>NC_136812.1:25102462-25414962 GCF_951216825.1 Electrona antarctica
TTGTCCTCTTCCACATCCACTCTCTCATCCCTGACTATGTTGTCATGGCAAAGTAATGAGCACCTGTCTTACCTTCCTCTGCTGTTGTGCTTTATGGTCGAAGGGGAAATGATGCCACACAGCTCTCAGGGACTGGGATAGATTTGGATGATGTCTGGGTTTAGTAAAATGTTGTTTTAACGATCATAAAGCTGTCACTGTAAGTATTCTGGATTGATGGCCATGATCTGCTTGTTTTTGTTTTTACACATTTTTCACAGGTGGAGTTTAGCCTACTTAGATGCTTTACGACTTGAACTATAAACCTCACTATCAATCTATTGTTATTTTGCAGGAGACAGAAACGGGTCAAGTGAAGCAGCTGTCAGGAATGAATACAGTACATAGCAAAATGTACGTGTAAGGGTCCATATCTTTACACAGATTTATAGAGGTGGACAAACTGTGTTTTCTTTTTTTCTGACCACCGGAGACAAATAGAGGTCACAGGTCAGATCAGGTCAGAAGTTAAATGCCTTGATGAATGTTATTATTCATCTCTCTTGTGATTTATACATTTTCATGCTCGTATAATTCTACTGCTTTACCATGTCTGTTTAGCGATAGCAACACATTTATAAAGCATTATATTTAGGGCATTTTTACGGTGCGGCTCTGTTGGAGGCTAGCCGTCTATACGTCTGAGGGTCTGTTTGTCCCGAGATACTGCTGAACTGATCAGCACCAGATTCACACTGCCAGTAGGCTAAAGACATTCCTCCTTCTGCCTCCTCTGACACATACTTTATAGTATTTAACTTTAATTTTCATAATCAAAGCCAATGGGGCTTGGATCTGTCTGAAACACTGCATCATCATTTAGATATACAGCTCTATCCTATATGGGAGATTAATCGGCAAACACATCGGTATCGGCTGATTTTAGTTGATTTTTGATGAATCGGTCCGATTGTCTTTACAGATAAACAAGCCCAAAGTAACAGCTTGAACAGATCTACCACCTCACAATATTAAATATAAGGTATTAAAGTTAAATCTGACTTGCCTAAGCCTGCAGTGCAGATACCCTGTTACATGTATTTTTCAGAATGGAAAAAAATATTTTAATTTTAAAATATCGACCATAACAACAATTAATTATATCGGATATCGATATCGACCAAAATGTCTCATCGGCACATCCCTAATCCTATGCCATGCCTTACCCGCCATGCATTAACCACAATCCATGAATTACGCAGCTTCCACTATCCGTAAACGGTATCTTGCGGCCACACAACCCACTATACATGATGCCGACTCCTATATTTGCGGGTGGAGGTGTGTCTGTAGGCGTGTTGATGCACTTTCTCTATAATTGCTATCTTGCCCACACAGATTTAGGACAGCGAAAGCGCCTCCTCAAACCACCCGCAATGCGAATCCGTCTGAGTTGGAGCTGCCTCGACGCACAATGTTGCAGAACATTCACAGCTCAGAGGTCTCGTTCTGTCTTAATTCTCCACAAAGTCCCTGCTTAATTGCGAGTTACACTGTGTTTGTCGCAGAGTGGATGATATAGGAGCTACTGGACACAAAACAACCCTCTGTATCAAATATAAATGTATTCCAAGGCTGCAACGCGTCGCTCTTACATGGGCCATAGTGTGTAAGGCAAGATATCACTGGGCCTAATGGGTAATGGATACATTAATGGATCTCTTAAAGGCAATGGAATGTGGCACCCTAATTGGTTTAATTATTGTAACGCCCAAACCACACCTATGCATAATGTAATGGGTAGCAGAGGTGTTTTAGGGATTTAGGCTGGGGCACAAGATAGGAATTTATACGGGGGCTCTTACGCAATGCTAAATCCCCCAAATTACGGATGTAGTGCCTCTGACGCAAGATAGGGCCCATAGAGTCAGACACACACGCACGCACACACGCACGCACACACGCACGCACGCACACACTCTCACACACTCTCACACACACACACACACACACACACACACACACACACACACACACACACACACACACACACACACACACACACACACACACACACACACACACTCACCGTACTTGCTAGTATATCCTCCAAAACCCAGATGTGTTCCAGCTGCATGTGCCTGTTGTTTACCCTTTCTAGACAGGCTGCAAGTGTCCGGCTGGCACATCCCAAAGGTCAAATGTCCATGGCAGGATCAGTCGCTTACAATAACTCCACCCACAGGAGTTGCCCATTCCTCTCTTTAGTGCTTATCTTTAGATTTCCTGCAGGAAGCACTTGGACCTGAGAGAATGTAGCGGTATACATTCTATACATATCGTTGCCGCTAGATTAGCGCTATTATTCAGTCAACTACTAACAAGTTCTGTGTCTCTGGCTGATTTAAGGTTTCTGCCCAACAGAGAACATATGACACTCATTGCATGTACAATAGAGACAGATTATGTAATCTGCTAATACTCAAATTCGTCATGCCTTTGTTCTCTCCTTGCCAAAATATTTGTCGGATGTTGTCTGAATGTGCACAGTGCACACCACTAGTTTTCTGTAAATTAGCATGTGACTTTGATACGTTAAAGGTTTCATTATATTCATTTTCATTTATTTTCATTTTTTATTTTAGGTTTTATGATCTCAATTACACCCAAACAACCTGAACTTTGAACATTCAGTGGATATTCTGTGGTCTGGGGTTTTCTCTGTGTGTTCTGAAGCCTTTTGAGTTGCAATGAAAAGAGGCAAAATGCCTCAACAGTGACATCTGCTGGCAAATTGTTATGTCATATATGGGATTTGTGGACTGTTACATCTCAGAGCACTTGTTTGAGCCCAATTATTCAGAAAGCCCCAGACCACAGAAAATCTACTGAATGTTCAGGTTTTTTGGGTGCAATTGAGCTCAGAAAACCAGTCACTAGACCTTTAATAACTTCAACCATAGCATCCCTATTCTGGTGCTTACAATTCAGCGAAAATAGCCGATCTGATCCACTATTTTTGCCGAAGATATTTTGTGTGTAGCGAAAACAGGAGGGTGCCTGGTATAGATCTTTTGGGAATCTGGTCTATGTATAGGTTTTAAGTGTTAATCGCCTCTTGCCTGTATCTTTGTTTCGGGACTGGCATTTGGACATTCAATCTCTGCAGTCAACGGACCACACACACACCATCATCTTCAAGTGAACTCAGGACAACTTCCTCATAGAAATTCCCAAATCCACATACATCATACATGCTCCTATTGGACTTGCGGTGAGAATTAGACCAAGGCGTCTCACTGCCAACATCTGACTTTGTTTATATGCTTGTCCAACTCAACAAAAGACTGCTATTCTGGGCTGGCAGTTGTCACCGGCCCGGACCCCAGCTCCCACCAGACCAGACATAAATGGGGCATCAACAAATAATATGTGGTAACAAGCTGAAGTCATCATTCACTCCCTAGCCATTATCTACTATTATGCATTTATGATTTCTGAATGATGCTGAACAGCACCAAATGATAATCACACACATATGGGCCACATTGGCACATACGTAGCCTACAGTACAGTAAGATATGTCATAACTTTGGCAAAAAGTCTTGTATACAACTCCAACCATTGTTTCCTGGGAATGTTGTCTGGTCCTGTAAAATCTAATTATATTGTGTAATACATTTACTTGTCGGTTTTATTTGTTTGATAGAATGTTTGTTATGTTGATCACAGTGCTAGAAGGAAGTTCAGTCAGAACTCACATAAGTCATTCATATTGCTTAGGGTTTCCATCTGTCAACACGAATGATTTTCCCCCAACGTAAAACATTGTGAGAACCAAGGCTCTGTTCTATCATATAGTACAGGCAAGTGGCATCTCCAATTACATTGTTATTAGTCTACGCTTTCACAGACAAGTTCTTAAACAACCACACTACTGTACATCCAACACATTCACCAATACACAAAATCAAGTTCTATTGTACTCGAAGAACTGACAAAAGAACAATTCACTGAGTCCCTTGTTGTTATAAAAGATTTCTTGCGCAGCTCTTCACTGATTAGTGTACAATGGGGAGTGACGGGGAGATGGAGCCAAGCAGGAGAGAATGAAACACAGAGAACATGAGCTGGATTCAAACCCACTAGCACATGGATTGTATCAAAACCCACCGAGCCGACAGAATGTCCCCAAACTTGTGAGTGAGGTCAGCGCTGGTAGCTAGGAACACTTCTTTCAGTTCAGATCATCATGCACAGCGGAAAGTGTTAGCAGGCCCCGGAGAGCAGATCCTGTTGGGCCAGCAGGTTACCAAACATAGAATCATGCGCACACATTAATACATGTATGCACTCAAGTCATGAAAGCAATGGCATGTTTCCCCCCCCCCCCCCCCCCCACACACACACACACACACACACACATACACATAAACATACACATACACATACACATACACATTCACATACACATACACACACACTTGCACAAACGTCCACAAACACATTTCTGTTTTCGCCAAAGAGATTTGGTGTAGAGGGCAAAAGGACGCAACCTAGTATAGAGTTAGACCCCTGGGGGACTGGTCAACAAAGTATGTAAGGTTAAGTGGTTAATCGCTGACAGTTATGTGTTATGCGCGCCACCCTAGACACACAGGTTAATTGTGTCTTCTGTGTTGTGTCTCCAACAGCAAATCATCCAGTCAGATGGATGATTGGCATAGAGCTCAGGGCTGCTGTCTCTGGAACACACTCGCTGTCAGCCCATGCATCTGGCAGGGATTACATTTCTGTGTGTGTGGTGTGTGGACTGGGTTGACTCTGAGTGGGTTTGTTGGGGTGGAGGGGTATTGTGTGTGTGTGTGTGCGTGCGTGCGTGCGTGCGTGCGTGCGTGCGTGCGTGCATCTCTTAATTTAGTTCATGAAATGCCAGAGGTCTATGGTTGTGGTTCTGTGGTGCCAGCCCAGGACCCATCCAAGCCTTTTTTCAGGGAATCTAAAAAGGACAGGCAGTCAGGCACCAATGCAATTCCAGGTCTTCTGCCCGATGGTTGCTCCCCCCCCCCCGGTCCTTCTCTCTGATGGTGCTTTCAGGAATCAGTTTCCATCACAGGGTCATTTTGTGGCGGGTTGAAAGCAAGCCTGTTGTCAGTTCTGTTGCCCTGGGCTAAACCTCAGCAGCTGTCAAATGGAGAGACAGAAGGACAGACACTCAGAGAGAGACAGAGAGAGAGAGAGAGAGAGAGAGAGAGTGACTGAGAGCAAAAAGTGCTAGAAAGAGAAAAGGAAAAGATGGAGAGGAAGCAAGACATGCCTGCACGATTGACAAGCTTTGGAGCCCAGACAAACCACTCTCAGCAAGAGAGAGCGGAGGAGTGATATTATATGACTCTTCACTGACAGAGAGAGATTGGTTTGTTTGAGGTTGGTTTGTGGCATCTGGGCTATGAGAACAATGGAAGAACCACCCGAGAGAGACAGATGGGAACTGTAGGAATAATAGGAATATATCTGATGCCCACATTTTGTTATGATCAGTTCTGTACACGGTTTCATTATACCACCTCTAAACAGGAAGACTATAGGATTTCATCAAAGTAATGGGATGAAGTTCTGAAAGTTTTGTATTCTGTTTCCACTGTATTCAAGTATAGCTGGTGTTTGTCGCCTATTGAATGAACCTTTTTCCCTTTTAGATTAGAGATCTGTGTTTACCACATGTTTCCATACTGTTAAAAGTAAAAGAGCAACTCACCGTGAAGTAATTACAGAACACAATGTACTTCATGTACTTGACATGCTACATTTATATGTGCATGATGTGTGTGTGTGTGTGTGTTTGTGTTGACTGTGTAGGTTAAGGTTTGTTGGTGTTACACAAACATTATTTCCGTGTGTGTGTGTGTGTGTGTGTGTGTGTGTGTGTGTGTGTGTGTGTGTGTGTGTGTGCGCGTGTACACTCACAGAGGCCCACTAATTACACACTGTACAGTTTCACATATGTTTTCTCAGTGGGATTGATTAAGTGAATTATCCCCCATGGCTGACAGTCAGGGTAGCAGCCTCTCTGAGCCTGGCAACTTTTCAACTGAGTCAGCAAGATGACACAAAGCTCTCTGTTACAGCCTCTGGTTAGTGCTGTAACATGTAGGCATGCAACAGTTAATCAAACTGAACAATTTAATATATTATAAAAATGTATCAATAATTGATTTTGAATAAAAACCTTTACTAGACCATGCCCGTTGGGCACCAATCTACTTGGGAACGATTAAAATTGCGAATGCTTGCCTCACCTGCTTATGCAATAAGCCTTGTACTCATGGTACCCACCTGTCTGTGTCCCTTTGAATGAATATGAATGATGAATAGTTTATTTCGGTCTTAAATCATACATATACAAGGTCAATCGCAACAAACTTTGTGCTTGGACCGAAAAGGTGTATAGGCTTTTTATCTTATAATATAAACAAACAATAACAAAACAAAGAAATAACAAAGAAAGAAATTCGGTCGATTCACATAATAACGAAATAATAATTATATAAAAAAGGTTTATAATGAAGTTTTACATTTTTCAAATATTATCTTTAAAACATATTTTTGAATTTCATCGGATTGCACATTTTTATGTTAACTATTCCATATTTCTCTTGCCATAACTGATGACATCTTTTTTATGTTTGATTAATGATATATGTTATTTCTAACACGCACGCACGCACGCACGCACGCACGCACGCACGCACGCACGCACGCACGCACGCACGCACACACACACACACACACACACACACACACACACACACACACACACACACACACACACACACACACACACACACACTTTACTTTAATTTGGAACAATTGGACAGTTGGATTGATTCCTATAGCCTACGGGTATATCGTCTGGACAACCGCCTATCCGACTGTTGATGCCGTGCACCACACTCCCTCGAGTCCTCAAGGGAGTAGCTTTGGCTCAAACAGTAAACTGCTTCAATAACGCAGTAATGTTCATTAAATCATTCTAAAGTACTGTAGATTCGTAAATCTCTCTACAACCACGCTGTTGGTTAGCTAAAGTGCTTGTGGTCACTGCTCAGTCTTAATTTAAGAATATAGAAATGAATAAATCTATAATCTCCACCCCTCACGGGTGTGCGCACGTGCGTGCGTGTGTGTGCGTGTGTGTGTGTGTGTGTGTGTGTGTGAGAGTGGGACAGCTCCGTATTAAGCTTAATTTATAATTCATTGCATGGCTGTTTCCCTCAAAATATAAATTAGCCCTTACGTTCCCATACTGCTGCAGGGTCACCGTTTTGTCACAGGTAATGTTTGGCTTGCAGTGGCTTTTATCATTGGCTGCATTGACCTGCCCAGACTCCCAAAAGCCTGGGAAACTCTTAAACCTCAGAGCAATGCTGCCAAACCTGAAATCTGATTTGGTAGAAGACGTTAATGCCTGTGAACTTACAGTGGATGAGCCAGTGGAACTCCCTGTCACTGCTACTTGCCAGGAGTGGAAGGCAGTGAATGTGCGAATGATTCGCAGGGAATTAGCTAGATCCTGAAAGCCAGAGGAGGCGAAATTGAGATTGTGATCGGAGAGCTGCCTGCCATCCCATTAGCCTCTCTGTTAGTGGTTAAGCATGCACGTGATTCACAGAGGCACTTTAATTTGCTCGGCATTACCTCGGACAAATGGGATGGGAATGTGAAGGTGGAAACTGCAATCTGAGCCATTTGTTTTCATTGTTTACTTCCTGTCAGATAGAGTCAACACCTTACACTGCTTGCACATTCAGAAAACATGAGGACATTTAACATCTGAGAAGATTACTGTTCATCTTTGTTCATGGTTGATGTTTTCTCTTTGTTTGTTTTTTGAAGGGTGCTAGCCCCTCCTATGCTCTGTGTGTGCGTGTGAATTTTGGCAATGATTTGATTGGCTGATCACCCCATAGCGATGATTTGATTGGCTGAGCAAAGTACATATTGAGGATTCAATCTTTGTCATGTCCCACCCGTGGTTCTGCTCCTCTTCGCACCCATTGGTTGCCGTTTCGTGATTGGACAAAAATCCTCTCTCTCCATCCACTACCATTGAAATAACAGGTTTTTCAGTTGCTTCGTATTGATATTCTGTGCATTCAATTCTTATTTGAAACTTCGTGTCAGTGAAAAGGAACATCACAGGTGCAGCATGGTGACTGGGCATACAGTATCATGTTTGTTTTGAGTTTTTTCCAAAAATGATGTTTTAGCAAATTCAACGTATACTAGGCGGAACCAGGGCGGAACCAGAAGAGCCTGCTGGTTAGTCAGTCAGGGACCAATCAGAAGGCTGACAAAGGGTGACTTGTGATTGGCCGGAATGAGATGATGTATGATGATAAGAGCACCCCTCAATTCACACAAGTTTGTTTTTGTCAGGTGAAACCTGACTAATGAAAGCTCATGAAATGTAAGCGACCTAGTCAGTCAGTCATCATCATTGTCATGCTGCCTAAGCCAATGGGAGTCTGACCCCATACCTTCAAACGCCACCTAAGCCAATGGAAGTCTGACCCATACTCAGCTATGACCTAAGCTGATTTCCGCACCGCAGCCAGCCAGCCACTGTACGACCGCAGCTCCAAGTGACAACAGCTGCTAATGTTATGAGCTAACTGCATGGACAGGAAAGACACAACAAAATACAGACATTGAACCACGCACAGAACGTGGGAAACGAACGCAAACAACGTCCGCAAGGTTACCACACAGAAACATACATGTTACTAAAATAATAATAATTATTATTATTATAATAACAATATGGGGGGAAAACAAAGACATAAAGGGGGACAACGGACACAGTGCGGAACTCTGCCAACGCTGCCTGCACCGCAACGGTTGCAACAGAAAACATACACGTTACTAAAATCATAATAATAATAATAATATGGGGGGAAAACAAAGATAACTAGAAGTGCCCCTCGGGGCACAGGTCTCCACCAGGATTGATATTTGGATCAAATCTGAAGGACTAGCTTTGCACATAAGTTGGCCTCCTGGTGACGCTCCAAAAGGTAGAATTGAAAAATTTGAAAAATACAGGGCAAAGGTTTTTCATTGGCCTCTAGGGAGTGTGCATACAAAGTTTTACACAGATCGGTACAGTTATAGGTAAAAACACAAATCGGCCAGTTATAGCGCCACCATAAGGCTGAGGTGAGAAATTTCAAGTGGCATTTCTTCCTGTGCCTAGTGGGAATGTGCGTGCAAAATTTCACGGAAATCACACAATTTGTTCATGATTTGTGACATTTTGTTCCAAACGGAGCACTCTTTGGAACCCAATCTTAGCCAATCAGGATGGAGTTTGAAAAATCTGAAAGACTAGTTTCATGTAATGGCTATAGGACTGTGTACCAATTTGCGTGATGTTTGGACAAAATCTGTAGGTGTACAGTCAAAAAATGTGTTTTGCAAAGATCGGCCTCCTGGTGGCTGCAATCAAGCCAACGGTGCCAGAGATTAGTTGTCCACGGACGGACGGACGGACGGACACACACACACACACACGGACGGACGGATGGAGTGCAAAACATACTCTCTCCCCAAGCCTTCAGCCTGGTGGAGACAAAAAGGGGGACAACGGAGACAGTGCCTGTTTCACCTGACACCTTATGACTATGTCATCATTCCTTGTTTGTAATAACACTGGTCAGACTCAAGTTCATACACATGGTCCTGTTTGTCACTAATGTGTTCTCTGTTGTCCCATGAGGGAGAATTATAACCATTCCTTCGTGGCTACAGAGAGACAGACTCAAGTTCTGGCAGATATTTGTTCATGTATTTGCTCATTTGGTTATTTGAACTAAAGTGGCCTAATCAAAGGTGATTAACCTTTATCAGAAAGTAAATATTTTATGGCAGGACCTTATGAAAACAGAGGAAAGGATGACAAAGCATGGACAGAGACAGGAACCCATCATCATCATCATCATCATCATCATCATCATCATCATCATCATCAACTTTTATCACTGTGGATGGATTTATTCTAGTGGCATTGTGGCAATCTATTTGGATTTCAAGTGTTACAAATACTTGCAAGTGCAAAGAGATCACAGGTATTAGGCATGGTTTTCCACAGTACTGCTACAAATTGGGTGGTTGTGGTTTGGGGCACCAATGCACTCTGCACAGATGGTCCGAAGCATTCGGTACTCACAAGAGTCCTGGGAAACTCTCCCATAAGGAAAGGCCTGTCAGCTTTTCCATCTCTGAAAAGTTTCGCTTGAAATCTATGTTCCGTTCGCTACAGCCAAATACATTTCCATGTTAGTTTTAAAAAGTGTCTTTTGATTGCCATAAATGTTCCTCTCTCCACCTCAAGGGTTTACAAGGCTGCCAAATTCT
Source organism: Electrona antarctica (assembly GCF_951216825.1). NCBI lineage: Eukaryota > Metazoa > Chordata > Actinopteri > Myctophiformes > Myctophidae > Electrona > Electrona antarctica. Next base: position 25,112,858 of record NC_136812.1, read on the forward strand.
GGGTCACTTGGAAAAAGATCTCTCACTGCTGTATCTACATTATTAGAGGAACTGAAAGTGTTTGTTTGGGCAATTCAAAGGGAGTTGTGACATAGTTTTGTAGTTGGCTTGCTTGGGTACAAATACATGATAAAGAAAATGATGATTACTAACTGTTACATTTTCCTCGTGTCTTTCTATTGCCAAGACACATGGTTCAGCTTCAACAGCATGGTTGATGCCAGGTTCACATAAAGGTTAAAATGTTCGATGGAGAGAGTAGACAACTATGTGATAAGAGCGATAGTATATTTAATGCACCTGGGTTCCAGCGCAAGACTAAAGGTCTCATTTCAGCCCCGCCTGATAAAGTTTAAGAAATGCTGTGGTAAGGCACCTCCATATCCTTTTTCAAACGTCAGGGAGCCTTTGTAATTACCCTAACTCCAACAAGAGACCCCTTGTTTTCCAATCTGCTTGCATCTGCAGAAAACTGTGTGTGCGTTTGCGCGTGTGCGTGTCTGTTTGGATATTTTTGCGTGTGTGTGTGCCCGTGCACGCATGTGTGTGCCTGCTGTAGCCCCTCATCATGTTCATTCCACAGCACAGCTGCAGTGGCTGAAGTCACCCAGTTTTAGTCTCATGGGGAATTAGCAGCTCATTAACAGACAGAACAAAGTAAGCTGAGAAAACGTCAGTGACTACCAACGCTGGCCAATGTACAGAGCAGAGGCCATGATGTCACTCCAGCCGTCTGTGGTTGAAGAACTCCTGGTGCTTTTTACGACTTGGCTAAAGATGGCCTCGCCAAACCTAGGGCAGACAATGACACAAGAAAATACCTGAGTTGAAAGGTATTTTCTCCTCAGCCGCAGAACAGCTGACAACGAAGGAGGGGAAGGGAGTTTATCATCAGTTATGACACACTCACGGAATGGTTTCAATCTCTGTTAACTGAATAAACATTGATTAACTGCTTGGTAACCATTCTGTGAAAAAGATCATATTTTGTAATTTGTCCTACTTTAGTGATTGTTGTGGATGTGTCATTTAGCTCAATGCATTCTTTGGTTATCACACTGGAAATTCTGTGAGCAGCATGGTACATTCAATCCTGATTCTGACCCATTCTTTCAGTTCAATCTTTTTTTGTCCAACCTGCTAAATCATTATATTTTCTCGAAGTTCATGTCAGTCCAGTTTAAACTGTGACATTTTAACTCAAACATCTGAAAGCATTTGCCGGCATTAATATTTGGCCAGGGCGAGGAATTCTGACAATGAATATACTTTATTCACCCTGTTAGAGACTTTTGCCCGAGGCACGTTTAATCACAGTCTCTTTATTCTTTCTCTGCAGAGATCGGACCTGTTACCATCACAACAGACCCAAAGAAGTTCCAGTATGAGCTGAGAGAGTTGTATGTCCAGGTGGGTTGAACATTTTACAAATGTCAAAATGAATAGGTTTCAAACTGTAGCGTGTAACTTTAATGATGACTAAATCACACTTGTGTGAGGTGAGTGGCGCTCTATGAGATTGTCTTCTACTCCAGGCTCTAGAAACAAAATGTGGCGTCTTAAAATACTTCATAATTTAACAACCTATGTGTTAAACCATCTTATAGAGTAGCTTTGGCTGTTGTGGTTACTTAACCCTCCAGCAACCTGTGTTTATTTTATGTTCCAATGGCTGTTACAAACACATGTATAAACAAAAACATTACAATGGGATTAAAGGACCAAACAGGGTCTTTCCAAGTTCACATTTTTGTGGCACTGCCTGAAGAGAGGCAGGAAGTTGCAAAGGAATGCTCATCATCTTGTATTGCACTTAAGCAACAAAAAAAAAGATTAAAACTGGAATGCACCAGTGAAGAGACATCTAAGGACCAGCAAGACAGTGAGGGAGGGAGGTAGAGAGACATTTACACTACACGGAACACAGCATTTGGAGGTCTGCCCTGTGGAGCCTTTGGCAAGTGCTCGTGCATCGTTGGCACGTGTTACTGTTCGTTTGGCGTGAGCATGTGTTGTTGTGTGTAATATAGTACCCCTCATGGTGTTCCTGTTTCATTCCCCTCACACCAACGTATCCTCTCCTCACCTCGTGGCCGCTCACCAGTGCCGTCGCTACGTATACGCACAATTCGCACTGCGCGTAGGGCAACACGCCGAGGGGGGCAACAAAGTGTACCAAAAAGTGCCAAGCCGACCCTCCACAAATATCCTACGAGTTGGGCAACCAAATGGTCAGCTATGTCCCTGCTGCTCACTGCCTCTACAAGGCTTACACACAACCCAACATGGAGTCTTAGGGCCATCATACAATGCAAATGTTCAATACATGATATGCTGCCTAAATATAGTAGTGAGTTAATAGTTATAGTTATATTAACAATATACAGTGTGGAACAGTTTGGGACCTTTATTTGGCCTATTTGGTAGGAGAGATGTTGTGTGTTCCCTCAGGGTACCTAAAAGCAGATCCATTCATCACCAAACCAAATAAATGTATTGCTCATGTTCATGACTGAAATATAAATAAGCCACACTAATATAACCACTGAACTACAGGAGAAATCCATGAAGCATCGTGTTAGTTCATGTGGGGCACACAGGAGTCATACATGCCTCAGCTGTAATCAGAGGCGGACTTACCATTAAATGGGGCTAGGGTGGGCTACAGCCCGGGGGGCCCCGGCAGGGGGGGCCCTAAAAAAAAAGTATTGCAATCCAATTCAAGTGAGATTTATGTTTAGTTATTGTACATTTAGTATTATGGTTAAAACTTTGAGAGCTTCTGCTCTGCTGTCTGCACTGCAGACAGTGATGCTGTGTTGTGGGGTAGCTGTGGAAACCCCTGCCAATGTCGCTGTGCATGGCAGCCTGCATTCAGCGACTAGTCCCCCCAAAATTACAGCGAAATTAGAACAAAATACGACAATTTTTTTCCATGCAAATGCACCACGCAAATGCACCGCGCAGCCCAAGGGGGCCCTGCAATTTTGTCTAGCCCGGGGGCCCTTGGGTGGAGAAATCCGGCCCTGGCTGTAATCAACTGTCAGTTTGCTGATTGTTTTCAATCAGCCACGCTTTTCTACAGGCCAATCACAGACAGCGCTGATGATTGTTACCAAATCAGCCACGATTTTCTACTCTTTCTACTCCTGATTTTGCTTAGCATGCTGCTTAGCTAAAATTAAGGAACATCTTAATAAGAGGGGAGCCATTATTATCACTAAACCAAGTTTATTCCATTTGTTGCAATACATGGCTAAATCTATTTATGACATGAGTCTTCCTGACTGAATTATTATTTGGTGGGAACAGAAGAGCACAAAGGGGTGTTGGGGTGTATGAAAGGGAGGTGGGGGGGTTAATTGAGTCAAGGTGCTATTACTGGGACAATGGGAGAAGGGCGAGGATGATTTTGGGCCAGAGGGGACATGTTGGAAGCAGGATAGACAGGGTCATTCTCTGTCTACACATTCCATCTCCCTGGCCTGGAAACATGGATCACTCCATTCCAGATGTGTCAGTGAAGTATAGTTAGCTATAGCCATCCAATTTAGACAGACCTGGCACGTGCCTGCTGGAATGCTGCGATGCACAGCCCCCCACCACCCCACAGGGAGAAGGAATGGGGGGCACAATGGAAACAAGCCCCCCAGGCTTTTTTTTCTTTGTTTTTTAACGGTACAGCTGTGCTGTTTTAAATCAGCTAATATCAATCATTCAAACACACTTGTAGCATATGAGATTTAATAGCTCAGCTGTAATCTCATGACCCATTAACAAAACTATAAGTAATACAATGTGCTAAAGTGTCAAAATAATACAACATTTGAGTGTACTACAACACTTCAACATGATAATGTTAGTATAATATTTTACTGTTAATATTATTTAATTTACATTTAGTTTATTTATATTTTATTGTCAGGGAGGAGGGGACTGTCCAGAGATGAGCATCGGTGCCATTAAGATTGCTTTGGAGATCTCCCTGCCGGGGTCCTTCATCTACGTCTTCACAGATGCCCGATCCAAAGACTACAAGCTGACCCAGGAAGTCCTACAGCTCATCCAGCAAAAACAGTCACAGGTGCAGACAATCAGTTCTCTGCTATTAACAGTGAACTCAGAGACAATATGATTAATGACAGTTGGTGAAGGTCTCTCTTCTCCCTCTCTCTCTCTCTCTCTCTCTCTCTCTGTGTGTGTGTGTGTGTGTGTGTGTGTGTGTGTGTGTGTGTGTGTGTGTGTGTGTGTGTGTGTGTGTGTGTGTGTGTGTGTGTGTGTGTGTGTGTGTGTGTGTGTGTGTGTGTGTGTGTGTGGGGCCTCTACATAAGTAGGCATGACACAATAGTGGATTTGATATCGAAAGACATCTCTTTCGATATCAAAAAGACATCGAAAGACATCTCTTCCATTTTCAGGTCCCCCATCATGCTTTATAAGCATACTGTGAAGCCGAGGATGTTTAACCTGTGTAATGATGATTCTGTGTTCTCTAACATTTCAGCTAACACCCCTGATGTCATTGTTGTAAATGAAAACATCAGTGTTCATTCTCGAGGTTGGCTGTACCTTTGACTACAGCCTGGAAGAAGCCTTTCTAACCAAAGTATCATCAGCTAGTGCAGACCATCTCACAGCTAGGCTACAGATGTACAATTTTAGTTTTTATCTTTGGCAGCCTAGGGCATGTGCATAAGTTGGTTGTGAGGGGCTTACAAATTACCGGCCTTTCCAAATGGAGAGCCAAGCCGTTAGCGAGGTACTGCTCAGTTTCAGCCATTATAGGAAGCCGCTCAATTTGGAGGAGGCGTTGTTTCCTTCATCCATGATTTATGTCTGCTGTCCTGTGTCTGACATGTCAGCTGTACTGTATGTAACGATGCTTTGCCGTCCATGCACGTTGTAACTGGCTGTTCTCCTATTGTCAAACTGCACTGGCAGTGTTTATGTCCTTTGTACAAGGTATTCCTGTACTTCTCATTATGTGGACATAAATAAACATTTCAAATGTGTGTGTGTGTGTGTGTGTGTGTGTGTGTGTGTGTGTGTGTGTGTGTGTGTGTGTGTGTGTGTGTGTGTGTGTGTGTGTGTGTGCGCGCGCGCTCTTGCTTGTGTGCGTGTATATAGGTGGTGTTTGTGCTTACAGGGGACTGTGATGATCGGGCTCACATTGGCTACAGAGTCTATGAGGAGATTGCCTCCACCAGCTCTGGACAGGTCTTCCATCTGGACAAGAAACAAGTCTATGAGGTAAAAGTCTATTGGATCTAGAATTAAAATTCTATTCTATTCTATTCTATTCTATTCTATTCTATTCTATTCACTTGGCTCTGGAATTCTAGCTCTATTCTATTCTCGATTACTTGTCCTTTCCAGCCGTGGTCCCCAGGTTGTTGTTAAAGGGTCCGTGAGCTGTCTAGCTGACAAAGCGATCAGCTGTTTTCTACATTGTACACACGGCAGCACTGGTTCTCGCGCGCTAGTTCCAGAAAGTCCAGAAAGAAAACTTTCCAGCTTCAGATGTGCTTTGGTCACGGGTGGGTTCAATCTCTACAGTTTGGCCTAGGTTCTGCCCTTAAACCATGTAAATAAAGCAAAGTAGAAGGGTTTACAACTTTTCATGTCCTGAACCTCACCAGGTCCAAGCCTGGACTCCAAGCCTGGACTGATCATGTTTCTCTGGACATCGCTGGGAAGGGCGCAGTGAATTGATTGATGCGTAGCTCTTAAAAACACATTGCTGCATAGACTGGAAGTGTTTCCAAGAGATGCAAATCAACTCTTTTGGATTAGATGATGTGGCTGTTTGTTGAGGCCATGTGATACTACAAGAAGAAATTCTATAAAGTGAATAAAGTTACTGCCTGCATCTGCCTTCATCTTGATCGTATTAATAAAAAAAAGTTGACGCACGCACGCACGCACGCACGCACGCACGCACGCACGCACGCACGCACGCACGCACGCAAAAGTTCTAACTACATTCACGTGTAAAAATTGCACCATCACACTTTCAGATGCTGTTTTTCTCCCAGTGTGGAGGAAGAATGATTAGGATTTATATTGTGATCTCTCGCCCTTGAAATATATAATCCTTGGTTTCTGTTGTGTGTGAAGAATAATAGCAATTCAAATCAGTTGTCCTCAAAACCACACCTCCAGTCGCTGTCATAAGAACGGGAGGTCCATGGCTGCACGCGCACCTGCAACCCATCAAGTATAATTTATGCGATCGTCCTGCGATGGTGTCGCGCACGCAGACCTCTACGCTGACAACAGTCGCATCCGCGATGCGATGTGAGCTTGTATATCAGCTGTTCTCTGTGCACAATACTGTTGCGCTTTGAAGTATAAATGTCTCCTAGGGTGCATCTCACTAGCCAACACACAAGAGGAGGTTGAATGAACTGAAACCAGCGCTCCCCAAAACAACAGGTTTGGAGATCTGTTGGGAATTGATTACATGAAACAGTCACCCGTGCGCCCAGTCCAAATGTTTGTAAACAAATAATTGGTCTATACCAAATGAGCATCGTGCCTGTCACAGACGTGCGCAGAGCAAGTTCAGTCTGGAAACTCAGTGCAGTTGCTGCCGGCCGCTAATTGGGCCGCCTCAACATCACGTTCTCATTCACATGATTCACTTCATCCAATCACACACTCATCCCATTTTCATTCCGGCTATTTAAATTATTTGCACTGCTCAATCTGCTTGCTTACTTGCTGCTGCACACTGGTACTGCTGCGCTGCTGCCTGCTTAAACTTTTGCTGCTCACCCTCCTCCACACCACCAGTTGTTTTGGATCTGCTGTTTAGGTACGGGGGATTCGTAGACCCTATGGTTGGGACTGATGCGCTTGATCTCAGTACCTAATTAAAGCAAATCCAATTCATTGCCAAACCATAATAAATATATTGCTCATTTTATATTCAATAAATATAATTATATTCCATCCATTCTTGAGATGTCCTGACTGAATTACAATACCTGAACTTACTTGTCCATACCATACCGATTTGATACCAGTGTGTTATAAATACATCTAGGTATACAGTAAATGACAATCATTTAAATAAATTGTTAAAGTGCAGCCGCAATATAGTAAAACACGTTTAAACTGTAACATTATATATCATTGCAACATCAACTTAAAAACAAATGATTCAACATGACCAAGATTTAGTGCAAATGAGCTATCATAAATGGTAAATGGTAAATGGTGCATTTAGATTGTGCATTACATTCACCCATTCACACACACATTCATACACCGATTGCAGCGGAAGCCATGCAAGGTACCAACCAGCACATCGGGAGCAATTTGGGGTTCAGTGTCTTGCCCAAGGACACTTCGACATGTAGACAGGAGGAGCCGGGATTCGAACCGCCGACCCATGGATCATTAGACGACCTGCTCTACCTCCGTCGGCTTAATGCATAGACCAGCATTAAGGCACCGCAACAACTCTACTTGTAGTCATTACTTTATTTCTCCTAAAAATCTGCCCCAACTTTTGTTTTCTTTATATTTGGTGTTCACTGTATTTTATGACTACTTTTCACACGTCTTCACCCTTAAGAGTTTTTAAAGAGTGTCATCGCCCTGGGTCCCACACAGGAGCTATCAGGGACTCTTCTGGGACTCTGGGGGTCGTGGGTCAGGGCACAGGGGGAATCTTAGTCACTTCCTGCTAGCGGTCCTGCACATGTTGAGGGGATGACCTTGCATGCAGCTGTGGGGAGTGGTATGTGTGTTTATGTGGTGTGTGTGTCTCTGTATGTACGTATGTGTGTACGCGCATGCATGTGTATTTCTTGCTGCATTTCTCCCAGAGTTCTCATGTTCTTGTCCGTTGGTGTGATTGTCAGGTCCTGAAGTGGGTGGAGGAGGCAGTTCAGTCATCTAAGGTCCACCTGCTGTCTACCGATCACCCCAGTGGGGTTAGCAAGACCTGGAAGTTGCCCTTTGACCCTAGCCTCAAGGAAGTCACTGTGGCTCTGAGTGGTCCAGCACCTGACATCGAGATACGGAACCCCCAAGGTACAATACAACTGTAACTTTGAAAGTGTATGTGGAACACAAATGAATTAACACTAAGGATTTTACAGTGTAAAAGGTCCCAGAGATACAAATCCTATCACATAGGGGTCTCTGGTCCAATGCATTTCAAACGGGTGATTCTTTAGAGATATGGTGAGAAGTTCGGTCATCTGCGAGTGACTCCCAGTATAGAGTCGCTTCTCCTTCACTCCTTCAAAGGAGCCAGCTAATTGATTGATTGATTGATTGAAATATTTTTTAACAGTTTGCAGAATTACAGTACATTTCAAGCGAAATGTGATTCGGGCATCTAGTACGGTTGCATCGTGAGTTTCTTCCTTGGTGCACGTCCCATTGGGAGGAGACACCCTGGCAGACCAAGGATCAGATGGGGGGGTTATATCCCCATGAGGAAGTGGCTAATGTTGCTCGGGTGAGGGAACTCTGGAACCCTCTGCTGAAACTGTTGCCCCTGTGACCCGACTCCAGATAAGCGGTTGAAGGCATATTAGGGGCGTCACGATACAAAATTGTCACAATACGATACACAATATTGGGCTCACGATATTGACACGATATTATTATTATACATTTTTTCCAATCATCATCAAGTCATCATCTTGGTCATCATCTTCAGTTTAAAAGAGAAATACAATTATACAAGCTTAAGGAACAAGTGAAGTAAGTTCTCACTATACACCACATAGTTTCAGATGAAATTCAGACACTAATAACATTATATAAATACTACATAAATATATATCTGGACTTTACCAACCAAGTTATTAATAGAACAGAATGTCTATAATCCAGAGAGGGTCGTAAACAAATCTTCGGCTTGATGCTATTTTAGATTAGACAGGCCTATTTGACAGTGCAGAAACATAACTACCATGATGCATTAACGAGTGTCAACGAATCAGCTGAACGCAGACAGAACACATGTTCTGTGTCTTGTCTGTGTTTAATGGCCACCACAATGCTTTTTGCTTGGTGGCTGTGTTCTGCCCATCAAACACAAATGTTTGGTCACATATTGTCCCGTTTTAATATTGCGATATATCGTGGGACAATATATCGTGACACCCTTACTATATGTGATATTTAATTATGATTGTTTACTTCTTCCCTCCAGGGAAGTTAATTGGGAAGAGTGATGGACTGACCGAGCTTCTGCACATTCCCAACTCCGCTAGAGTCGTCAACATTAAGGACCCGCAGCCTGGGATGTGGTCTATCAAGGTAAACAGTTACATGGAATTGCACATAGAATTCTGGAGATGTTTCACCCCCCACAAGATCACAGAGCAGATCCGCCAAAATGACTTACAGCACAGAGGTCAGTGCTGTAACCTTGAAATTAGTTCACAGCTTTGCACCCTAGAGGAAGGTTCTTGAGCTGAATTACTGCAGTAATACATCAGATAAAGTGACATGTAATGTAGTCATCAATTTAACATACTGGTGAAGGCATTCAGCTCGTTAAATGACGTGATGCACATTTCAGCAGTGATTATCTTTGTTAGTATGTAGATGAAGACGTAGATCATCGGTGGCAGTCGATGTTGTTTTAGCTTCTTTTGTTGTTCCCTTACCTTTTGTTTTCGAGCCATTGTTGTTGCATTTCACTTTGAGGCGGAGCATAGTTGCTGGTGTCCCGCTGTCGGGGAATGCAAAAACACTTGCACTGTGGGGTTCCAAACTTTCCAAACTCTGGGTACCAGGAAATGAGCACAAATCATGATTTGTTAGGGGGACATGGGATGGCTCCTGTATTCTCTGTAGTACTATGCTGGGTCACTTCCAGTATACTCAGTATGGTTGTGTAAAGTCCTATCAACCCTTCCCCATGATTTAAAGGAGGAGGGAGAAGACGGCCCCCCCCCCCCTCCTCCTCACTTGTGTTTCCTCTCCGGAGGATAAGTTTTAACGGTGGGCATGACTGGAGGCGTGGGACAGATTAATGACGGCCCTGTAACCCCTGTTGAGTCCCCTGAAAAGGAGTATTTTTTTCCTATAACATATGTTATGTTTGTTTTTGTTGCTGATTGGCATTGCCATGGTAACCCTGTCTTCCAGTCTGCTCTACCTCCCTTCATATCACTTTGCCAGGTCTTTCATGCCTCCTCCTTATCGCATCACACTCCAGGAGCCATGACATCATAGGACTGCAGTGTGATGTAAATCCTCAGCCGCGTTCGCAATGTGTGTGTTCCTCTCTAGACACAGTGCTTCTGTTCAATCCAAAATGAGTTATGCCTTGCCAGGGCAGTTAGCGGGGCTATAGCCTTAAGGATCATTTATTTGAGACCAGGCCTTCCCAGCTGTATCTGCACTTAACCCATAGATTCATCTGATGTAGGGCCCTCTCACTAAATCAATACCTACGTCAGGGGAACTTCAAACAGAAAAGCTGGCAAGAAATTGGAAGAAATTGCAGTATTGCTGACCTTGGACCATGTTTTTATTTCACCGCCCCTTACATGCAGAACAGACCATGTTACTTCTCCTGAAGTAACATGGTCTGTTCTGCATGGTCTGTGTGACTGAATGGGACCGCAGAGCTCTGTCCGACATGCCCACGTTGGTTTTTCCAACTTTTGTCTCATTGTTAACAGTGGGAGGTTTGGCTGTGTAGTGCCTGCATAGCACTACAGTTTGTTTTGTCTATCTGGTCAGAAAAAAATCACACCCGTTTGAATTGAGGGGCGCTCTTATCATTATACATGAACATGAACAACCGTCTACATGACATACATTTTCCCTTCATTGTCAATGGCATTTAATGTTTGTGTTGCCACAAATTTACATCATATTTGGCGGACATTTGACTTAATTTCTCCTTTCATTGTAAATGGCAAATATTGAGATGTGTGGGGACAAAATATACGTCATATTTGAGGCACATATGACCTAATTTCTCCTTTCATTGAACTGAATTTTTGTGATTGGTTAGCCGATTTGCTCGTCTACATATGACGTATAGTTTCCCTTCATTGTCAATGGCATTTAATGTTTGTGTTGGCACACATTTACGTCATATTTGACGGACATTTGACCTAATTTCTCCTTTCATTGTCATATTGAGACGTGTGGGGACAAAAGCTGTATATAGGAGGGCTAGCGCCCCTCAAAAACACTTCTGGGTTAATATTTCAATGTTTCTTTTTCTTCCCTCTGTGTTGCTCTAAGGTGAAATCAGTTTATCCCTCTATTGCGTCCCAGACTAAACACCACATCAGACAGGTCTTGACCTCAGCGATCAGCAACCCAAAGGTTTTAGACATTAATGAAGAGTTAAACTAATAGTAATTTTACATAGTAGAATATTCATTCTCTCGCAAGTTGCTACAACCACATTCTTTAATTTCTCTCTCCCCTTCTGAGAATCAAATTCAGCAGCTGTTATTGTGGCCAATTGTTTTTATGTGTTGTTCTCCTCTTGTTCTGTTGCCCAAGTCCCAGTACCCCCCCCCCCCCCCCCCCCCCCCCCGACTCACACACACAAACACTTACCTACCCACCAGCATACCTCTAGTCTACTGTATCTAGCTTCCGTACCTAAAAATATCTGCTTCATCTCATATGAAGTCCTGTTTCCCAGAACCATCTGAAGGCCAGCTGTGGTCAGATGCATACAGTATATATACACTTCTGGCTAATGGTCCGTGACGCCCCAATGTACTCGCCCAGGTCTGAGATTAGCCATCCATTTTAATCTGTCTTTCATTGGCTAATGTGTTGGTGTGTACAGTATGGAATGTGGGATCACACGGCCCCCACATCTTCAATGTGTTTGTGTGTATATCTGTGTGTGACTGTCTGTATGTGTACTATGTGATGATGAACCATCCTCACAGTGCTGTGGTGAAACTATAGCAGTGATGACTGCATCTTGGCTTCATACTGCCTGGTGTTTTATGGCCAGTGATAATAGTTTAGGAAGGTTGTAATTTCAAAAGTATGCAAACAACCCAAAGGACTTGTAGCGGTGGCAGACTGCCCTACTCCCATTCACTGGCTGTCGTCTGTCTCACTGTCTTCTGTTTTGTCTGTCTCCCTCTGTGTCTTTGTCCATCCTGCCTCCATTGTCTCAATTCTCTCTCTCTCTCTCTCTCTCTCTCTCTCTCTCTCTCTCTCTCTCTCTCTCTCTCTCTCTCTCTCTCTCTCTCTCTCTCTCTCTCGCTCTCTCTCTCTCTCTGTCTCTCTCTCTCTCTCTCTCTCTGATTAGACAGCATCCAGGTATCCTGGTGAGCACAGAACATACTGAATAATAAAAATAAATGGGGGGAAGAGCAAGATTATATTTTTAAGAGACTCAAAGGGACATGGACTTTTTCCTGCCAAACAGATTACTAAAGTATTTATTATTCTATTTCTTTTTTCTGTTCTGTTTTACTTATAACACAAGCTGTTCCTTGTCTGAGGATACGATGGTTCCTTCTCCTTTCTTCATGGTCCACCGACTGCAGAACAATGCAGGACACAAACCACAGTGTTAATTTTCAAAAAAATCTAACCGTGATAACAAGCATCAATCCAAATCAATCAATCAATCAGACAGACACTGCTGTGGTCTGCTGCAGGTCAATTTACTTAGAAAAACTGCAGTGAGGTAAGAAGCTTACAATATTATGTACCCGTCTATCTAGAGTACATTTCATGTTTGAATTTTAAAACTTTTTAGAAGTAAAGAATAATTATAAAAGTTGTAATAATCAATGAGAAATTATTATTCCTATAGACAGAAATAGCTATATTCTTGCTTCCTGCATTTGAGAGTGACCAGGTCATGAGCATAGGGACACGCGGGTGTCCTAATTACAAGGTGTTCCAGCATGACCATAAAAGTGTCCCTCCCTCTCCTTGTTATGTCCCTAATGACCATCAGCTAAAGACCGTCATGTGTCATTCTACAGCAGCGTTTAGGGTGGGTTTAATTACCACAACGTTTTGCTTTTAGGATGGGTGGACATGAACAACATGAACCCTAGCGTCCTGGGGCTAACATTCTGTGAAAATAGAAGATCTGAAAAGCTCGCAACACGATCCCCTTTGCAGCGTTGTGAGCTTGTAGATTGGCTATTGTCGTCAAATATATTTAGTGTAGTAGAGTAAAAACAGGAGGGTGCCTTGTATAAGGCCCTGGGGGACTCCGGTCAACAATGGATATGATTTAAGTGGTTAACATTTGAGACTAAATAATACTGCCAGCCATGAACTGAATTGCAGTGGTTAAAGCCTACTCTTAAATATACTATTATACTCCTTGATTATTATAAGGTTACTATAATATGCTGTTACTATGAAAACGTTTCTTTTTTTTAATTCTTCCGCGGGCCGCAAGGGGCGCTCCGCGGGCCGCAAATGGCCCGCGGGCCGCCTATTGGGGAACCCTGCGGTAGAGTGTCTCAGCCCTGCGGTCGCTTCTTGCCTTTAAGGCGTCTTACTGGTTATAATATAACCCTATGGGTACAGTACGCCTCATGGTAAAAGGTCTGTGCTAGAGAAAGCTTACAGTATCTCTAAGTCAGTACAATTTGACTGTACAACACTCTTCTTTTGGATAGAAGGTCAACTCTGGTTTGGTGATCTTCTGTTAAATATGCTAACTTAAGTTTCCTTCAGGTAAAGCTTCTTAGCTGGAAAGAGGAAGAAAACAAGACATTGACTAATGGCAGTGTTGTTTCCATGTGGATATCCGACATCATATTCATATGATCAGCCTTTCCCAAATATGGAGGAAAGATCTGTGAATCTTGAATTCACAAAATGTGAAAAGGATTCACACACATAAATATGTATGCAATATGCGAAAAAATATTAGGGGTTTATTTCCTTGGCCCATTGGTAGCATGCACAAGAACACTCTTCCTGACGGTCGCCCCTTAGGAGCCACACCGTATAAAATAACCTGTAAAGTAGGCTAAATGCCAGTTTAGCTTTGCATGCCTGATTTTGTGTAGCAAGGCATGTCTCATGACACCTCCAAAGTGTTTTACCTCAAGGTGAGGATTTTCCGCTACTCACCAACCTGTATTTCATTGTAATTACTCTGTCTCAGTTTCTACCTTACTTCAAAAGACAGTTGTGTAATAAAGACTACATCAACCCAATTTAGTCACAGTCTGATTATAGTGGTTCTGTCTGCCAAATTAAAGTATGACTGTCAGGATGAATATCTCTTTCGTGTGTGTGAAATGTGGATGATTTATAAGTCATGCATCGTTTGATAGGCATTCTTTACTAACTTGTCTATACAAGTAGCATTCTGGAATACAATAGTTTTTTTTTCTTTTTTTCAACTTATTGTTTTTTATTGTCATTGCCGGGGTAGACAATACATTTTATACATATGCATCATATATCATCATTCAGTTCTTCAATACAAAATTGTCTCCCCAAGGAGACAGCAGCAACATAGAAAGTAACACATTTGAAAAATAATAATCATAAATAATAACAACAATAATAATGAAGAAATGTAAACATGAAAGACAACATCTTGATCGAGTAATTCAACAGACATGAAATAAAATAAAATAGAATAAAAATAATAAAGTAAATAAAAGGAAAGAGGGGGGGGGGGGGGGGGGGGTGTCCATCAATCTTTGTAATGTTAAATCTCGATGCGCGCGAAGGGCGTCCATTTCTTAACAAATTGCTCATTTTGTAGCCTCACCAAATAAGTAATTTCTTCCATGTCTCTAATTTCTTTTACTTTATTTAGCCATTGTTCGTGGGTTGGAGGGTGTTTTCCTAGCCAATTTATTGTGATAGTCTTTTTGGCCGCTGCTAACAATATCTGGAGGAGGTACACCTTTTTCCTACCTTCAAACCCAGTCGGCACTACTCCTAGAATAGCTGTCTTGAAATCTTGTGGTATCTGAGTGTCAAACACTCTGTTAATGTCATTAAAAACATTATTCCAGAATTGCTGTAATTTAGGACACGTCCAAAAGATGCGTATGATTACCGATCTGTTCACCACATTCCCGCCAGCACTCAGTTGTAGGAGTAGTGCCTGCTCTACCAGTCAATAATGGAGTCTTAAAAAATCTGCTTACAATTTTCCATTGATATTCTCTCCAAGAATTAGAGTTTGTTACTTTATGCACTTCAGTGCAGGCGTCTAGCCATTCTTCTTGTGAAATCTCTTGTTGTATTTCTGCCTCCCACTTGGCTTTTATATAAAGATAATTATTGGGAACCATTTCTAGCAGAGTATGATATAAGATAGAAATTACTTTGGTGAATGAACCATGCTTTTGTATGTCCATAAAAAGAGATTCCAAACTCGAAGGGGTTCGAATTTTGTCCCAGTCATCGTGTCTTTGTAAATAGTGTCTTAGTTGGAGGTATCTATAAAAATCAGTTCTGGGCAGATTAAACTCGTTTCTGAGTTGTTCAAATGACTTTAACTGATGTGGAAAATAGTTTGTTTTTAATCACTTCCTTTTCTTTGCCTCTCAGATTGCTAATTTCGAAAGCCTTATTGAAACTTAGTTGTGTGCCGATGTCGCGTGCCAAAAATGGCCAATCTACTAACTCACAATGTGTCGCATTGTAATGCATGGTGAGCTTGTAGATCTGCAATTTTCTGCGTGCTACACTGGCACACAAATTAAGCTTAACAGCGTTAGTTGTTTCTTAGTTTAAATCAGATAAATCCTCCTCATCAGCTGGTATTATGGATGATCCAAATCAATCATATTCTCTAATGATGTAAAATAAAATATAAAAATGTATAATGAGAAGAAATAATATTGTGAAATTGTTGTTGATATTGTTGTTGAAAAATGTGCACAAAATGTACATCTTCTTGTCCCGACAGACATCTAGTAAAGGAAGATATTCAGTCCGGATCTCAGGTCTCAGCAACATCGACTTCCGGGCCGGATTTTCCAGGAAGCTCACATTGGACTTCAAGAAAACCACCACTCGGCCTGTTCAAGGTCAGTGAGGTCAAATATCAACCTATGGTATGCTTTATATTACAACATTAGTCTCGTAGACTTTAAGTTGATTTGTCTTTCATCACCCTCTATTTATTTCCTTGTAAACATGTTGTGTCACTCATATGATGTCATACACAGTAAAATCTTTAGTGTTAGGGTTAGGTTGGTTTTAATAAGGCCCAGTGTTATGTCTAACCTCCTTTGGCACAATAAACTCTGTTACATCATCACCCCAGGTATTCCCACCCACATCCTCCTGAACACCACCGGGCTTTCCCGTCCTGCTCGTGCCGATAGGCTAGAGCTCCTGTCAATCACGGGAGACGTGATGAAGACATTGCCTATTCGCTTTTATCCCGAAAGAGAGCCATATGGCATCTGGAACATCACCGAGTTCATCCCACCCAACGAGGCCTTCTTCCTGCGGGTGACCGGATATGACAAGGATGGGTTCCTGTTCCAAAGAGTCTCCAGTGTGTCCTTTTCCAGCATCGTACCTGGTCAGTATTGCATAGCCTCGGAAACCCAGACGTTTTTATTTCCAGGGAGAAAAAGAAAGTCTGGGTCCGAGTCCACTTCAATTCGGCATAGAGTAGCACAAACATCACTCACTCTCTGCTGATTTCTGATCGTCTGCACCTTTGTTAAATTGACACACACACTCCTCTCTCTCTCTGTCGCTCTAATTAATCAGTCTCATGTCTAGCAGCTGCGCATAGTTTCTGCCGGCGGATCCTGCCGGGAGCTGCCTATGCCATAAAAAGCATAGGTGAGTTCCAGGCTAGTATTGCAGGTTGTTGCTTGAAAATAGTAGGCCATGTTGAAGTCCTGTGTCATGTTGTTTTGTAATTGTAAACGTATTCGTGACTCATGATGGCTTGAATGTCAGAGTGTTTTGTACTGAGAAGAAAAAAGAATAGTGTGCCAAAAATATCTAAACAATAGCCAACAAAAGCAGATGTACAAGCCCACAAGTTACTAACGCCATGATGCAACACGATGTGAGCTTGTAGATCAGTTATTTGTGGTGTGACTCCATTGTACCACCAAGTCACTGTTAAGATGTTTGATGAGAAATATAATGAACAATATAATGAACACATTTATGTGTCCATAAATGGCACATAAATGAACACAAAAACTGCTACAGTGATTGCTTGACTGGTGACTGACTGATAAATAAATTACTTTTCACTAGTAGGCTAATTGACTGACTTACTGTCATACTGTAAATGAATTGATTTATGAACAGACTGATGGTAACTGTAACTTTCATGTCTCTTCCTGTAAGATGCCCCTAAGGTATTAATGCCGGCCACCACCCCAGGTTACTACCTCCAGAAAGGTGCCATCAACTGCCAAGTCGAGAGTCTAATCCCCTTCACTCTACGCTTTACCAGGGATGGGAAACGACTGGGGGTGGACCAGCTCTTCAGGTACAACACAATGGGATTGACTAATCAGTCTTTTAAATAAAAAATGTCTATACACCAAGACCGTATAATCTTATACAGACACCTGCGTTATAGACCAAATCGCGGACATGTTCATTTTAAACTAATACATTGGGTCACTGCCATCGGGGTTCAAACCGCTGTGATTATACTTGTGCTGTGTAAATGGTAAATGGTGCATTTATATAGCACCTTTATCCAAGGCGCTTTACAGATATTGTGCATTACATTCACCCATTCACACACACATTTATACACCGATGGCAGCGGAAACCATGCAAGGCACAAACTAGCACATCAGGAGCAATTTGGGGTTCAGTGTCTTGCTCAAGGACACTTCGACAGTAACTCTGGGGGAGCCCGGGTTCGAACTGGCAACCTTGCAGTTACCATCCAGGCACTCTACCCCTGAGCCACCGCGGCCCATTGTGTTCCTCAGTCATAGTGGTGTGACTGTCGCAGAGTAGCACTGCCTGAGGTGGGGTTTCCCATAAAGTGTGACTGTAGAAGACTTGCACAGAGTTGCACTGCCTAAAGGCCAGAAGCCTAATTTCTCCATTGACCAAGGGGGGATTTTCCTATGGATGAGTGGTAGATATTTGGTCTCCCATTGTGGGAGACCAAATATACAGTAATATTTCATCAATATGCTCAACATACAATTTGTAACTCTGAAAGTGTGTAGGCCTTTGTACACCCTCAGAGTGAAATGAACACTCAATTATTTTACATTTTAGAAATTAATGAATGTTCAATGTTTTCAACTGTTCCCAGGGAGGCAGACAATGCAGCATGGGAGATTGCTCAGGTTACTCTGAAGCATGAGGGCTACTATGAGTGTATTGCTATTAGCAGCGCTGGGACTGGACGAGCTCGCACCTTTCTGAATGTATCGGGTAAGTGGACACACCACCAGGATGGTTTCCCCCAATCACTGTATTACAGGCAATTTAATAACATTTGCAGTAGGTAATATACTGTATTGTATATGAACTACTAGACACAATACACATATGTGACTGGCTACAGTGCTTTGTGCCGCAAGCGGGCATTGGTATTTCTTCTTTTTTTTCTTCTTTTTCTTTTTTTTCTTTTTTTTTACAGATTATTAAAGTACGGAATGTAAGCTTTCATATGATGTATCATTTATTGAAATTGAAAAAATGATCATATCATAACAGTCATTGAATTATAATAGCCTATGTCTCTGTCGCCATGCCCTGGGGTCACTACAATGGATGGCTTGCAACAAGAGTTGCAAGCCATCCTTTATAAATCCTTTATAAAGTCATCTTATTGCATTATCTTGTCACATTAACATTGGATTTCTAAAATCTTCATCCAGTATCAAAATAAGTTGGAAAGATGTAGACAGCAGTATTTATTTTCGTTGTGTTATAACTAGGAAATCAGTTCCTCAGTGTGGATTGTTAGCCAATTAGCACTTCATGGTGTGCTATCCTCCATCAGAATGTGTAATGAGCAGCAGCATAGGCCTACTGTACAGTATGAGGGCAGGCAAACATTACACTGTGTAAACAACCATAATACTAGGTGATGGATCACATGTAACTTGTATGGCCGGGCAGAAGGCAATTTACAGCACGATCTCTGGTAATGTGCGCCTTACTAGTATTAAGTAATACGATACTTGTGAGCACACTCATGCTCGTGCACAGACGTGCAGTGGCACGCCAAGCATAATAGTGAAGTTTACGTCATGCTCAATGGGGTATGGCCTTACACACACATGCCCTGCTTAGAGAATACACTGATTAAATATGGTTTGGAATCCAAGCACCAAGGCATGTGGATTTTATTGACTTCAGAGTCACTGGCTGTTCAGTTCATGCTGTGAATCTATGAGGTGGTAGACTGAATGGAACCGTATATGGAGAATGTGACCATAACTCAAAACTGGACTTCTTAAATCCATGCATCATAGGGACCAGGTCACAGCTAGGGTTACGGTTTAGTGCAGTGGTTCCCAAACAGTGTACTGTAAGTCAAGTCCAGGTGTGCCATGGGATTTAGTGAGAATCACCTCTCCCTTAGAGCTAAGGTGAGAAGGCCTGGATGGTTAGCTCAACCGTCTGGGCACCTAGGCTGCTGAGCCAGTCGGCTGGTGTGCCACGGGTTCGAATCCCGACGGCCTTCTTCTGTCAGTATACTTTCACCTATCAATAAAAAGCCAAAAAAGAGATGTGAAGAGGGTGAGAAGTTCAGTCGCACGAGAGAGACTTGGAGTAGAACCACTGCCTCTTCTTGGCAAGGAGCCAGCTTAGGTGGTTCGGGCATCTGTTAAGAATATCTCTCAAGTGTCTCCCTAGGGAGGTCCTCATTGCATGTCCCACTGGAAGGAGACCCCCGGGCTGACCAAGGATCAGATGGAGGGATTATATCTCCAAAATGTTCTGGGAATGCCTTGGGATCCCCCAAAATGAAGTTACTAATGTTGCTCTCGAGAGGGAAGTCTGGAGCTCTCTGTGGAGCTGTTGCCCCTGTGACCTGACTATGGATAAACAGTTGAAGGTTTCACCTTTGCAGTCGCATAAGTAACCTCATCTAAATAAGCGCAGTGGAGTTACAGACTCTCTGTAGCATTTATTCAATTTTGACAACTGTCGTCCCCTTTGTTTAACGGTATGGCGTTCCGGCACTGAACCATCTTGAATGATGGTTTGCATGTTGCTGAGTTTATAAGGTAGAGAGAGAGAGAGAGAGAGAGAGAGAGAGAGAGAGAGAGAGAGAGAGAGAGAGAGAGAGAGAGAGAGAGAGAGAAAGAGAGAAAGAGAGAGAATGAGAAAGTGAAATCCTGTGCTGTATGTTATTGTTCTCAGAGTTAAATGAACATTCATGATTTTACAGTGTGGATGTAACACATCACTTTAACCCACTTACCTTAAAAAAAAGAAGAGAGATGGTACAGATAGGATGGGTCTTGGCTTCACTGAGCGTAGCCTCTGATGACAGCTCTGAAACATGTGAAGACTTGGCTCACACAAACTATTGTTATCTAAACTCAAACCAGATCGGCTCTATCCACCGGTCAACTCATCCACTCAAGCAGTGCTCAAAGCATTGTCCCTGGGCCAGTGAGACGAACAAACAAAAACACAAATATACGCATGCATGCAAGCACGCACATAAACATACTATATGAACAATCACTTATACACACACACACACACACACACACACACACACACACACACACACACACACACACACACACACACACACACACACACACACACACACACACACACACACACACACACACACACACACACACACTGTACACACACACACACACACACACACACACACACACACACACACACACACACACACACACACACACACACACACACACACACACACACACACACACACACAAATGAATGAATGAATGTACAAACGCACACGGACACACACGTAAATGCATGCACACAGACATGCTCTCACGTATACTACACGCATACACTACACGCACACACAAAAAACACCTTCACATCCTGTCATCTCCCAAATGTATGTCATTCTAATCCCGGGGAACCTTATTGAAATCCCCAGCATCCTCCTCCTTATGTCAAGGCCAGATCGAGCTCCCTCTAGGCTCTAATATCCCCCCCCCCCCCCCCCCTCCCCCTGTCTCTGTCCTCCCTCTATCTTCCCTTCCCTGCATAGCTCTGGCTCACCTCTGAAGAATGATTGACGATAGGCTTAGGCTCAGGGGATGAGAGTCTTGTCTGTGATGAGTGGGCGAACCTTGTGCAGAACAAAGTAAAAGAGAGAGAGAAATAAGTAGCTTCTATAGGAGAGAGAGATACATAAGTAGTTTCTATAGGAGTGAGAGAGAGAAATAAGTAGCTTCTACAGGAGAGAGAGAGAGAGAGAGAGAGAGAGAGAGAGATTGGCAGGTCTGATGAATGCTGAACATAAACATCAATCTCTAATTCCAAGATTCCAAAACTTCTCTTTCACACGGCTAAGATAGATTTTATGTAGTCTACTCCAGACCACAGTATGCACACACATACCGTTATTGCTATATTTCGGGGGTGAATGATGTAAGAGCAAAAAGACCACTGTTTGAATATGGTCTTTCTTGTGTCCCGCCTCCTTCAGAGCCCCCCCCGGCCATCACAGTGGAGGGCAATGTGACTGTCTCCCCTGGCTCCAGTGCTGTCCTCAGCTGCCATGTTGTCAGCACGGTCAGCTTCAACCTCACCTGGCTGAGAGGAGGGCAGGACGTCAGGCTGGACCCACGGGCACGCATCCTCGCCAACCTCTCCCTGGAAGTGCACACCGTGACACCGGACCACGCGGGCTGGTACGAGTGTAAAGCCGCCAACGAGGGAGGACCGGCCACAGAAAAAGTCTACCTCCTTGTGCAAGGTGTTTACTCAGTGTGTGTGTGTGTGTGTGTGTGTGTGTGTGTGTGTGTGTGTGCCTTCATGGCACTGAGTATGAAGCTAAAGGCTTTAATTCTGGTACTCATGCAGACATGTTTGTAGGGGAGCCCCACCAGCTTGCCCTGTCATTTGACATTTGTCATTGAGTGATACGTTGCTCAATTGACCTAAAACTATTTCCCAGACTTGGGTGGACTATTTCCTTTTTTCCCTCATGTGTGTGTGTGTGTGTGTGTGTGAAATGAAATCTATATTTACCCAGGGTATCTGGGCTAAGCTCAAGAACTTGTTTCCAGCCAGGCCCTGCTCATAGAACACATTTCATCGTAGTGGTTGATGCCTTGTTCAAGGGCATTTCAGCGGTGGTAATTTTAACGTGTCGGACGGCTGATTCGAACTGGGAACCTTCCGGTATCTAGACCGCGCCGCTATCCGTTCGGCCACCGCTGCCGCTGTGTGTGTGTGTGTGTGTGTGTGTGTGTGTGTGTGTGTGTGTGTGTGTGTGTGTGTGTGTGTGTGTGTGTGTGTGTGTGTGTGTGTGTGTGTGTGTGTGTGTGTGTGTGTGTGTGTGTGTGTGTGTGTGTGTGTGTGTGTGTGTGTGTGTGTGTGTGTGTGTGTGTGTGTGTGTGTGTGTGGGTGCGTGCGTGCGTGCGTGCGTGCGTGCGTGCCTGCCTGCCTGCCTGCCTGCCTGCCTGCCTGCACAATGCACATACACAGACTCAAGTGTTCGTGTCACACACACTGCGATTTACACTGTGGAGGAATGGACTCTTTGCAAACCAACCCCCCCCCCCCCCCCCCCCCATCACGCCACTACCCCACCCTCTCTCTATAACTCACCCTAATGGTTTTTTGAATGTGTGAAAATGATTTAAGTCTCACGTTCAGGCAGCGCAACCCTCGACTTTGCCATCTGTGGACAGCTCCTATAGTCCTGTTTCTAACACTTCACTGACACTGAATCAGGAACACATTGTCAGAGAGATGGAAGAGAAAGTATGGCCGGCTATCTAGGCTCACTCTTGGCCAGGAAATGGCGATGTAATACAGCGATAAAATATACCAAAATAGTCTGACACAGATATTAGATAGGAAATGTATAAATTTTTGGATGTCACAGTCTTTGATTGGAACAAAACTATTTCCTGGCTTTGCACAGCCTTCATGGCACTCAGTATGAAGCTAAAGGCTTTAATTCTGGTACTCATGCAGACATGTTTGTAGGGGAGCCCCACCAGCTTGCCCTGTCATTTGCCACTCATGCCATTGAGTGATACGTTGCTCAATTGACCTAAAACAATTTCCCAGACTTGGGTGGACTATTTCCTTTTTTCCCTCATTTTTCTGTGTGTTCATTTGGCATGTTCGCACTTGTGTGTGTGCGATTATACCTTTTATTTCCCTACTGCTCTCTATTATGCTGCTTTCTCTATTATGATGTTTTTTTTCTGCCCTCTCACTCTGCCCCATTTCTCTCTCTCTATTTCTTTCTCTCTCTTCCTATTTCTCCCTTAGCCTACTCGCTCTCTCTCTGTCCTGAACAGCTGTCAGCAACCCCTAGGGGTTTTCTAATTACCCCTTGGTCAGGCTCATCCTAGTTATTAGCCTCACTTTGAAGTGGTGGGCCAGTGGTCTGCTGAGCACTAAAGCCCAACTTATATTTTGTCATGTGCCGCTGTCACACACCGCGAATAGATCTACAACCTCACAAAATGTTGTGATACGGCATTGTGAGCTTGTAGATCTGCTATTGTCAGCGTTGTGTGACGGTGTATGAATTAAGCACGCGGAAGAGAACAGAGGCAGGCTGAAAGGGATGAACGAATGAAGGTACAGAGGGAACGAGCATAGAAAATGAGATTAAGGGAGTGAGCAGTGATACAATAGGAGAGATGGAGGAAGGGACAGATGGAAGTACAGCGCAATTGCGGGAGTGGCAAAAAGCTTCTGAGTAAGGGTAAAACTGTGCATTTCCCTGTGAGTACAAACCCATTACCCCCCTTCCCCCTCACACGCACGCATGCACGCACGCACGCACGCACGCACGCACGCACGCACGCACGCACGCACGCACGCACGCACGCACGCACGCACGCAGAAGCACACACACACACACACACACACACACAAATACCGATTTGCTCAGACACATACAGTATGATGTGAATTCTCCATTCATTGTCAATGGGAATTTAATCTTTGTGTAGGACAAAAATAGCCGATTTGCTCGTCTACATATGATGTAAATTCTCCATTCATTGTCAATGGCATTTAATGTTTGTTCAAAAGTTCATAATGTAAATATCTGCTCATAATGTAATATAATCATGAGCACATAACGTAGCAGATTTTTCTACAACTAGAGGTTCGGGCCACTATCCGGCCCATATCACCGATTCCACTGACATTCCCATAAATGGAGATCTTTGTATCTGTCAGTCCTTTTATGCCCCTATGTGGAGAGATCCCTGATTTCATCAGTATATCCCCGGGTAGAGTGACTGGATGACCGCAAGGTTCCCAGTTCAAACCCAGGCTCCCCCAGAGTTAGTGTCGAAATGTCCTCGAGCAAGACTCTGAACCCCTAATTGCTCCCGATGTGCAGGTTGGTGCCTTGCATGGTTTCCTCCGGCATCAGTGTATGAATGTGTGTGTGAATGGGTGAATGTAATGCACAATCTCTGTAAAGCGCCTTGGATAAAGGTGCTATATAAATGCACCATTTACCATTATATGGGCATGTCCTGTTTTGTGCCCATACAGCTGACTGATTTGTTTGCACCTGATGTCTTGACAGCACATTGAGGTTAGACAACACACATATTTGGCACACACTTCATATTCGGGGCATAGCTGCATTGGGAACTCCTTATATGATTATAGCTGAGTCATGGTTACATGGGCGTGACCACGTAATGACATGAGCATGACAACGTGTCCTCCCGTCGGTCCTTCCTTAAGCCAATTTTAATATATAGGATGTAATGTAATAATCATAATGTAATAACAGCGCATAATGTAACGGCTCATATTGCTGAAAAAAACTTAAAGGTTTAGTTAAATTAACATTCAGGATTTTGCATTGTAGGCTGTAAACTACCTGCAAAGCGCCCTACATTTGAACTGTTGGCCCTTACTAATTTGACCCCTTCCCCCCTGATGAAGACCTTTTCATGTTGGTAGTTGCCTTTTAATTAAACTGACTCTTGAGTGCCGGGATCGTCTGTTGTTTTTTTCTATATCTTGATCCCGTTTGATCCATTTCTTTACTTCCTTTACTTACGTCTTTTTACCTCCTGTGACCTTCTGGACCCTTACTGTTGGCTGCTGTGGTACAGTAAGCACATTATAGCCTTGGGTGCAGCTTATATTAACCACTGACATGATTCTATGTCGAGGAATTTTCAATTTTCTTTTTGGGTCAAGGTTCTAATATTTCAAATGTGTCGACGTTTTTCTTTTTGCAACATCTGGTAAATTCATGATATATCTTTCAAAACGTGGCGTTTGCTTGTGCTTGAAGTCATGATGGATTGGGTATTGCCTCACACCAACTCCACATTCCTTCACAGCTACTGTACTGTAATGTATATCTATTCAGCCTTTTGAACCCTCTCTCTCTCTATCGCCCTGTGCCTTGTACTCTGAGCCTATCCAGACAGAGAAGCTGTCCTACTGTAGAACTGACTCATGGTATGCAAAGAATGAATCGGCCGCCTCACTGTCTTCCTTTCAGCCATGGTGACAGATACATCACTCTTTAGAGTTGTTACAAATTGCTACAATTGCTTGAACTGGAATTGACCACTTGAAGTGTTCTGGGGTGAAGATTCGGCGAAAATAGCAGATCTCTCCGATCTGAGGAGTTGTCTGTGTGCGTAGGAAGATAGATAGATGTCAGTTTTTGGTTAATTGCATCTAAAACCATTAATCTGCATGCACATCGCCAATAGCTCTGGGCAGATTGGTCTGGCACTTGAATTACATTTCGCTCACCCCAATTGAGTTGTGGGTGACCAATTATAGACCACTATTGGAAGTGGGATATCTTTTGCTGTGACATTTGAATCTGCTTGTAACCGACCCTTGGTAATGAATCTCCAGGCCTCAAACCAGGCTCGCATTGGAAAGCCTGGTGATTCGATCTTAGATGACATTCACACCAGAAAGCTTTGCTGCGATTAAAACGAATCCTGCTGCGCATTGTCAGAAAATGCACTTTGTTTGGCAGGTGTGAAGGCTCATTCGAATCCTAATGCGTATCAAAGAACCGCATTCTACTCCGAGCCAAAACGGGGGTTTCGCTTCGCTTCCAATCGCACTTGATTACGATTTGGTGCAGTTGTGAATGCAATCCGCAGTAAATAAAGGAAATGAAGCAAACAATGTGGCGGGTGAGGAGCTAAACACAGTTGGAGACGGAGAAGGCATATTTTACGCAGCACAAAGATGTCCCGTTGCCGTGGATAGACGTGGTCGAATGAGGAGACTGAAGCCCTGATCGAAATGAGGACGAGTACATTAATCAATTGCTTAAGGAAACACATAAAAACACTGCAGTGTATTATAGCCTACAGAATATTCTGTCTGTATGTCTGTCTGTCTGTCTGTGCGTGCCGTAAACATGGAGTGCTGTCACTGACACTGTGTGGGGACTGGGGAGTAGGGACAAACTACAAACTCGATAAACTTGTAAACATTTTGCGCTGCTGTCTGTTATATCAGTGCGCTCAGCGCTGTTCCTCCATGCCCAAAAGAACACTGCGTGGCTGCGTGCAGAGAGAGAGAGAGAGAGAGAGAGAGAGAGAGAGAGAGAGAGAGAGAGAGAGAGAGAGAGAGAGAGAGAGAGAGAGAGAGAGAGAGGGGGGGGCAGTCCCAGACGGCACGACACATGCACGTTATGAGTATAATTTTATCACCATAGATTTCACTGTGTAGGCTAGTTTATGAATGGAACACATTGATAAAGGTCCCCCCTGCTGCGTTTCCAATAGGCCTATCTCACAGCCCGCTTTTCACGCCCACTTCCGGTAAATAGTGGTGTCTTTAACATTAGCATTTACACGTTTTTTTCTCTGGAGAATCTAAGTACATTTTCTAATGTAAAAATGTGACAGACCAATATTATTATGAAGCAAACAAGATGGTAAATCAGCTCGAACAGATAGAACAAACCTTACCTTGAGAAAACAAAAGTTGTAGACTTCTTAAATTACCTCTGTTAACATGTAGCGTCTATGGAGTGACGTCACGCTATCACCACTAACCCCAAAAGGGGGCGTATTAAGGGGGGCGGGGAAATTCTGTGAGATAGGCTTATTGCTGCGGATGACAGTGTGAAGGCAAACCGCAGCAAATTAAATATGCAAGAATCCCAAATTCTCCGCCCATTCGCATTGAGTCTACCGAAGTATTAGGTGGGAATGTGACCTTAGACAGACAAGACAAATACAGACAAAAAGTTTTTTTGTATTTTTTTGTATTTTTTTGTATGACGATGTGGCCCAGTGTTTAAGGCGATGGGGAATGCTAATCCATTGTGCTCTGCACTCATGGGGTTTAAATTCCTTCCTCATTGGTTTAAGCTCCTTTTCAACATGGTGAAATGGCACAAATGATTGAGAGGATACTACTGTACATAACTATGATTGACGTGCATATGCCAATTGGGAAGTATTACCTGGGAACGTACTGCTGTTGTAAGCTTCAGGTATTTTCAGGTATTTTCAGCGAAGAGATTTTCTGTAGAAGGAAAGAAGCACTAGTATATTAATACGGTAGTAAGGACCTTAAGAAGCACTAGTATATTAATACGGTAGTAAGGACCTTAAGAAGCACTAGTATATTAATACGGTAGTAAGGACCTTAAGAAGCACTAGTATATTAATACGGTAGTAAGGACCTTAAGAAGCACTAGTATATTAATACGGTAGTAAGGACACAATATACACTAGTATATTAATACGGTAGTAAGGACCTTAAGAAGCACTAGTATATTAATACGGTAGTAAGGACCTTAAGAAGCACTAGTATATTAATACGGTAGTAAGGACCTTAAGAAGCACTAGTATATTAATACGGTAGTAAGGACCTTAAGAAGCACTAGTATATTAATACGGTAGTAAGGACCTTAAGAAGCACTAGTATATTAATACGGTAGTAAGGACACAATATACACTAGTATATTAATACGGTAGTAAGGACCTTAAGAAGCACTAGTATATTAATACGGTAGTAAGGACCTTAAGAAGCACTAGTATATTAATACGGTAGTAAGGACCTTAAGAAGCACTAGTATATTAATACGGTAGTAAGGACCTTAAGAAGCACTAGTATATTAATACGGTAGTAAGGACCTTAAGTGGTTTTAAAGAAGCACTAGTATATTAATACGGTAGTAAGGACCTTAAGTGGTTTTAAAGAAGCACTAGTATATTAATACGGTAGTAAGGACCTTAAGTGGTGTTAAGCTTTTTCTCTGCATTGGAGGCTCTTGGATTGTGTTTTCTAATTATATAGTTGGAAAGAGCAGAAACTCTTGGAGATGCTGCTGGCAGTCAGCAAAGGATAAGATAGGGAAAACGCAGGCTTTTAAGAATGAGTTACACATCATGAATCAATTGGAAAATCAGAGAGGATTCCATCCATGGCTTTACGAGGTCTGGATTCAATATTGTTCACTGTTTTACCAATAAAAGGAGAAATGTGGGTGAAAGATGTGCCGTGAAACATTATTGGTTGTAGTTACAGACATCGTTCTTCCTGCTGAAGTGAAAGTAAAAAAAAATATGCTCCGTTACATCTTATGATGGAGCCTAAATTAATCTGGTTGTTGAGTTGAAGATCGCTTCAGGGTCCTAATCAAAGCAAATACCTTGGTAACAGGGTGGCTCAGTGGTTAGCACCGTCCTGGCTTCTGCCCCGACTGGGGCCTTTCTGTTTGGAGTTGGCATCTTCTCTCTATGTAGTCGTTAAACATTCCCATCACTTGGTAATGCCTAGCTTTATAAATCATGCAAGTGGTGACTTGCACAGGATCAGGGACAGTGTATGAAGTGGAGTGCGGTGTTGAAACGGAAATCACAGTATTTAATGGGTCACCAATATTTACGTAATACCACCATGTGGGGCTGGCACAGTAAACGTAAAATCACAAAGAATTCTAGCCAAGATGTGCCTCTTGAGTGGAAATAGTTGTTGACTTTTTCCCTCTGCCCTTGAAGGGTCAATTTCATGGAGTGTTATTAGAGCAATGGATGGAGTTGCATTTAAGACATTGTGTGGGTTTCCCTGAGGGGAAATAAAACGGGCATGTTAAACAACCAATGAAATGCAGATCAGGTGCTCTTGGTTTCCCCCACACCAAAGTACATACATGTTAAGGACATCCTTTCAGTACTATTGATTAGTTAATTTTGTGATTGTAGCGAATCATTAGAATAATTGGTATATTGCTTGCTTCTTCCTTCTTGTAATGTAGAACCCCCCAGGGTTTCAGTGGAACCTCGGAATCAGACCTTTGTGACAGGACAGGAAGTGAGGATAAGATGCACAGCCAGTGGCTACCCTTCACCCCGCCTAGTGTGGACCCACAACGACATGTTCATCATCAGTTCTAACAGGTACATTCATTACAGGTGCTCTCCTGTACAATTTTCATTTTTTATACAGTGTGTATAAGAGCTTGTGTGTGTTTGTAGGAGCTTTATTCTGAAAGAGAGTAGGCAGACCCTATTGTGACTCTATAGTTTCTTTTATAACATGAGACGGTCAGAAGACCTTACTTAACCCATTTACCGCTAGCATTAATTCATATCTCGATCGCGTACTGCCAGGGTTTTATCGCGCGTAACACTTACTTTGAAGAGCCAAATATCCGTAATTCCATCTTCCTGTGACAAATTGATGTGTGTGGTGTCTTCACCGGTTGTTGTTCTCTCGGTCGATGGTGGATAAAGCCGACCGCGAGTATCACAGCGCCTGCTACAGGCCCAGAAACCGCCCCCGCAATGTCGTTTCTGAGATACAGGGCTTTTAATGCAGGGCTTAGAATGGAAGTGGATGCGCGCGCATCTTCAAAATGGCCGCGACAGTGTGTGTGTTATGTCCCAGAATATTGTTTGCGGTAGCAACAAATGCTAACCATCGAAATCGATCAAACAGCGATTAAACAATTAGAACACGAGAAAGCTGTGTTTGGCGTAGCAGTTAGAAAGAGTAGGTTCTCGTTTTCCTCGTGCCCGGCGGCAGGACGGTTTTAAAAGATCATCTCTACCTTGCGCTTTAGGCGATTTTGCTTCCGGTTCATTTGGGGTGATTTTTTTATTTTTTTTTAATAAAGTGTATGTTGCTCTCATCCACCATCCCACTGAAGATACAGGATGACGGCTGATGGGACACTGGTTATACGAAACATGGAGCAGAAAGATGGTGGCGTGTATGGCTGTCTGGCCAGCAACCAAGCAGGAACAGACACACAGAGCTCCATCCTAACTTACATTGGTGAGTAGAAACATACAGTATAGAAGGACACACATAATGAAATATATGGAGTACACACACTGTACTAACAAATGCATGCATGTACGACGTTGTATGTAATGCGTATGCATGTTAACCCATTTAGACCTGAGGCTGATTCTAAAAAAATAATTCTATGTCAGTGGTGCTCAACCTTTTTCATGTCAAGGACCCCCAGAATGATCTGTATTTGGCCACGGACCCCCATCTGAAAATGTGTTTTTCCAGGGACTCCCCCAGAAGCTTTGAGTTAAAAACATTTGAGTTAAAAACATTTGAGTTAAAAACATTCGCTCTGAAAGAATATATATTCAAAGATTTGCGCCACATCGCCACGATTTTTTTGAAATAGCAGATCTACAAGCTCGTAGCGTGGAACTCGGTGCCATGCTATGAGCTTGTAGATCTGCAGTTTTTCAATAGCTAAAATATAACATATTGGGCCTCATTCACAACGGCGTTTACGCTAATAACGTTACGTAACGTGAGCGGAGCGTGAGCGGACTGGCATTTACGTGGATTCCCACATTACGTGGGAATTCATGAACTTGAACGTGAACTTTACGGTGACGTTGTTTGGTCGGAAACTCCGCTATAAGCTGCGCCAGCTCAGAGGGTCGTGTACTGCTTGCGTAGATTTATTCAGAAGGCTTTAGTCTTCATTCTGAATAAATTAAAAGTCCCCAAATCTCAGATAAAATATGTAGTCCATAACATTGGTCAGCACATAAACAAATGATAGCTTATATAAAAGCCAAGTATCACTTGGATGCCTAAATGCATGCATTCTAGAGGCAGGTTAGCCTAGAGTCCCATACAGAAACTGCCCCTGCAAACCCGACACCTTTTTATTTATTTATTAGGATATTTCTAGCATGCGCGATTGCGCTGCACTTGACAGCTTTCTACTCGCAGTGCAACGCGTTGTGAGCTTGTAGATCGGCTCTCGCGGACTCGTGCTGCATGTTAAAAAACAAACTCACAATTATAATAAGAACATACACTTATCTGCATTCTGCACTGTACGAATTCATTGGAAAATGAATATAACGGTGCGGTGAGCCCGGCCCGGACACAACAGATTATTTCTATGGTTCACAGACATGCCGGTCTGACAGACAGACAGCAGTCACGAGGGTCCACATTATTGCATCAGCGCGTGCAATTAGGCCAGTCATAGTTTTAAGCCAGTGCACCTTAATTAATTATAATATGGGGAACTTATAGCTAGGCTGTAGGCTACTACATTGATGAGATCAATCAAGTTTGGTGCCAAATGTCCCGCGAAATTCGCGAATCATTTTAATATGACGACATCATCATAAATGAACCTGCACTTAGATCTGACAAAGAGGAGGCTACCCGCCGTATATGGTTGAAATTTAAATTTCAAATTTAAATAGCTATAGGCCTATGCCTACGTGTCCATGATCAGAACAAATCCATTCTCCACATGGCATTCAGACAGATGACAGTGAGATGATATTAATCTATTCCCCGCATGACTCAATGCAGCTCTGATAAAAATATCGGATATATGTTTTACCTCTGCAAAGGTGTGACTTGTGAGTGAGCAATTGTTCAATAGAAAAGAAAAGGCTTTATAATATAATTGCCAAGTATACGCTAGCTTGCTGCCTTGGTCCCGAACTTAAATAAATAAATGGCCAAGCTGCATTTTATACCGTAAGTCAGCTAGCTTGACATTGCTGCATGCGGTGCGGAGCAGCTCACCGTTTTGTAAGCTTGGGAAAATGATTTATATAGCTTAATGGTAGGCTATAGACAATATAAAGAATCACGCACAAATGTAATGGTATATGGATGTAAAAAAAGAGACTGCAGGTGGTGGTCGTCGCTCCGGCGCTTGACATGGTCAGATAATTTTCTTTTAATTTCCTAATATAGCCTAATTTCTTTCCAGCAATCATTTTTATTTTAATTTGTGAAGCCACTATACTGGAAAATATCATTATTTTGTTGCATTCCGTCAGGAGGACCTCTATTTCGTTTGAGCTGTAAGGCCTATAGTTCTTTTTTGTTTTTTTTACTGCTGTCTGCTGAGTCATGCTTGACGCCTTTTATGGTGTGAAATGGGGCGTGGATCAATGCAAATGACGTTGTCGGGTGATTTTCCGATCATTTGGCACCCGCTCGCATTCTTTATGACATACACCTGCGTACCTGTGGTACACACCGCTCTTTGAATTGCACGGCAAAACAACGTAGCGTGATCTGACGGAATTTCCCGCATCTGTATACGCTTCCGGTACGCTTCCGTTACACTCTGGCGTATTTCTCCTTTGTGAATGAGGACCATTGAATTGCATTTTTATAGTGCTTTTCCAAGTGCTGTATAATGGTTCATTCATACATTTGGGAGGTAAAGTGGCAAACAGTCGACGCTAACGTCCTCACATTCACACACACCAATGGTGGCAAGCTCACACCTACCAACTCATTGGAGGCAATGTAGGGTTCAGTGTCTTGCCCAAAGACGCTTTGACATGTGGAGCCAGGATTCGAACCACCGACCAAGGGATCATTGGACGACCTGCTCTACCTCCTGAGCCACAGCCGCACTAATGCACAGCCACATAATGCTTGAAACACCAAAAGGGATTCCCGTCCGGAATGTGTTAATGTTCACTGTGTACTACAATGTTGCTTCTCTTTGTGTAAGGCAGTCACTGACACAACCTGCTTTCTCTCCATTAGAATCTCCTGTGGTGATGGTGGCACTGAGCGAGATTCTCATTGGTCTCGGAGAGACAACAGTGATGGCCTGCTCAAGCTCTGGAATCCCCAAGCCTGAGATCTGGTGGCACAAAGGTAAGACACATGCACACGCACGCGCGCACGCACGCAGACACACTGGCTGACTCTGTGGATCAGCATATCCTGCCTAAGGACAGTGAGGCAGAACATGTACAGAAAGCAATGAACAAAGGTACTGTCAGAAATGTGCTGTTCATAGGTTCCTCACATTACATGGCATTATTACATTACATGACATTATATATTTATATACTTTTATATATAAACTTTTCTTTTTTGTCACCTTACTGATGGTGTTGCCTTGACTGTGTCTTCATCATGCAGTACAGTACATTTTCTTCCCCATGCTCTATAATCTTTTAACTTGGCGCCTTAATTTCCCCAAAGGGATCAATAAAGGTCTTATTGTAGCATTGATTACTATCCTGTAAAACCCTCGGTTGACCCAGACATAACTACATGGGTTTCTCTTGATCTCCAGGAGACCTCCGGTTGAGTCCGTCATCCTTCATTGACATCGATGTCATGGGAGGGACTCTTACTATTGCGGAGACTCGGGATATTGATGGTGGGGACTACACCTGTGTAGCTGTCAACCCTGCTGGCACATCATCAGGGAAGATCTCTCTGGATGTGGGAGGTGAGGTTCGCAACACAATTTTAAATGTTTAGTGATTTACTTACTGTGAATTACTGCACATATTATATTTACCTCAACTACCTATGCTGATCTAATGACTATAATGTTAACTATGGTAGTATATTAGCAGCAAAACAGTTTTGTAATTTTTTAATTAATATTTGACCATTTTCAGAAAACTTGATTCTAAAAACATTTTTAGAATCAGCCTTAGTCCTAAATGATTTTATACAGCTTTACATCTTTAAAGTAATTATGATTAGTACATTTTTGTTGCATATTTGTAACCAACAGTTGGTTCTGATCAAGCAATCTGAGAGCTGTGTGTTATGCTTTGGAGTTGCTTAGTAAAACATACACAGAACGGAATTAACTCTTCATTCATTGATTGATTCATTGATTGATTCATTGATTGATTCTTTCATTGATTCATTCATTCATTTGTTAATTCGTTAATTCGTTAATTCGTTAATTAATTCATGAATTAATTAATTAATTAATTAATTCATTCATTAATTCATTCATTTATTTATTTTTCGTAAATGATTTTGTCTGTTACCAAGCGCTTCTGACAAAACATTGCATTTGACCCTCAAACTGTATGTTAAAGCAGCTTACTCCACCACCTCTCCCCCTCTCATGCAAGTAATTGACAATATATAAAGTCACAATACCATCTTTGATGAGGCAGTATTGCAGTATTGGCAATGTAATGTCTGACTTAACCAAGCATCTTGTTTGGAATATTAACGCTTCTAGAGAGAGATCAGACTTATTAGCGCGAGGTAGTAATGGAACATTATACCTCCTGGTTTTGGGGGAAAATGGAAGGTCGGGGCTTTTCAGAGTAAAATCTGCCTCATCTGCTGGGCACTCTAGTGCCTTTATTTTGAAAAATTCCGTGGCATAAAAGTGTTAAATCATGGCAATAACGCCTCAAGTGAAGAAGTGAACATGCTAACTTTGATAGGAATTTATGAATGGCTGGTGTGAGCCAGTCCAGTCCTCCAGCCTGTGTGATGGACAGGTTCATTGTCTGTAGAATGGAAAGAATGTGATACAGATGGACAGATTTTCCTAAACTTTATGACCTCTGTTGATCTTGACCACATGCAGCTGCACCCGCATTCACACAAGAGCCATCCGACGTGGCGCGGAACATCGGCTCCAACGTCACCCTGTCGTGCCACGTGCAGGGTTACCCTGAACCGCAGGTCACCTGGAGGAGACAGGACGGCTCGGCCCTCTCCAACAGACCCCACACACTCAGCACCATCACACAGAACAGAGGGGAGCTGCGCATCACCAGTGAGTTCCACTTATATACTATACAGATTGAAATGGACGCAATGCATAGTGCACATTATGACCCACCCATTCACACTCTAACCTCAGGCTGTAACTCTTTCTGTCAGACTTATGGGTAGATGATGAAGGGGTCTACGTGTGTGAGGCCCACAATCACTTTGGCACCATCCACACCCAGGCCAGGATCACAGTAACCGGACTAGGTAAGAATGATCTAATTTAATCTAATCTAATTGCATACTGTACACACACATCAGTCATGGGGTGACTGTCTGTCAAGGTTATGTACAGTACCATTCTGGCTTCTCTCATTTGTGTGAGTGTCCCTTTTCCATCCCACCACATTGATGATCAGCACAGGTCAGCAACCTGCAAAGCGATTTGACCCCAGTCTGACGTACATCAGTATTTGTGGTTGTATATTTGGACAGGGCATATATGTCTGTCTACCTACGGTAGATTAATGTGTGTGAAGGGCTATTGTCAACTGTGTTTAGTGAGTTGAAAATGAACTAGTTATGATTGCATCTCTAGAATAATCACCTCCTGGCAAACTCGCCACTGTGGATTATGAATCAAGCTGAATTATTATCTTTTGCTGCAGTACACGTGCGCATTGCCATTTTATATTTCCTGTGAGGACAGTAATCCATATCTGAAAAGCCATAACTTTGTCCGGCTGCATACAAAGAAAACATAAAGTAACTCTCTGCACTCTTGAAATGAAAGTCAGTATCCACAGCG
This sequence comes from Electrona antarctica, assembly GCF_951216825.1. Classification (NCBI taxonomy): domain Eukaryota; kingdom Metazoa; phylum Chordata; class Actinopteri; order Myctophiformes; family Myctophidae; genus Electrona; species Electrona antarctica. The sequence continues at coordinate 25,148,721 of NC_136812.1, forward strand.
GGAGTATTGGAAGGGATCAAGCATCAGTCAAGTCTTCCTGACTGGTGTACAATACATGTGCACGGGTTTACCTGACAGGGAGGGAATGGAATGGTGAAATAGGGCTCAAATTAATTGTCAGGGTATGAAGCGATGTTGGATCATCTGAAGTCACTTGAGGAAAGTGTGTGTGTGTGTGTGTGTGAGCACGCACTGCTTGCCTGCATTTCCATGCGTGCTGTATGTCCATCTGTTTGAGGTTCAGAGAAAATGAGATCTGAATGCGTTACATCCTCTTGGTGAAACTGTCAGGTGAAAAGAAACAGCTAGTGACATCACATTTTTCAGAGGAGACATGGTTGTCTGCGCTCTCCCTGAGACCATCCAGTAGGGCTCGGCAGTAACAGGGACTATACATGGGGGAGCTGGGACGTGGCATAATGACTACATTGGGAGAAAAATGAAATATGATATGAAGAATATTCTATGCTTTCTCATGGTTCCACTGCCAACATGCTGTACTGTTTGTTACTTTATGACTTCTCCTGCTACCACATACCTGCCTCTGAATCATCCTGACATTGATGTTTTGCAGTAGGATTGTATCTGCTTCTGCAGCTTCAAAGAGATGAATGTGAAGCTTGCATTCCTATAAATTTGTCCATTTCATCAAAGTGAGCCCAAGATCACAACTCTCCAGCATTTGCCTCTTTGCTCTCTCTGCTAGTGCACTTCAAAGGTGTAGCGCTGTTATATATCACCATGTGTATACCACAAAGACACACACACGCACGCACGCACGCACGCACGCACACACGCACACACACACACACACACACACGCATGCAAATAAATAAATGATACATAGTCATATTTTGAATTATGTATGTTGATCTGTCTATGGCATGTGCGTGCGTGCGTGCGTGCGTGCGTGCGTGCGTGCGTGCGTGCGTTGCGTTGCGTTGTGTTCATTAAGAAACTCAGTGAGTAGGCCTACACCGCAAAATCCTCTGTGTTAATTTTTCCATATCTGAATGGACACATTCGGTTCCACTTTCTGAGTTAAATGAACACTGAGGATATTGCAGTGTGTGTTTGTACATGTGTGTCTTGTTAACTGCCATGGCCAGTCCCAAGTGGAAACACAGGGCTTTTATATGTGGGTCAAAGGCTAGGATAGAGAGTCCCACCCAGCTGACATGTATTAGTTATATTACTGCTACTGCCCCACTGACACAGTCATCCCAAAGCATGCGCACACACACACACACACACACACACACACACACACACACACACACACACACACACACACACACACACACACACACACACACACACACACACACACACACACACACACACACACACACACACACACACACACACACACACACACACACACACACACACCAAATCAACCAAGCATTTGGTTGGATGGATTAGCAGTCCATCACCTTAACCACTCGGCCACCTCGTCATACACTACAAGAAAATATACTCAGAAAAACACAATTTAAAACAAATAAGTAGCAGCAAAGAAGACATGGCTTGTACAACTATGGCAACAAGACATTTCATTTTCTTCCCAGTCACGGGGTGACTGCCTGGGTTATGTGGCTCTTCTCTGTCATTAGTGTGAATATCCCTTTCACTTCCAAAGACATTGAAAACTTCCTGTAATCGACGAGGATGGGATTCGAACCCACGCGTGCAGAGCACAATGGATTAGCAGTCCATCGCCTTAACCACTCGGCCACCTCGTCATACATAACAGGAAAATATACTCAGAAAAACACAATTTAAAACAAATAAGTAGCAGCAAAGAAGACATGGCTTGTACAACTATGGCAACAAGTCATTTAATTTTCTTCCCAGTCAGGGGGTGACTGCCTGGGTTATGTGGCTCTTCTCTGTCATTAGTGTAAATATCCATTTCACTTCCAATGACATTGAAAACTTCCTGTAATCGACGAGGATGGGATTCGAACCCACGCGTGCAGAGCACAATGGATTAGCAGTCCATCGCCTTAACCACTCGGCCACCTCGTCATACACAACAGGAAAATATACTCAGTAAAACACAATTTAAAACAAAAAGTTAGCAGGAAAGAAGACATGGCTTGTACAACTATGGCAACAAGCCATTTCATTTTCTTCCCAGTCACGGGGTGACTGCCTGGGTTATGTGGCTCTTCTCTGTCATTAGTGTGAATATCCCTTTCACTTCCAAAGACATTGAAAACTTCCTGTAATCGACGAGGATGGGATTCGAACCCACGCGTGCAGAGCACAATGGATTAGCAGTCCATCGCCTTAATCACTCGGCCACCTCGTCATACATAACAGGAAAATATACTCAGAAAAACACAATTTAAAACAAATAAGTAGCAGCAAAGAAGACATGGCTTGTACAACTATGGCAACAAGTCATTTAATTTTCTTCCCAGTCAGGGGGTGACTGCCTGGGTTATGTGGCTCTTCTCTGTCATTAGTGTAAATATCCATTTCACTTCCAATGACATTGAAAACTTGCTGTAATCGACGAGGATGGGATTCGAACCCACGCGTGCAGAGCACAATGGATTAGCAGTCCATCGCCTTAACCACTCGGCCACCTCGTCATACACAACAGGAAAATATACTCAGTAAAACACAATTTAAAACAAATAGTTAGCAGCAAAGAAGACATGGCTTGTACAACTATGGCAACAAGCCATTTAATTTTCTTCCCAGTCACGGGGTGACTGCCTGGGTTATGTGACTCTTCTCTGTCATTAGTGTGAATATCCCTTTCACTTCCAAAGACATTGAAAACTTCCTGTAATCGACGAGGATGGGATTCGAACCCACGCGTGCAGAGCACAATGGATTAGCAGTCCATCGCCTTAACCACTCGGCCACCTCATCATAGAGAACTGGAAAATATACTCAGAAAAACACAATTTAAAACAAATAAGTAGCAGCAAAGAAGACATGGCTGGTACAACTATGGCAACAAGACATTTAATTTTCTTCCCAGTCACGGGGTGACTGCCTGGGTTATGTGGCTCTTCTCTGTCATTAGTGTGAATATCCCTTTCACTTCCAAAGACATTGAAAACTTCCTGTAATCGACGAGGATGGGATTCGAACCCACGCGTGCAGAGCACAATGGATTAGCAGTCCATCGCCTTAACCACTCGGCCACCTAGTCATACATAACAGGAAAATATACTCAGAAAAACACAATTTAAAACAAATAAGTAGCAGCAAAGAAGACATGGCTTGTACAACTATGGCAACAAGCCATTTAATTTTCTTCCCAGTCACGGGGTGACTTCCTAGGTTATGTGGCTCTTCTCTGTCATTAGTGTGAATATCCCTTTCACTTCCAAAGACATTGAAAACTTCCTGTAATTGACGAGTATGGGATTCGAACCCACGTGTGCAGAGCACAATGGATTAGCAGTCCATCGCCTTAACCACTCGGCCACCTCGTCATACATAACAGGAAAATATACTCAGAAAAACACAATTTAAAACAAATAAGTAGCAGCAAAGAAGACAGGGCTTGTACAACTATGGCAACAAGTCATTTAATTTTCTTCCCAGTCAGGGGGTGACTGCCTGGGTTATGTGGCTCTTCTCTGTCATTAATGTAAATATCCATTTCACTTCCAATGACATTGAAAACTTCCTGTAATCGACGAGGATGGGATTCGAACGCACGCGTGCAGAGTAGAATGGATTAGCAGTCCATCGCCTTAACCACTCGGCCACCTCGTCATACATAACAGGAAAATATACTCAGAAAAACACAATTTAAAACAAATAAGTAGCAGCAAAGAAGACATGGCTTGTACAACTATGGCAACAAGTCATTTAATTTTCTTCCCAGTCAGGGGGTGACTGCCTGGGTTATGTGGCTCTTCTCTGTCATTAGTGTAAATATCCATTTCACTTCCAATGACATTGAAAACTTGCTGTAATCGACGAGGATGGGATTCGAACCCACGCGTGCAGAGCACAATGGATTAGCAGTCCATCGCCTTAACCACTCGGCCACCTCGTCATACACAACAGGAAAATATACTCAGTAAAACACAATTTAAAACAAATAAGTAGCAGCAAAGAAGACATGGCTTGTACAACTATGGCAACAAGCCATTTAATTTTCTTCCCAGTCAGGGGGTGACTGCCTGGGTTATGTGGCTCTTCTCTGTCATTAGTGTAAATATCCATTTCACTTCCAATGACATTGAAAACTTGCTGTAATCGACGAGGATGGGATTCGAACCCACGCGTGCAGAGCACAATGGATTAGCAGTCCATCGCCTTAACCACTCGGCCACCTCGTCATACATAACAGGAAAATATACTCAGAAAAACACAATTTAAAACAAATAAGTAGCAGCAAAGAAGACATGGCTTGTACAACTATGGCAACAAGACATTTCATTTTCTTCCCAGTCACGGGGTGACTGCCTGGGTTATGTGGCTCTTCTCTGTCATTAGTGTGAATATCCCTTTCACTTCCAAAGACATTGAAAACTTCCTGTAATCGACGAGGATGGGATTCGAACCCACGCGTGCAGAGCACAATGGATTAGCAGTCCATCGCCTTAACCACTCGGCCACCTCGTCATACATAATAGGAAAATATACTCAGAAAAACACAATTTAAAACAAATAAGTAGCAGCAAAGAAGACATGGCTTGTACAACTATGGCAACAAGTCATTTAATTTTCTTCCCAGTCAGGGGGTGACTGCCTGGGTTATGTGGCTCTTCTCTGTCATTAGTGTAAATATCCATTTCACTTCCAATGACATTGAAAACTTCCTGTAATCGACGAGGATGGGATTCGAACCCACGCGTGCAGAGCACAATGGATTAGCAGTCCATCGCCTTAACCACTCGGCCACCTCGTCATACACAACAGGAAAATATACTCAGTAAAACACAATTTAAAACAAAAAGTTAGCAGGAAAGAAGACATGGCTTGTACAACTATGGCAACAAGCCATTTCATTTTCTTCCCAGTCACGGGGTGACTGCCTGGGTTATGTGGCTCTTCTCTGTCATTAGTGTGAATATCCCTTTCACTTCCAAAGACATTGAAAACTTCCTGTAATCGACGAGGATGGGATTCGAACCCACGCGTGCAGAGCACAATGGATTAGCAGTCCATCGCCTTAATCACTCGGCCACCTCGTCATACATAACAGGAAAATATACTCAGAAAAACACAATTTAAAACAAATAAGTAGCAGCAAAGAAGACATGGCTTGTACAACTATGGCAACAAGTCATTTAATTTTCTTCCCAGTCAGGGGGTGACTGCCTGGGTTATGTGGCTCTTCTCTGTCATTAGTGTAAATATCCATTTCACTTCCAATGACATTGAAAACTTGCTGTAATCGACGAGGATGGGATTCGAACCCACGCGTGCAGAGCACAATGGATTAGCAGTACATCGCCTTAACCACTCGGCCACCTCGTCATACACAACAGGAAAATATACTCAGTAAAACACAATTTAAAACAAATAGTTAGCAGCAAAGAAGACATGGCTTGTACAACTATGGCAACAAGCCATTTAATTTTCTTCCCAGTCACGGGGTGACTGCCTGGGTTATGTGGCTCTTCTCTGTCATTAGTGTGAATATCCCTTTCACTTCCAAAGACATTGAAAACTTCCTGTAATCGACGAGGATGGGATTCGAACGCACGCGTGCAGAGTACAATGGATTAGCAGTCCATCGCCTTAACCACTCGGCCACCTCGTCATACATAACAGGAAAATATACTCAGAAAAACACAATTTAAAACAAATAAGTAGCAGCAAAGAAGACATGGCTTGTACAACTATGGCAACAAGTCATTTAATTTTCTTCCCAGTCAGGGGGTGACTGCCTGGGTTATGTGGCTCTTCTCTGTCATTAGTGTAAATATCCATTTCACTTCCAATGACATTGAAAACTTGCTGTAATCGACGAGGATGGGATTCGAACCCACGCGTGCAGAGCACAATGGATTAGCAGTCCATCGCCTTAACCACTCGGCCACCTCGTCATACACAACAGGAAAATATACTCAGTAAAACACAATTTAAAACAAATAGTTAGCAGCAAAGAAGACATGGCTTGTACAACTATGGCAACAAGCCATTTAATTTTCTTCCCAGTCACGGGGTGACTGCCTGGGTTATGTGACTCTTCTCTGTCATTAGTGTGAATATCCCTTTCACTTCCAAAGACATTGAAAACTTCCTGTAATCGACGAGGATGGGATTCGAACCCACGCGTGCAGAGCACAATGGATTAGCAGTCCATCGCCTTAACCACTCGGCCACCTCATCATAGAGAACTGGAAAATATACTCAGAAAAACACAATTTAAAACAAATAAGTAGCAGCAAAGAAGACATGGCTGGTACAACTATGGCAACAAGACATTTAATTTTCTTCCCAGTCACGGGGTGACTGCCTGGGTTATGTGGCTCTTCTCTGTCATTAGTGTGAATATCCCTTTCACTTCCAAAGACATTGAAAACTTCCTGTAATCGACGAGGATGGGATTCGAACCCACGCGTGCAGAGCACAATGGATTAGCAGTCCATCGCCTTAACCACTCGGCCACCTAGTCATACATAACAGGAAAATATACTCAGAAAAACACAATTTAAAACAAATAAGTAGCAGCAAAGAAGACATGGCTTGTACAACTATGGCAACAAGCCATTTAATTTTCTTCCCAGTCACGGGGTGACTTCCTAGGTTATGTGGCTCTTCTCTGTCATTAGTGTGAATATCCCTTTCACTTCCAAAGACATTGAAAACTTCCTGTAATCGACGAGTATGGGATTCGAACCCACGTGTGCAGAGCACAATGGATTAGCAGTCCATCGCCTTAACCACTCGGCCACCTCGTCATACATAACAGGAAAATATACTCAGAAAAACACAATTTAAAACAAATAAGTAGCAGCAAAGAAGACAGGGCTTGTACAACTATGGCAACAAGTCATTTAATTTTCTTCCCAGTCAGGGGGTGACTGCCTGGGTTATGTGGCTCTTCTCTGTCATTAATGTAAATATCCATTTCACTTCCAATGACATTGAAAACTTCCTGTAATCGACGAGGATGGGATTCGAACGCACGCGTGCAGAGTAGAATGGATTAGCAGTCCATCGCCTTAACCACTCGGCCACCTCGTCATACATAACAGGAAAATATACTCAGAAAAACACAATTTAAAACAAATAAGTAGCAGCAAAGAAGACATGGCTTGTACAACTATGGCAACAAGTCATTTAATTTTCTTCCCAGTCAGGGGGTGACTGCCTGGGTTATGTGGCTCTTCTCTGTCATTAGTGTAAATATCCATTTCACTTCCAATGACATTGAAAACTTGCTGTAATCGACGAGGATGGGATTCGAACCCACGCGTGCAGAGCACAATGGATTAGCAGTCCATCGCCTTAACCACTCGGCCACCTCGTCATACACAACAGGAAAATATACTCAGTAAAACACAATTTAAAACAAATAAGTAGCAGCAAAGAAGACATGGCTTGTACAACTATGGCAACAAGCCATTTAATTTTCTTCCCAGTCAGGGGGTGACTGCCTGGGTTATGTGGCTCTTCTCTGTCATTAGTGTAAATATCCATTTCACTTCCAATGACATTGAAAACTTGCTGTAATCGACGAGGATGGGATTCGAACCCACGCGTGCAGAGCACAATGGATTAGCAGTCCATCGCCTTAACCACTCGGCCACCTCGTCATACATAACAGGAAAATATACTCAGAAAAACACAATTTAAAACAAATAAGTAGCAGCAAAGAAGACATGGCTTGTACAACTATGGCAACAAGTCATTTAATTTTCTTCCCAGTCAGGGGGTGACTGCCTGGGTTATGTGGCTCTTCTCTGTCATTAGTGTAAATATCCATTTCACTTCCAATGACATTGAAAACTTGCTGTAATCGACGAGGATGGGATTCGAACCCACGCGTGCAGAGCACAATGGATTAGCAGTCCATCGCCTTAACCACTCGGCCACCTCGTCATACACAACAGGAAAATATACTCAGTAAAACACAATTTAAAACAAATAGTTAGCAGCAAAGAAGACATGGCTTGTACAACTATGGCAACAAGCAATTTAATTTTCTTCCCAGTCACGGGGTGACTGCCTGGGTTATGTGACTCTTCTCTGTCATTAGTGTGAATATCCCTTTCACTTCCAAAGACATTGAAAACTTCCTGTAATCGACGAGGATGGGATTCGAACCCACGCGTGCAGAGCACAATGGATTAGCAGTCCATCGCCTTAACCACTCGGCCACCTCGTCATAGACAACTGGAAAATATACTCAGAAAAACACAATTTAAAACAAATAAGTAGCAGCAAAGAAGACATGGCTGGTACAACTATGGCAACAAGACATTTAATTTTCTTCCCAGTCACGGGGTGACTGCCTGGGTTATGTGGCTCTTCTCTGTCATTAGTGTGAATATCCCTTTCACTTCCAAAGACATTGAAAACTTCCTGTAATCGACGAGGATGGGATTCGAACCCACGCGTGCAGAGCACAATGGATTAGCAGTCCATCGCCTTAACCACTCGGCCACCTCGTCATACATAACAGGAAAATATACTCAGAAAAACACAATTTAAAACAAATAAGTAGCAGCAAAGAAGACATGGCTTGTACAACTATGGCAACAAGCCATTTAATTTTCTTCCCAGTCACGGGGTGACTGCCTGGGTTATGTGGCTCTTCTCTGTCATTAGTGTGAATATCCCTTTCACTTCCAAAGACATTGAATACTTCCTGTAATCGACGAGGATGGGATTCGAACCCACGCGTGGAGAGCACAATGGATTAGCAGTCCAATGCCTTAACCACTCGGCCACCTCGTCATACACAACAGGAAAATATACTCAGAAAAACACAATTTAAAACAAATAAGTAGCAGCAAAGAAGACATGGCTTGTACAACTATGGCAACAAGATATTTAATTTTCTTCCCAGTCAGGGGGTGACTGCCTGGGTTATGTGGCTCTTCTCTGTCATTAGTGTGAATATCCCTTTCACTTCCAAAGACATTGAAAACTTCCTGTAATCGACGAAGATGGGATTCGAACCCACGCGTGCAGAGCACAATGGATTAGCAGTACATCGCCTTAACCACTCGGCCACCTCATCATACACAACAGGAAAATATACTCAGTAAAACACAATTTAAAACAAATAGTTAGCAGCAAAGAAGACATGGCTTGTACAACTATGGCAACAAGCCATTTAATTTTCTTCCCAGTCACGGGGTGACTGCCTGGGTTATGTGGCTCTTCTCTGTCATTAGTGTGAATATCCCTTTCACTTCCAAAGACATTGAAAACTTCCTGTAATCGACGAGGATGGGATTCGAACGCACGCGCGCAGAGTACAATGGATTAGCAGTCCATCGCCTTAACCACTCGGCCACCTCGTCATACATAACAGGAAAATATACTCAGAAAAACACAATTTAAAACAAATAAGTAGCAGCAAAGAAGACATGGCTTGTACAACTATGGCAACAAGTCATTTAATTTTCTTCCCAGTCAGGGGGTGACTGCCTGGGTTATGTGGCTCTTCTCTGTCATTAGTGTAAATATCCATTTCACTTCCAATGACATTGAAAACTTGCTGTAATCGACGAGGATGGGATTCGAACCCACGCGTGCAGAGCACAATGGATTAGCAGTCCATCGCCTTAACCACTCGGCCACCTCGTCATACACAACAGGAAAATATACTCAGTAAAACACAATTTAAAACAAATAGTTAGCAGCAAAGAAGACATGGCTTGTACAACTATGGCAACAAGCCATTTAATTTTCTTCCCAGTCACGGGGTGACTGCCTGGGTTATGTGGCTCTTCTCTGTCATTAGTGTGAATATCCATTTCACTTCCAATGACATTGAAAACTTCCTGTAATCGACTAGGATGGGATTCGAACCCACGCGTGCAGAGCACAATGGATTAGCAGTCCATCGCCTTAACCACTCGGCCACCTAGTCATACATAACAGGAAAATATACTCAGAAAAACACAATTTAAAACAAATAAGTAGCAGCAAAGAAGACATGGCTTGTACAACTATGGCAACAAGCCATTTAATTTTCTTCCCAGTCACGGGGTGACTGCCTGGGTTATGTGGCTCTTCTCTGTCATTAGTGTGAATATCCATTTCACTTCCAATGACATTGAAAACTTCCTGTAATCGACTAGGATGGGATTCGAACCCACGCGTGCAGAGCACAATGGATTAGCAGTCCATCGCCTTAACCACTCGGCCACCTAGTCATACATAACAGGAAAATATACTCAGAAAAACACAATTTAAAACAAATAAGTAGCAGCAAAGAAGACATGGCTTGTACAACTATGGCAACAAGCCATTTAATTTTCTTCCCAGTCACGGGGTGACTGCCTGGGTTATGTGGCTCTTCTCTGTCATTAGTGTGAATATCCCTTTCACTTCCAAAGACATTGAAAACTTCCTGTAATCGACGAGGATGGGATTCGAACCCACGCGTGCAGAGCACAATGGATTAGCAGTCCATCGCCTTAACCACTCGGCCACCTAGTCATACATAACAGGAAAATATACTCAGAAAAACACAATTTAAAACAAATAAGTAGCAGCAAAGAAGACATGGCTTGTACAACTATGGCAACAAGCCATTTAATTTTCTTCCCAGTCACGGGGTGACTTCCTAGGTTATGTGGCTCTTCTCTGTCATTAGTGTGAATATCCCTTTCACTTCCAAAGACATTGAAAACTTCCTGTAATCGACGAGTATGGGATTCGAACCCACGTGTGCAGAGCACAATGGATTAGCAGTCCATCGCCTTAACCACTCGGCCACCTAGTCATACATAACAGGAAAATATACTCAGAAAAACACAATTTAAAACAAATAAGTAGCAGCAAAGAAGACAGGGCTTGTACAACTATGGCAACAAGTCATTTAATTTTCTTCCCAGTCAGGGGGTGACTGCCTGGGTTATGTGGCTCTTCTCTGTCATTAATGTAAATATCCATTTCACTTCCAATGACATTGAAAACTTCCTGTAATCGACGAGGATGGGATTCGAACGCACGCGTGCAGAGTAGAATGGATTAGCAGTCCATCGCCTTAACCACTCGGCCACCTCGTCATACATAACAGGAAAATATACTCAGAAAAACACAATTTAAAACAAATAAGTAGCAGCAAAGAAGACATGGCTTGTACAACTATGGCAACAAGTCATTTAATTTTCTTCCCAGTCAGGGGGTGACTGCCTGGGTTATGTGGCTCTTCTCTGTCATTAGTGTAAATATCCATTTCACTTCCAATGACATTGAAAACTTGCTGTAATCGACGAGGATGGGATTCGAACCCACGCGTGCAGAGCACAATGGATTAGCAGTCCATCGCCTTAACCACTCGGCCACCTCGTCATACATAACAGGAAAATATACTCAGAAAAACACAATTTAAAACAAATAAGTAGCAGCAAAGAAGACATGGCTTGTACAACTATGGCAACAAGTCATTTAATTTTCTTCCCAGTCAGGGGGTGACTGCCTGGGTTATGTGGCTCTTCTCTGTCATTAGTGTAAATATCCATTTCACTTCCAATGACATTGAAAACTTGCTGTAATCGACGAGGATGGGATTCGAACCCACGCGTGCAGAGCACAATGGATTAGCAGTCCATCGCCTTAACCACTCGGCCACCTCGTCATACACAACAGGAAAATATACTCAGTAAAACACAATTTAAAACAAATAAGTAGCAGCAAAGAAGACATGGCTTGTACAACTATGGCAACAAGCCATTTAATTTTCTTCCCAGTCAGGGGGTGACTGCCTGGGTTATGTGGCTCTTCTCTGTCATTAGTGTAAATATCCATTTCACTTCCAATGACATTGAAAACTTGCTGTAATCGACGAGGATGGGATTCGAACCCACGCGTGCAGAGCACAATGGATTAGCAGTCCATCGCCTTAACCACTCGGCCACCTCGTCATACATAACAGGAAAATATACTCAGAAAAACACAATTTAAAACAAATAAGTAGCAGCAAAGAAGACATGGCTTGTACAACTATGGCAACAAGTCATTTAATTTTCTTCCCAGTCAGGGGGTGACTGCCTGGGTTATGTGGCTCTTCTCTGTCATTAGTGTAAATATCCATTTCACTTCCAATGACATTGAAAACTTGCTGTAATCGACGAGGATGGGATTCGAACCCACGCGTGCAGAGCACAATGGATTAGCAGTCCATCGCCTTAACCACTCGGCCACCTCGTCATACACAACAGGAAAATATACTCAGTAAAACACAATTTAAAACAAATAGTTAGCAGCAAAGAAGACATGGCTTGTACAACTATGGCAACAAGCAATTTAATTTTCTTCCCAGTCACGGGGTGACTGCCTGGGTTATGTGACTCTTCTCTGTCATTAGTGTGAATATCCCTTTCACTTCCAAAGACATTGAAAACTTCCTGTAATCGACGAGGATGGGATTCGAACCCACGCGTGCAGAGCACAATGGATTAGCAGTCCATCGCCTTAACCACTCGGCCACCTCGTCATAGACAACTGGAAAATATACTCAGAAAAACACAATTTAAAACAAATAAGTAGCAGCAAAGAAGACATGGCTGGTACAACTATGGCAACAAGACATTTAATTTTCTTCCCAGTCACGGGGTGACTGCCTGGGTTATGTGGCTCTTCTCTGTCATTAGTGTGAATATCCCTTTCACTTCCAAAGACATTGAAAACTTCCTGTAATCGACGAGGATGGGATTCGAACCCACGCGTGCAGAGCACAATGGATTAGCAGTCCATCGCCTTAACCACTCGGCCACCTCGTCATACATAACAGGAAAATATACTCAGAAAAACACAATTTAAAACAAATAAGTAGCAGCAAAGAAGACATGGCTTGTACAACTATGGCAACAAGCCATTTAATTTTCTTCCCAGTCACGGGGTGACTGCCTGGGTTATGTGGCTCTTCTCTGTCATTAGTGTGAATATCCCTTTCACTTCCAAAGACATTGAATACTTCCTGTAATCGACGAGGATGGGATTCGAACCCACGCGTGGAGAGCACAATGGATTAGCAGTCCAATGCCTTAACCACTCGGCCACCTCGTCATACACAACAGGAAAATATACTCAGAAAAACACAATTTAAAACAAATAAGTAGCAGCAAAGAAGACATGGCTTGTACAACTATGGCAACAAGATATTTAATTTTCTTCCCAGTCAGGGGGTGACTGCCTGGGTTATGTGGCTCTTCTCTGTCATTAGTGTGAATATCCCTTTCACTTCCAAAGACATTGAAAACTTCCTGTAATCGACGAAGATGGGATTCGAACCCACGCGTGCAGAGCACAATGGATTAGCAGTACATCGCCTTAACCACTCGGCCACCTCATCATACACAACAGGAAAATATACTCAGTAAAACACAATTTAAAACAAATAGTTAGCAGCAAAGAAGACATGGCTTGTACAACTATGGCAACAAGCCATTTAATTTTCTTCCCAGTCACGGGGTGACTGCCTGGGTTATGTGGCTCTTCTCTGTCATTAGTGTGAATATCCCTTTCACTTCCAAAGACATTGAAAACTTCCTGTAATCGACGAGGATGGGATTCGAACGCACGCGCGCAGAGTACAATGGATTAGCAGTCCATCGCCTTAACCACTCGGCCACCTCGTCATACATAACAGGAAAATATACTCAGAAAAACACAATTTAAAACAAATAAGTAGCAGCAAAGAAGACATGGCTTGTACAACTATGGCAACAAGTCATTTAATTTTCTTCCCAGTCAGGGGGTGACTGCCTGGGTTATGTGGCTCTTCTCTGTCATTAGTGTAAATATCCATTTCACTTCCAATGACATTGAAAACTTGCTGTAATCGACGAGGATGGGATTCGAACCCACGCGTGCAGAGCACAATGGATTAGCAGTCCATCGCCTTAACCACTCGGCCACCTCGTCATACACAACAGGAAAATATACTCAGTAAAACACAATTTAAAACAAATAGTTAGCAGCAAAGAAGACATGGCTTGTACAACTATGGCAACAAGCCATTTAATTTTCTTCCCAGTCACGGGGTGACTGCCTGGGTTATGTGGCTCTTCTCTGTCATTAGTGTGAATATCCATTTCACTTCCAATGACATTGAAAACTTCCTGTAATCGACTAGGATGGGATTCGAACCCACGCGTGCAGAGCACAATGGATTAGCAGTCCATCGCCTTAACCACTCGGCCACCTAGTCATACATAACAGGAAAATATACTCAGAAAAACACAATTTAAAACAAATAAGTAGCAGCAAAGAAGACATGGCTTGTACAACTATGGCAACAAGCCATTTAATTTTCTTCCCAGTCACGGGGTGACTGCCTGGGTTATGTGGCTCTTCTCTGTCATTAGTGTGAATATCCATTTCACTTCCAATGACATTGAAAACTTCCTGTAATCGACTAGGATGGGATTCGAACCCACGCGTGCAGAGCACAATGGATTAGCAGTCCATCGCCTTAACCACTCGGCCACCTAGTCATACATAACAGGAAAATATACTCAGAAAAACACAATTTAAAACAAATAAGTAGCAGCAAAGAAGACATGGCTTGTACAACTATGGCAACAAGCCATTTAATTTTCTTCCCAGTCACGGGGTGACTGCCTGGGTTATGTGGCTCTTCTCTGTCATTAGTGTGAATATCCATTTCACTTCCAATGACATTGAAAACTTCCTGTAATCGACTAGGATGGGATTCGAACCCACGCGTGCAGAGCACAATGGATTAGCAGTCCATCGCCTTAACCACTCGGCCACCTAGTCATACATAACAGGAAAATATACTCAGAAAAACACAATTTAAAACAAATAAGTAGCAGCAAAGAAGACATAGCTTGTACAACTATGGCAACAAGCCATTTAATTTTCTTCCCAGTCACGGGGTGACTGCCTGGGTTATGTGGCTCTTCACTGTCATTAGTGTGAATATCCATTTCACTTCCAATGACATTGAAAACTTCCTGTAATCGACTAGGATGGGATTCGAACCCACGCGTGCAGAGCACAATGGATTAGCAGTCCATCGCCTTAACCACTCGGCCACCTAGTCATACATAACAGGAAAATATACTCAGAAAAACACAATTTAAAACAAATAAGTAGCAGCAAAGAAGACATGGCTTGTACAACTATGGCAACAAGATATTTAATTTTCTTCCCAGTCAGGGGGTGACTGCCTGGGTTATGTGGCTCTTCTCTGTCATTAGTGTGAATATCCCTTTCACTTCCAAAGACATTGAAAACTTCCTGTAATCGACGAAGATGGGATTCGAACCCACGCGTGCAGAGCACAATGGATTAGCAGTACATCGCCTTAACCACTCGGCCACCTCATCATACACAACAGGAAAATATACTCAGTAAAACACAATTTAAAACAAATAGTTAGCAGCAAAGAAGACATGGCTTGTACAACTATGGCAACAAGCCATTTAATTTTCTTCCCAGTCACGGGGTGACTGCCTGGGTTATGTGGCTCTTCTCTGTCATTAGTGTGAATATCCCTTTCACTTCCAAAGACATTGAAAACTTCCTGTAATCGACGAGGATGGGATTCGAACGCACGCGTGCAGAGTACAATGGATTAGCAGTCCATCGCCTTAACCACTCGGCCACCTCGTCATACATAACAGGAAAATATACTCAGAAAAACACAATTTAAAACAAATAAGTAGCAGCAAAGAAGACATGGCTTGTACAACTATGGCAACAAGTCATTTAATTTTCTTCCCAGTCAGGGGGTGACTGCCTGGGTTATGTGGCTCTTCTCTGTCATTAGTGTAAATATCCATTTCACTTCCAATGACATTGAAAACTTGCTGAAATCGACGAGGATGGGATTCGAACCCACGCGTGCAGAGCACAATGGATTAGCAGTCCATCGCCTTAACCACTCGGCCACCTCGTCATACACAACAGGAAAATATACTCAGTAAAACACAATTTAAAACAAATAGTTAGCAGCAAAGAAGACATGGCTTGTACAACTATGGCAACAAGCCATTTAATTTTCTTCCCAGTCACGGGGTGACTGCCTGGGTTATGTGGCTCTTCTCTGTCATTAGTGTGAATATCCATTTCACTTCCAATGACATTGAAAACTTCCTGTAATCGACTAGGATGGGATTCGAACCCACGCGTGCAGAGCACAATGGATTAGCAGTCCATCGCCTTAACCACTCGGCCACCTAGTCATACATAACAGGAAAATATACTCAGAAAAACACAATTTAAAACAAATAAGTAGCAGCAAAGAAGACATGGCTTGTACAACTATGGCAACAAGCCATTTAATTTTCTTCCCAGTCACGGGGTGACTGCCTGGGTTATGTGGCTCTTCTCTGTCATTAGTGTGAATATCCATTTCACTTCCAATGACATTGAAAACTTCCTGTAATCGACTAGGATGGGATTCGAACCCACGCGTGCAGAGCACAATGGATTAGCAGTCCATCGCCTTAACCACTCGGCCACCTAGTCATACATAACAGGAAAATATACTCAGAAAAACACAATTTAAAACAAATAAGTAGCAGCAAAGAAGACATGGCTTGTACAACTATGGCAACAAGCCATTTAATTTTCTTCCCAGTCACGGGGTGACTGCCTGGGTTATGTGGCTCTTCTCTGTCATTAGTGTGAATATCCATTTCACTTCCAATGACATTGAAAACTTCCTGTAATCGACTAGGATGGGATTCGAACCCACGCGTGCAGAGCACAATGGATTAGCAGTCCATCGCCTTAACCACTCGGCCACCTAGTCATACATAACAGGAAAATATACTCAGAAAAACACAATTTAAAACAAATAAGTAGCAGCAAAGAAGACATAGCTTGTACAACTATGGCAACAAGCCATTTAATTTTCTTCCCAGTCACGGGGTGACTGCCTGGGTTATGTGGCTCTTCTCTGTCATTAGTGTGAATATCCATTTCACTTCCAATGACATTGAAAACTTCCTGTAATCGACTAGGATGGGATTCGAACCCACGCGTGCAGAGCACAATGGATTAGCAGTCCATCGCCTTAACCACTCGGCCACCTAGTCATACATAACAGGAAAATATACTCAGAAAAACACAATTTAAAACAAATAAGTAGCAGCAAAGAAGACATGGCTTGTACAACTATGGCAACAAGATATTTAATTTTCTTCCCAGTCACGGGGTGACTGCCTGGGTTATGTGGCTCTTCTCTGTCATTAGTGTGAATATCCATTTCACTTCCAATGACATTGAAAACTTCCTGTAATCGACTAGGATGGGATTCGAACCCACGCGTGCAGAGCACAATGGATTAGCAGTCCATCGCCTTAACCACTCGGCCACCTAGTCATACATAACAGGAAAATATACTCAGAAAAACACAATTTAAAACAAATAAGTAGCAGCAAAGAAGACATGGCTTGTACAACTATGGCAACAAGATATTTAATTTTCTTCCCAGTCACGGGGTGACTGCCTGGGTTATGTGGCTCTTCTCTGTCATTAGTGTGAATATCCATTTCACTTCCAATGACATTGAAAACTTCCTGTAATCGACTAGGATGGGATTCGAACCCACGCGTGCAGAGCACAATGGATTAGCAGTCCATCGCCTTAACCACTCGGCCACCTAGTCATACATAACAGGAAAATATACTCAGAAAAACACAATTTAAAACAAATAAGTAGCAGCAAAGAAGACATGGCTTGTACAACTATGGCAACAAGCCATTTAATTTTCTTCCCAGTCACGGGGTGACTGCCTGGGTTATGTGGCTCTTCTCTGTCATTAGTGTGAATATCCATTTCACTTCCAATGACATTGAAAACTTCCTGTAATCGACTAGGATGGGATTCGAACCCACGCGTGCAGAGCACAATGGATTAGCAGTCCATCGCCTTAACCACTCGGCCACCTAGTCATACATAACAGGAAAATATACTCAGAAAAACACAATATTAAAACAAATAAGTAGCAGCAAAGAAGACATGGCTTGTACAACTATGGCAACAAGATATTTAATTTTCTTCCCAGTCACGGGGTGACTGCCTGGGTTATGTGGCTCTTCTCTGTCATTAGTGTGAATATCCATTTCACTTCCAATGACATTGAAAACTTCCTGTAATCGACTAGGATGGGATTCGAACCCACGCGTGCAGAGCACAATGGATTAGCAGTCCATCGCCTTAACCACTCGGCCACCTAGTCATACATAACAGGAAAATATACTCAGAAAAACACAATTTAAAACAAAAAGTTAGCAGGAAAGAAGACATGGCTTGTACAACTATGGCAACAAGCCATTTCATTTTCTTCCCAGTCACGGGGTGACTGCCTGGGTTATGTGGCTCTTCTCTGTCATTAGTGTGAATATCCCTTTCACTTCCAAAGACATTGAAAACTTCCTGTAATCGACGAGGATGGGATTCGAACCCACGCGTGCAGAGCACAATGGATTAGCAGTCCATCGCCTTAATCACTCGGCCACCTCGTCATACATAACAGGAAAATATACTCAGAAAAACACAATTTAAAACAAATAAGTAGCAGCAAAGAAGACATGGCTTGTACAACTATGGCAACAAGCCATTTAATTTTCTTCCCAGTCACGGGGTGACTGCCTGGGTTATGTGGCTCTTCTCTGTCATTAGTGTGAATATCCATTTCACTTCCAATGACATTGAAAACTTCCTGTAATCGACTAGGATGGGATTCGAACCCACGCGTGCAGAGCACAATGGATTAGCAGTCCATCGCCTTAACCACTCGGCCACCTAGTCATACATAACAGGAAAATATACTCAGAAAAACACAATTTAAAACAAATAAGTAGCAGCAAAGAAGACATAGCTTGTACAACTATGGCAACAAGCCATTTAATTTTCTTCCCAGTCACGGGGTGACTGCCTGGGTTATGTGGCTCTTCTCTGTCATTAGTGTGAATATCCATTTCACTTCCAATGACATTGAAAACTTCCTGTAATCGACTAGGATGGGATTCGAACCCACGCGTGCAGAGCACAATGGATTAGCAGTCCATCGCCTTAACCACTCGGCCACCTAGTCATACATAACAGGAAAATATACTCAGAAAAACACAATTTAAAACAAATAAGTAGCAGCAAAGAAGACATGGCTTGTACAACTATGGCAACAAGATATTTAATTTTCTTCCCAGTCACGGGGTGACTGCCTGGGTTATGTGGCTCTTCTCTGTCATTAGTGTGAATATCCATTTCACTTCCAATGACATTGAAAACTTCCTGTAATCGACTAGGATGGGATTCGAACCCACGCGTGCAGAGCACAATGGATTAGCAGTCCACCGCCTTAACCACTCGGCCACCTAGTCATACATAACAGGAAAATATACTCAGAAAAACACAATTTAAAACAAATAAGTAGCAGCAAAGAAGACATGGCTTGTACAACTATGGCAACAAGATATTTAATTTTCTTCCCAGTCACGGGGTGACTGCCTGGGTTATGTGGCTCTTCTCTGTCATTAGTGTGAATATCCATTTCACTTCCAATGACATTGAAAACTTCCTGTAATCGACTAGGATGGGATTCGAACCCACGCGTGCAGAGCACAATGGATTAGCAGTCCATCGCCTTAACCACTCGGCCACCTAGTCATACATAACAGGAAAATATACTCAGAAAAACACAATTTAAAACAAATAAGTAGCAGCAAAGAAGACATGGCTTGTACAACTATGGCAACAAGCCATTTAATTTTCTTCCCAGTCACGAGGTGACTGCCTGGGTTATGTGGCTCTTCTCTGTCATTAGTGTGAATATCCATTTCACTTCCAATGACATTGAAAACTTCCTGTAATCGACTAGGATGGGATTCGAACCCACGCGTGCAGAGCACAATGGATTAGCAGTCCATCGCCTTAACCACTCGGCCACCTAGTCATACATAACAGGAAAATATACTCAGAAAAACACAATATTAAAACAAATAAGTAGCAGCAAAGAAGACATGGCTTGTACAACTATGGCAACAAGATATTTAATTTTCTTCCCAGTCACGGGGTGACTGCCTGGGTTATGTGGCTCTTCTCTGTCATTAGTGTGAATATCCATTTCACTTCCAATGACATTGAAAACTTCCTGTAATCGACTAGGATGGGATTCGAACCCACGCGTGCAGAGCACAATGGATTAGCAGTCCATCGCCTTAACCACTCGGCCACCTAGTCATACATAACAGGAAAATATACTCAGAAAAACACAATTTAAAACAAATAAGTAGCAGCAAAGAAGACATGGCTTGTACAACTATGGCAACAAGATATTTAATTTTCTTCCCAGTCACGGGGTGAATGCCTGGGTTATGTGGCTCTTCTCTGTCATTAGTGTGAATATCCATTTCACTTCCAATGACATTGAAAACTTCCTGTAATCGACTAGGATGGGATTCGAACCCACGCGTGCAGAGCACAATGGATTAGCAGTCCATCGCCTTAACCACTCGGCCACCTAGTCATACATAACAGGAAAATATACTCAGAAAAACACAATTTAAAACAAATAAGTAGCAGCAAAGAAGACATGGCTTGTACAACTATGGCAACAAGCCATTTAATTTTCTTCCCAGTCACGGCGTGACTGCCTGGGTTATGTGGCTCTTCTCTGTCATTAGTGTAAATATCCATTTCACTTCCAATGACATTGAAAACTTCCTGTAATCGACTATGATGGGATTCGAACCCATGCGTGCAGAGCACAATGGATTAGCAGTCCATCGCCTTAACCACTCGGCCACCTAGTCATACATAACAGGAAAATATACTCAGAAAAACACAATTTAAAACAAATAAGTAGCAGCAAAGAAGACATGGCTTGTACAACTATGGCATCAAGCCATTTAATTTTCTTCCCAGTCACGGGGTGACTGCCTGGGTTATGTGGCTCTTCTCTGTCATTAGTGTGAATATCCATTTCACTTCCAATGACATTGAAAACTTCCTGTAATCGACTAGGATGGGATTCGAACCCACGCGTGCAGAGCACAATGGATTAGCAGTCCATCGCCTTAACCACTCGGCCACCTAGTCATACATAACAGGAAAATATACTCAGAAAAACACAATTTAAAACAAATAAGTAGCAGCAAAGAAGACATGGCTTGTACAACTATGGCAACAAGATATTTAATTTTCTTCCCAGTCACGGGGTGACTGCCTGGGTTATGTGGCTCTTCTCTGTCATTAGTGTGAATATCCATTTCACTTCCAATGACATTGAAAACTTCCTGTAATCGACTAGGATGGGATTCGAACCCACGCGTGCAGAGCACAATGGATTAGCAGTCCATCGCCTTAACCACTCGGCCACCTAGTCATACATAACAGGAAAATATACTCAGAAAAACACAATTTAAAACAAATAAGTAGCAGCAAAGAAGACATGGCTTGTACAACTATGGCAACAAGCCATTTAATTTTCTTCCCAGTCACGGGGTGACTGCCTGGGTTATGTGGCTCTTCTCTGTCATTAGTGTGAATATCCATTTCACTTCCAATGACATTGAAAACTTCCTGTAATCGACTAGGATGGGATTCGAACCCACGCGTGCAGAGCACAATGGATTAGCAGTCCATCGCCTTAACCACTCGGCCACCTAGTCATACATAACAGGAAAATATACTCAGAAAAACACAATTTAAAACAAATAAGTAGCAGCAAAGAAGACATGGCTTGTACAACTATGGCAACAAGATATTTAATTTTCTTCCCAGTCACGGGGTGACTGCCTGGGTTATGTGGCTCTTCTCTGTCATTAGTGTGAATATCCATTTCACTTCCAATGACATTGAAAACTTCCTGTAATCGACTAGGATGGGATTCGAACCCACGCGTGCAGAGCACAATGGATTAGCAGTCCATCGCCTTAACCACTCGGCCACCTAGTCATACATAACAGGAAAATATACTCAGAAAAACACAATTTAAAACAAATAAGTAGCAGCAAAGAAGACATGGCTTGTACAACTATGGCAACAAGCCATTTAATTTTCTTCCCAGTCACGGGGTGACTGCCTGGGTTATGTGGCTCTTCTCTGTCATTAGTGTGAATATCCATTTCACTTCCAATGACATTGAAAACTTCCTGTAATCGACTAGGATGGGATTCGAACCCACGCGTGCAGAGCACAATGGATTAGCAGTCCATCGCCTTAACCACTCGGCCACCTAGTCATACATAACAGGAAAATATACTCAGAAAAACACAATTTAAAACAAATAAGTAGCAGCAAAGAAGACATGGCTTGTACAACTATGGCAACAAGATATTTAATTTTCTTCCCAGTCACGGGGTGACTGCCTGGGTTATGTGGCTCTTCTCTGCCATTAGTGTGAATATCCATTTCACTTCCAATGACATTGAAAACTTCCTGTAATCGACTAGGATGGGATTCGAACCCACGCGTGCAGAGCACAATGGATTAGCAGTCCATCGCCTTAACCACTCGGCCACCTAGTCATACATAACAGGAAAATATACTCAGAAAAACACAATTTAAAACAAATAAGTAGCAGCAAAGAAGACATGGCTTGTACAACTATGGCAACAAGATATTTAATTTTCTTCCCAGTCACGGGGTGACTGCCTGGGTTATGTGGCTCTTCTCTGTCATTAGTGTGAATATCCATTTCACTACCAATGACATTGAAAACTTCCTGTAATCGACTAGGATGGGATTCGAACCCACGCGTGCAGAGCACAATGGATTAGCAGTCCATCGCCTTAACCACTCGGCCACCTAGTCATACATAACAGGAAAATATACTCAGAAAAACACAATTTAAAACAAATAAGTAGCAGCAAAGAAGACATCGCTTGTACAACTATGGCAACAAGCCATTTAATTTTCTTCCCAGTCACGGGGTGACTGCCTGGGTTATGTGGCTCTTCTCTGTCATTAGTGTGAATATCCATTTCACTTCCAATGACATTGAAAACTTCCTGAAAATCGACTAGGATGGGATTCGAACCCACACGTGCAGAGCACAATGGATTAGCAGTCCATCGCCTTAACCACTCGGCCACCTAGTCATACATAACAGGAAAATATACTCAGAAAAACACAATTTAAAACAAATAAGTAGCAGCAAAGAAGACATGGCTTGTACAACTATGGCAACAAGATATTTAATTTTCTTCCCAGTCACGGGGTGACTGCCTGGGTTATGTGGCTCTTCTCTGTCATTAGTGTGAATATCCATTTCACTTCCAATGACATTGAAAACTTCCTGTAATCGACTAGGATGGGATTCGAAACCACGCGTGCAGAGCACAATGGATTAGCAGTCCATCGCCTTAACCACTCGGCCACCTAGTCATACATAACAGGAAAATATACTCAGAAAAACACAATTTAAAACAAATAAGTAGCAGCAAAGAAGACATGGCTTGTACAACTATGGCAACAAGCCATTTAATTTTCTTCCCAGTCACGGGGTGACTGCCTGGGTTATGTGGCTCTTCTCTGTCATTAGTGTGAATATCCATTTCACTTCCAATGACATTGAAAACTTCCTGAAAATCGACTAGGATGGGATTCGAACCCACGCGTGCAGAGCACAATGGATTAGCAGTCCATCGACTTAACCACTCGGCCACCTAGTCATACATAACAGGAAAATATACTCAGAAAAACACAATTTAAAACAAATAAGTAGCAGCAAAGAAGACATGGCTTGTACAACTATGGCAACAAGATATTTAATTTTCTTCCCAGTCACGGGGTGACTGCCTGGGTTATGTGGCTCTTCTCTGTCATTAGTGTGAATATCCATTTCACTTCCAATGACATTGAAAACTTCCTGTAATCGACTAGGATGGGATTCGAACCCACGCGTGCAGAGCACAATGGATTAGCAGTCCATCGCCTTAACCACTCGGCCACCTAGTCATGCATAACAGGAAAATATACTCAGAAAAACACAATTTAAAACAAATAAGTAGCAGCAAAGAAGAAATGGCTTGTACAACTATGGCAACAAGCCATTTAATTTTCTTCCCAGTCACGGGGTGACTGCCTGGGTTATGTGGCTCTTCTCTGTCATTAGTGTGAATATCCATTTCACTTCCAATGACATTGAAAACTTCCTGTAATCGACTAGGATGGGATTCGAACCCACGCGTGCAGAGCACAATGGATTAGCAGTCCATCGCCTTAACCACTCGGCCACCTAGTCATACATAACAGGAAAATATACTCAGAAAAACACAATTTAAAACAAATAAGTAGCAGCAAAGAAGACATGGCTTGTACAACTATGGCAACAAGCCATTTAATTTTCTTCCCAGTCACGGGGTGACTGCCTGGGTTATGTGGCTCTTCTCTGTCATTAGTGTGAATATCCATTTCACTTCCAATGACATTGAAAACTTCCTGTAATCGACTAGGATGGGATTCGAACCCACGCGTGCAGAGCACAATGGATTAGCAGTCCATCGCCTTAACCACTCGGCCACCTAGTCATACATAACAGGAAAATATACTCAGAAAAACACAATTTAAAACAAATAAGTAGCAGCAAAGAAGACATGGCTTGTACAACTATGGCAACAAGCCATTTAATTTTCTTCCCAGTCACGGGGTGACTGCCTGGGTTATGTGGCTCTTCTCTGTCATTAGTGTGAATATCCATTTCACTTCCAATGACATTGAAAACTTCCTGTAATCGACTAGGATGGGATTCGAACCCACGCGTGCAGAGCACAATGGATTAGCAGTCCATCGCCTTAACCACTCGGCCACCTAGTCATACATAACAGGAAAATATACTCAGAAAAACACAATTTAAAACAAATAAGTAGCAGCAAAGAAGACATGGCTTGTACAACTATGGCAACAAGCCATTTAATTTTCTTCCCAGTCACGGGGTGACTGCCTGGGTTATGTGGCTCTTCTCTGTCATTAGTGTGAATATCCATTTCACTTCCAATGACATTGAAAACTTCCTGTAATCGACTAGGATGGGATTCGAACCCACGCGTGCAGAGCACAATGGATTAGCAGTCCATCGCCTTAACCACTCGGCCACCTAGTCATACATAACAGGAAAATATACTCAGAAAAACACAATTTAAAACAAATAAGTAGCAGCAAAGAAGACATGGCTTGTACAACTATGGCAACAAGCCATTTAATTTTCTTCCCAGTCACGGGGTGACTGCCTGGGTTATGTGGCTCTTCTCTGTCATTAGTGTGAATATCCATTTCACTTCCAATGACATTGAAAACTTCCTGTAATCGACTAGGATGGGATTCGAACCCACGCGTGCAGAGCACAATGGATTAGCAGTCCATCGCCTTAACCACTCGGCCACCTAGTCATACATAACAGGAAAATATACTCAGAAAAACACAATTTAAAACAAATAAGTAGCAGCAAAGAAGACATGGCTTGTACAACTATGGCAACAAGATATTTAATTTTCTTCCCAGTCACGGGGTGACTGCCTGGGTTATGTGGCTCTTCTCTGTCATTAGTGTGAATATCCATTTCACTTCCAATGACATTGAAAACTTCCTGTAATCGACTAGGATGGGATTCGAACCCACGCGTGCAGAGCACAATGGATTAGCAGTCCATCGCCTTAACCACTCGGCCACCTAGTCATACATAACAGGAAAATATACTCAGAAAAACACAATTTAAAACAAATAAGTAGCAGCAAAGAAGACATGGCTTGTACAACTATGGCAACAAGCCATTTAATTTTCTTCCCAGTCACGGGGTGACTGCCTGGGTTATGTGGCTCTTCTCTGTCATTAGTGTGAATATCCATTTCACTTCCAATGACATTGAAAACTTCCTGTAATCGACTAGGATGGGATTCGAACCCACGCGTGCAGAGCACAATGGATTAGCAGTCCATCGCCTTAACCACTCGGCCACCTAGTCATACATAACAGGAAAATATACTCAGAAAAACACAATTTAAAACAAATAAGTAGCAGCAAAGAAGACATGGCTTGTACAACTATGGCAACAAGCCATTTAATTTTCTTCCCAGTCACGGGGTGACTGCCTGGGTTATGTGGCTCTTCTCTGTCATTAGTGTGAATATCCATTTCACTTCCAATGACATTGAAAACTTCCTGTAATCGACTAGGATGGGATTCGAACCCACGCGTGCAGAGCACAATGGATTAGCAGTCCATCGCCTTAACCACTCGGCCACCTAGTCATACATAACAGGAAAATATACTCAGAAAAACACAATTTAAAACAAATAAGTAGCAGCAGAGAAGACATGGCTTGTACAACTATGGCAACAAGATATTTAATTTTCTTCCCAGTCACGACTGCCTGGGTTATGTGGCTCTTCTCTGTCATTAGTGTGAATATCCATTTCACTTCCAATGACATTGAAAACTTCCTGTAATCGACTAGGATGGGATTCGAACCCACGCGTGCAGAGCACAATGGATTAGCAGTCCATCGCCTTAACCACTCGGCCACCTAGTCATACATAACAGGAAAATATCCTCAGAAAAACACAATTTAAAACAAATAAGTAGCAGCAAAGAAGACATGGCTTGTACAACTATGGCAACAAGCCATTTAATTTTCTTCCCAGTCACGGGGTGACTGCCTGGGTTATGTGGCTCTTCTCTGTCATTAGTGTGAATATCCATTTCACTTCCAATGACATTGAAAACTTCCTGTAATCGACTAGGATGGGATTCGAACCCACGCGTGCAGAGCACAATGGATTAGCAGTCCATCGCCTTAACCACTCGGCCACCTAGTCATACATAACAGGAAAATATACTCAGAAAAACACAATTTAAAACAAATAAGTAGCAGCAAAGAAGACATGGCTTGTACAACTATGGCAACAAGATATTTAATTTTCTTCCCAGTCACGGGGTGACTGCCTGGGTTATGTGGCTCTTCTCTGTCATTAGTGTGAATATCCATTTCACTTCCAATGACATTGAAAACTTCCTGTAATCGACTAGGATGGGATTCGAACCCACGCGTGCAGAGCACAATGGATTAGCAGTCCATCGCCTTAACCACTCGGCCACCTAGTCATACATAACAGGAAAATATACTCAGAAAAACACAATTTAAAACAAATAAGTAGCAGCAAAGAAGACATGGCTTGTACAACTATGGCAACAAGATATTTAATTTTCTTCCCAGTCACGGGGTGACTGCCTGGGTTATGTGGCTCTTCTCTGTCATTAGTGTGAATATCCATTTCACTACCAATGACATTGAAAACTTCCTGTAATCAACTAGGATGGGATTCGAACCCACGCGTGCAGAGCACAATGGATTAGCAGTCCATCGCCTTAACCACTCGGCCACCTAGTCATACATAACAGGAAAATATACTCAGAAAAACACAATTTAAAACAAATAAGTAGCAGCAAAGAAGACATGGCTTGTACAACTATGGCAACAAGCCATTTAATTTTCTTCCCAGTCACGGGGTGACTGCCTGGGTTATGTGGCTCTTCTCTGTCATTAGTGTGAATATCCATTTCACTTCCAATGACATTGAAAACTTCCTGAAAATCGACTAGTATGGGATTCAAACCCACACGTGCAGAGCACAATGGATTAGCAGTCCATCGCCTTAACCACTCGGCCACCTAGTCATACATAACAGGAAAATATACTCAGAAAAACACAATTTAAAACAAATAAGTAGCAGCAAAGAAGACATGGCTTGTACAACTATGGCAACAAGATATTTAATTTTCTTCCCAGTCACGGGGTGACTGCCTGGGTTATGTGGCTCTTCTCTGTCATTAGTGTGAATATCCATTTCACTTCCAATGACATTGAAAACTTCCTGTAATCGACTAGGATGGGATTCGAAACCACGCGTGCAGAGCACAATGGATTAGCAGTCCATCGCCTTAAACACTCGGCCACCTAGTCATACATAACAGGAAAATATACTCAGAAAAACACAATTTAAAACAAATAAGTAGCAGCAAAGAAGACATGGCTTGTACAACTATGGCAACAAGCCATTTAATTTTCTTCCCAGTCACGGGGTGACTGCCTGGGTTATGTGGCTCTTCTCTGTCATTAGTGTGAATATCCATTTCACTTCCAATGACATTGAAAACTTCCTGAAAATCGACTAGGATGGGATTCGAACCCACACGTGCAGAGCACAATGGATTAGCAGTCCATCGACTTAACCACTCGGCCACCTAGTCATACATAACAGGAAAATATACTCAGAAAAACACAATTTAAAACAAATAAGTAGCAGCAAAGAAGACATGGCTTGTACAACTATGGCAACAAGATATTTAATTTTCTTCCCAGTCACGGGGTGACTGCCTGGGTTATGTGGCTCTTCTCTGTCATTAGTGTGAATATCCATTTCACTTCCAATGACATTGAAAACTTCCTGTAATCGACTAGGATGGGATTCGAACCCACGCGTGCAGAGCACAATGGATTAGCAGTCCATCGCCTTAACCACTCGGCCACCTAGTCATGCATAACAGGAAAATATACTCAGAAAAACACAATTTAAAACAAATAAGTAGCAGCAAAGAAGACATGGCTTGTACAACTATGGCAACAAGCCATTTAATTTTCTTCCCAGTCACGGGGTGACTGCCTGGGTTATGTGGCTCTTCTCTGTCATTAGTGTGAATATCCATTTCACTTCCAATGACATTGAAAACTTCCTGTAATCGACTAGGATGGGATTCGAACCCACGCGTGCAGAGCACAATGGATTAGCAGTCCATCGCCTTAACCACTCGGCCACCTAGTCATACATAACAGGAAAATATACTCAGAAAAACACAATTTAAAACAAATAAGTAGCAGCAAAGAAGACATGGCTTGTACAACTATGGCAACAAGATATTTAATTTTCTTCCCAGTCACGGGGTGACTGCCTGGGTTATGTGGCTCTTCTCTGTCATTAGTGTGAATATCCATTTCACTTCCAATGACATTGAAAACTTCCTGTAATCGACCAAGGACAGTCTAAGAAGGATGAGACGCGAAGACCGTACGGGCGACGCCATGTTGCTTTGGAAGGAAAGAAACATGCGCAATGGGCTATATGCAGCCAACACTTCCGCGTTCAGCTTCCTTGGTCTCAACTGCGCATGTTTCTTTCCTTCCAAAGCAACATGGCGTCGCCCGTACGGTCTTCGCGTCTCGTCCTTCTTATACTGTCCTTGTAATCGACTAGGATGGGATTCAAACCCACGCGTGCAGAGCACAATGGATTAGCAGTCCATCGCCTTAACCACTCGGCCACCTAGTCATACATAACAGGAAAATATACTCAGAAAAACACAATTTAAAACAAATAAGTAGCAGCAAAGAAGACATGGCTTGTACAACTATGGCAACAAGATATTTAATTTTCTTCCCAGTCACGGGGTGACTGCCTGGGTTATGTGGCTCTTCTCTGTCATTAGTGTGAATATCCATTTCACTACCAATGACATTGAAAACTTCCTGTAATCGACTAGGATGGGATTCGAACCCACGCGTGCAGAGCACAATGGATTAGCAGTCCATCGCCTTAACCACTCGGCCACCTAGTCATACATAACAGGAAAATATACTCAGAAAAACACAATTTAAAACAAATAAGTAGCAGCAAAGAAGACATGGCTTGTACAACTATGGCAACAAGATATTTAATTTTCTTCCCAGTCACGACTGCCTGGGTTATGTGGCTCTTCTCTGTCATTAGTGTGAATATCCATTTCACTTCCAATGACATTGAAAACTTCCTGTAATCGACTAGGATGGGATTCGAACGCACGCGTGCAGAGCACAATGGATTAGCAGTCCATCGCCTTAACCACTCGGCCACCTAGTCATACATAACAGGAAAATATACTCAGAAAAACACAATTTAAAACAAATAAGTAGCAGCAAAGAAGACATGGCTTGTACAACTATGGCAACAAGCCATTTAATTTTCTTCCCAGTCACGGGGTGACTGCCTGGGTTATGTGGCTCTTCTCTGTCATTAGTGTGAATATCCATTTCACTTCCAATGACATTGAAAACTTCCTGTAATCGACTAGGATGGGATTCGAACCCACGCGTGCAGAGCACAATGGATTAGCAGTCCATCGCCTTAACCACTCGGCCACCTAGTCATACATAACAGGAAAATATACTCAGAAAAACACAATTTAAAACAAATAAGTAGCAGCAAAGAAGACATGGCTTGTACAACTATGGCAACAAGCCATTTAATTTTCTTCCCAGTCACGGGGTGACTGCCTGGGTTATGTGGCTCTTCTCTGTCATTAGTGTGAATATCCATTTCACTTCCAATGACATTGAAAACTTCCTGTAATCGACTAGGATGGGATTCGAACCCACGCGTGCAGAGCACAATGGATTAGCAGTCCATGGCCTTAACCACTCGGCCACCTAGTCATACATAACAGGAAAATATACTCAGAAAAACACAATTTAAAACAAATAAGTAGCAGCAGAGAAGACATGGCTTGTACAACTATGGCAACAAGATATTTAATTTTCTTCCCAGTCACGACTGCCTGGGTTATGTGGCTCTTCTCTGTCATTAGTGTGAATATCCATTTCACTTCCAATGACATTGAAAACTTCCTGTAATCGACTAGGATGGGATTCGAACCCACGCGAGCAGAGCACAATGGATTAGCAGTCCATCGCCTTAACCACTCGGCCACCTAGTCATACATAACAGGAAAATATCCTCAGAAAAACACAATTTAAAACAAATAAGTAGCAGCAAAGAAGACATGGCTTGTACAACTATGGCAACAAGCCATTTAATTTTCTTCCCAGTCACGGGGTGACTGCCTGGGTTATGTGGCTCTTCTCTGTCATTAGTGTGAATATCCATTTCACTTCCAATGACATTGAAAACTTCCTGTAATCGACTAGGATGGGATTCAAACCCACGCGTGCAGAGCACAATGGATTAGCAGTCCATCGCCTTAACCACTCGGCCACCTAGTCATACATAACAGGAAAATATACTCAGAAAAACACAATTTAAAACAAATAAGTAGCAGCAAAGAAGACATGGCTTGTACAACTATGGCAACAAGATATTTAATTTTCTTCCCAGTCACGGGGTGACTGCCTGGGTTATGTGGCTCTTCTCTGTCATTAGTGTGAATATCCATTTCACTTCCAATGACATTGAAAACTTCCTGTAATCGACTAGGATGGGATTCGAACCCACGCGTGCAGAGCACAATGGATTAGCAGTCCATCGCCTTAACCACTCGGCCACCTAGTCATACATAACAGGAAAATATACTCAGAAAAACACAATTTAAAACAAATAAGTAGCAGCAAAGAAGACATGGCTTGTACAACTATGGCAACAAGATATTTAATTTTCTTCCCAGTCACGGGGTGACTGCCTGGGTTATGTGGCTCTTCTCTGTCATTAGTGTGAATATCCATTTCACTACCAATGACATTGAAAACTTCCTGTAATCAACTAGGATGGGATTCGAACCCACGCGTGCAGAGCACAATGGATTAGCAGTCCATCGCCTTAACCACTCGGCCACCTAGTCATACATAACAGGAAAATATACTCAGAAAAACACAATTTAAAACAAATAAGTAGCAGCAAAGAAGACATGGCTTGTACAACTATGGCAACAAGCCATTTAATTTTCTTCCCAGTCACGGGGTGACTGCCTGGGTTATGTGGCTCTTCTCTGTCATTAGTGTGAATATCCATTTCACTTCCAATGACATTGAAAACTTCCTGAAAATCGACTAGTATGGGATTCGAACCCACACGTGCAGAGCACAATGGATTAGCAGTCCATCGCCTTAACCACTCGGCCACCTAGTCATACATAACAGGAAAATATACTCAGAAAAACACAATTTAAAACAAATAAGTAGCAGCAAAGAAGACATGGCTTGTACAACTATGGCAACAAGATATTTAATTTTCTTCCCAGTCACGGGGTGACTGCCTGGGTTATGTGGCTCTTCTCTGTCATTAGTGTGAATATCCATTTCACTTCCAATGACATTGAAAACTTCCTGTAATCGACTAGGATGGGATTCGAAACCACGCGTGCAGAGCACAATGGATTAGCAGTCCATCGCCTTAACCACTCGGCCACCTAGTCATACATAACAGGAAAATATACTCAGAAAAACACAATTTAAAACAAATAAGTAGCAGCAAAGAAGACATGGCTTGTACAACTATGGCAACAAGCCATTTAATTTTCTTCCCAGTCACGGGGTGACTGCCTGGGTTATGTGGCTCTTCTCTGTCATTAGTGTGAATATCCATTTCACTTCCAATGACATTGAAAACTTCCTGAAAATCGACTAGGATGGGATTCGAACCCACACGTGCAGAGCACAATGGATTAGCAGTCCATCGACTTAACCACTCGGCCACCTAGTCATACATAACAGGAAAATATACTCAGAAAAACACAATTTAAAACAAATAAGTAGCAGCAAAGAAGACATGGCTTGTACAACTATGGCAACAAGATATTTAATTTTCTTCCCAGTCACGGGGTGACTGCCTGGGTTATGTGGCTCTTCTCTGTCATTAGTGTGAATATCCATTTCACTTCCAATGACATTGAAAACTTCCTGTAATCGACTAGGATGGGATTCGAACCCACGCGTGCAGAGCACAATGGATTAGCAGTCCATCGCCTTAACCACTCGGCCACCTAGTCATGCATAACAGGAAAATATACTCAGAAAAACACAATTTAAAACAAATAAGTAGCAGCAAAGAAGACATGGCTTGTACAACTATGGCAACAAGCCATTTAATTTTCTTCCCAGTCACGGGGTGACTGCCTGGGTTATGTGGCTCTTCTCTGTCATTAGTGTGAATATCCATTTCACTTCCAATGACATTGAAAACTTCCTGTAATCGACTAGGATGGGATTCGAACCCACGCGTGCAGAGCACAATGGATTAGCAGTCCATCGCCTTAACCACTCGGCCACCTAGTCATACATAACAGGAAAATATACTCAGAAAAACACAATTTAAAACAAATAAGTAGCAGCAAAGAAGACATGGCTTGTACAACTATGGCAACAAGATATTTAATTTTCTTCCCAGTCACGGGGTGACTGCCTGGGTTATGTGGCTCTTCTCTGTCATTAGTGTGAATATCCATTTCACTACCAATGACATTGAAAACTTCCTGTAATCGACTAGGATGGGATTCGAACCCACGCGTGGAGGGCACAATGGATTAGCAGTCCATCGCCTTAACCACTCGGCCACCTAGTCATACATAACAGGAAAATATACTCAGAAAAACACAATTTAAAACAAATAAGTAGCAGCAAAGAAGACATGGCTTGTACAACTATGGCAACAAGATATTTAATTTTCTTCCCAGTCACGGGGTGACTGCCTGGGTTATGTGGCTCTTCTCTGTCATTAGTGTGAATATCCATTTCACTTCCAATGACATTGAAAACTTCCTGTAATCGACCAAGGACAGTCTAAGAAGGATGAGACGCGAAGACCGTACGGGCGACGCCATGTTGCTTTGGAAGGAAAGAAACATGCGCAATGGGCTATATGCAGCCAACACTTCCGCGTTCAGCTTCCTTGGTCTCAACTGCGCATGTTTCTTTCCTTCCAAAGCAACATGGCGTCGCCCGTACGGTCTTCGCGTCTCGTCCTTCTTATACTGTCCTTGTAATCGACTAGGATGGGATTCAAACCCACGCGTGCAGAGCACAATGGATTAGCAGTCCATCGCCTTAACCACTCGGCCACCTAGTCATACATAACAGGAAAATATACTCAGAAAAACACAATTTAAAACAAATAAGTAGCAGCAAAGAAGACATGGCTTGTACAACTATGGCAACAAGATATTTAATTTTCTTCCCAGTCACGGGGTGACTGCCTGGGTTATGTGGCTCTTCTCTGTCATTAGTGTGAATATCCATTTCACTTCCAATGACATTGAAAACTTCCTGTAATCGACTAGGATGGGATTCGAAACCACGCGTGCAGAGCACAATGGATTAGCAGTCCATCGCCTTAACCACTCGGCCACCTAGTCATACATAACAGGAAAATATACTCAGAAAAACACAATTTAAAACAAATAAGTAGCAGCAAAGAAGACATGGCTTGTACAACTATGGCAACAAGCCATTTAATTTTCTTCCCAGTCACGGGGTGACTGCCTGGGTTATGTGGCTCTTCTCTGTCATTAGTGTGAATATCCATTTCACTTCCAATGACATTGAAAACTTCCTGAAAATCGACTAGGATGGGATTCGAACCCACGCGTGCAGAGCACAATGGATTAGCAGTCCATCGACTTAACCACTCGGCCACCTAGTCATACATAACAGGAAAATATACTCAGAAAAACACAATTTAAAACAAATAAGTAGCAGCAAAGAAGACATGGCTTGTACAACTATGGCAACAAGATATTTAATTTTCTTCCCAGTCACGGGGTGACTGCCTGGGTTATGTGGCTCTTCTCTGTCATTAGTGTGAATATCCATTTCACTTCCAATGACATTGAAAACTTCCTGTAATCGACTAGGATGGGATTCGAACCCACGCGTGCAGAGCACAATGGATTAGCAGTCCATCGCCTTAACCACTCGGCCACCTAGTCATACATAACAGGAAAATATACTCAGAAAAACACAATTTAAAACAAATAAGTAGCAGCAAAGAAGACATGGCTTGTACAACTATGGCAACAAGCCATTTAATTTTCTTCCCAGTCACGGGGTGACTGCCTGGGTTATGTGGCTCTTCTCTGTCATTAGTGTGAATATCCATTTCACTTCCAATGACATTGAAAACTTCCTGTAATCGACTAGGATGGGATTCGAACCCACGCGTGCAGAGCACAATGGATTAGCAGTCCATCGCCTTAACCACTCGGCCACCTAGTCATACATAACAGGAAAATATACTCAGAAAAACACAATTTAAAACAAATAAGTAGCAGCAAAGAAGACATGGCTTGTACAACTATGGCAACAAGCCATTTAATTTTCTTCCCAGTCACGGGGTGACTGCCTGGGTTATGTGGCTCTTCTCTGTCATTAGTGTGAATATCCATTTCACTTCCAATGACATTGAAAACTTCCTGTAATCGACTAGGATGGGATTCGAACCCACGCGTGCAGAGCACAATGGATTAGCAGTCCATCGCCTTAACCACTCGGCCACCTAGTCATACATAACAGGAAAATATACTCAGAAAAACACAATTTAAAACAAATAAGTAGCAGCAAAGAAGACATGGCTTGTACAACTATGGCAACAAGCCATTTAATTTTCTTCCCAGTCACGGGGTGACTGCCTGGGTTATGTGGCTCTTCTCTGTCATTAGTGTGAATATCCATTTCACTTCCAATGACATTGAAAACTTCCTGTAATCGACTAGGATGGGATTCGAACCCACGCGTGCAGAGCACAATGGATTAGCAGTCCATCGCCTTAACCACTCGGCCACCTAGTCATACATAACAGGAAAATATACTCAGAAAAACACAATTTAAAACAAATAAGTAGCAGCAAAGAAGACATGGCTTGTACAACTATGGCAACAAGCCATTTAATTTTCTTCCCAGTCACGGGGTGACTGCCTGGGTTATGTGGCTCTTCTCTGTCATTAGTGTGAATATCCATTTCACTTCCAATGACATTGAAAACTTCCTGTAATCGACTAGGATGGGATTCGAACCCACGCGTGCAGAGCACAATGGATTAGCAGTCCATCGCCTTAACCACTCGGCCACCTAGTCATACATAACAGGAAAATATACTCAGAAAAACACAATTTAAAACAAATAAGTAGCAGCAAAGAAGACATGACTTGTACAACTATGGCAACAAGATATTTAATTTTCTTCCCAGTCACGGGGTGACTGCCTGGGTTATGTGGCTCTTCTCTGTCATTAGTGTGAATATCCATTTCACTTCCAATGACATTGAAAACTTCCTGTAATCGACTAGGATGGGATTCGAACCCACGCGTGCAGAGCACAATGGATTAGCAGTCCATCGCCTTAACCACTCGGCCACCTAGTCATACATAACAGGAAAATATACTCAGAAAAACACAATTTAAAACAAATAAGTAGCAGCAAAGAAGACATGGCTTGTACAACTATGGCAACAAGCCATTTAATTTTCTTCCCAGTCACGGGGTGACTGCCTGGGTTATGTGGCTCTTCTCTGTCATTAGTGTGAATATCCATTTCACTTCCAATGACATTGAAAACTTCCTGTAATCGACTAGGATGGGATTCGAACCCACGCGTGCAGAGCACAATGGATTAGCAGTCCATCGCCTTAACCACTCGGCCACCTAGTCATACATAACAGGAAAATATACTCAGAAAAACACAATTTAAAACAAATAAGTAGCAGCAAAGAAGACATGGCTTGTACAACTATGGCAACAAGCCATTTAATTTTCTTCCCAGTCACGGGGTGACTGCCTGGGTTATGTGGCTCTTCTCTGTCATTAGTGTGAATATCCATTTCACTTCCAATGACATTGAAAACTTCCTGTAATCGACTAGGATGGGATTCGAACCCACGCGTGCAGAGCACAATGGATTAGCAGTCCATCGCCTTAACCACTCGGCCACCTAGTCATACATAACAGGAAAATATACTCAGAAAAACACAATTTAAAACAAATAAGTAGCAGCAGAGAAGACATGGCTTGTACAACTATGGCAACAAGATATTTAATTTTCTTCCCAGTCACGACTGCCTGGGTTATGTGGCTCTTCTCTGTCATTAGTGTGAATATCCATTTCACTTCCAATGACATTGAAAACTTCCTGTAATCGACTAGGATGGGATTCGAACCCACGCGTGCAGAGCACAATGGATTAGCAGTCCATCGCCTTAACCACTCGGCCACCTAGTCATACATAACAGGAAAATATCCTCAGAAAAACACAATTTAAAACAAATAAGTAGCAGCAAAGAAGACATGGCTTGTACAACTATGGCAACAAGCCATTTAATTTTCTTCCCAGTCACGGGGTGACTGCCTGGGTTATGTGGCTCTTCTCTGTCATTAGTGTGAATATCCATTTCACTTCCAATGACATTGAAAACTTCCTGTAATCGACTAGGATGGGATTCGAACCCACGCGTGCAGAGCACAATGGATTAGCAGTCCATCGCCTTAACCACTCGGCCACCTAGTCATACATAACAGGAAAATATACTCAGAAAAACACAATTTAAAACAAATAAGTAGCAGCAAAGAAGACATGGCTTGTACAACTATGGCAACAAGATATTTAATTTTCTTCCCAGTCACGGGGTGACTGCCTGGGTTATGTGGCTCTTCTCTGTCATTAG
Organism: Electrona antarctica; assembly: GCF_951216825.1. NCBI lineage: Eukaryota > Metazoa > Chordata > Actinopteri > Myctophiformes > Myctophidae > Electrona > Electrona antarctica. Next base: position 25,186,226 of record NC_136812.1, read on the forward strand.
TGTGAATATCCATTTCACTTCCAATGACATTGAAAACTTCCTGTAATCGACTAGGATGGGATTCGAACCCACGCGTGCAGAGCACAATGGATTAGCAGTCCATCGCCTTAACCACTCGGCCACCTAGTCATACATAACAGGAAAATATACTCAGAAAAACACAATTTAAAACAAATAAGTAGCAGCAAAGAAGACATGGCTTGTACAACTATGGCAACAAGATATTTAATTTTCTTCCCAGTCACGGGGTGACTGCCTGGGTTATGTGGCTCTTCTCTGTCATTAGTGTGAATATCCATTTCACTACCAATGACATTGAAAACTTCCTGTAATCAACTAGGATGGGATTCGAACCCACGCGTGCAGAGCACAATGGATTAGCAGTCCATCGCCTTAACCACTCGGCCACCTAGTCATACATAACAGGAAAATATACTCAGAAAAACACAATTTAAAACAAATAAGTAGCAGCAAAGAAGACATGGCTTGTACAACTATGGCAACAAGCCATTTAATTTTCTTCCCAGTCACGGGGTGACTGCCTGGGTTATGTGGCTCTTCTCTGTCATTAGTGTGAATATCCATTTCACTTCCAATGACATTGAAAACTTCCTGAAAATCGACTAGTATGGGATTCGAACCCACACGTGCAGAGCACAATGGATTAGCAGTCCATCGCCTTAACCACTCGGCCACCTAGTCATACATAACAGGAAAATATACTCAGAAAAACACAATTTAAAACAAATAAGTAGCCGCAAAGAAGACATGGCTTGTACAACTATGGCAACAAGATATTTAATTTTCTTCCCAGTCACGGGGTGACTGCCTGGGTTATGTGGCTCTTCTCTGTCATTAGTGTGAATATCCATTTCACTTCCAATGACATTGAAAACTTCCTGTAATCGACTAGGATGGGATTCGAAACCACGCGTGCAGAGCACAATGGATTAGCAGTCCATCGCCTTAAACACTCGGCCACCTAGTCATACATAACAGGAAAATATACTCAGAAAAACACAATTTAAAACAAATAAGTAGCAGCAAAGAAGACATGGCTTGTACAACTATGGCAACAAGCCATTTAATTTTCTTCCCAGTCACGGGGTGACTGCCTGGGTTATGTGGCTCTTCTCTGTCATTAGTGTGAATATCCATTTCACTTCCAATGACATTGAAAACTTCCTGTAATCGACTAGGATGGGATTCGAACCCACGCGTGCAGAGCACAATGGATTAGCAGTCCATCGCCTTAACCACTCGGCCACCTAGTCATACATAACAGGAAAATATACTCAGAAAAACACAATTTAAAACAAATAAGTAGCAGCAAAGAAGACATGGCTTGTACAACTATGGCAACAAGATATTTAATTTTCTTCCCAGTCACGGGGTGACTGCCTGGGTTATGTGGCTCTTCTCTGTCATTAGTGTGAATATCCATTTCACTTCCAATGACATTGAAAACTTCCTGTAATCGACTAGGATGGGATTCGAACCCACGCGTGCAGAGCACAATGGATTAGCAGTCCATCGCCTTAACCACTCGGCCACCTAGTCATACATAACAGGAAAATATACTCAGAAAAACACAATTTAAAACAAATAAGTAGCAGCAAAGAAGACATGGCTTGTACAACTATGGCAACAAGATATTTAATTTTCTTCCCAGTCACGGGGTGACTGCCTGGGTTATGTGGCTCTTCTCTGTCATTAGTGTGAATATCCATTTCACTTCCAATGACATTGAAAACTTCCTGTAATCGACTAGGATGGGATTCAAACCCACGCGTGCAGAGCACAATGGATTAGCAGTCCATCGCCTTAACCACTCGGCCACCTAGTCATACATAAGAGGAAAATATACTCAGAAAAACACAATTTAAAACAAATAAGTAGCAGCAAAGAAGACATGGCTTGTACAACTATGGCAACAAGATATTTAATTTTCTTCCCAGTCACGGGGTGAATGCCTGGGTTATGTGGCTCTTCTCTGTCATTAGTGTGAATATCCATTTCACTTCCAATGACATTGAAAACTTCCTGTAATCGACTAGGATGGGATTCGAACCCACGCGTGCAGAGCACAATGGATTAGCAGTCCATCGCCTTAACCACTCGGCCACCTAGTCATACATAACAGGAAAATATACTCAGAAAAACACAATTTAAAACAAATAAGTAGCAGCAAAGAAGACATGGCTTGTACAACTATGGCAACAAGCCATTTAATTTTCTTCCCAGTCACGGCGTGACTGCCTGGGTTATGTGGCTCTTCTCTGTCATTAGTGTAAATATCCATTTCACTTCCAATGACATTGAAAACTTCTTGTAATCGACTAGGATGGGATTCGAACCCACGCGTGCAGAGCACAATGGATTAGCAGTCCATCGCCTTAACCACTCGGCCACCTAGTCATACATAACAGGAAAATATACTCAGAAAAACACAATTTAAAACAAATAAGTAGCAGCAAAGAAGACATGGCTTGTACAACTATGGCAACAAGATATTTAATTTTCTTCCCAGTCACGGGGTGACTGCCTGGGTTATGTGGCTCTTCTCTGTCATTAGTGTGAATATCCATTTCACTTCCAATGACATTGAAAACTTCCTGTAATCGACTAGGATGGGATTCGAAACCACGCGTGCAGAGCACAATGGATTAGCAGTCCATCGCCTTAACCACTCGGCCACCTAGTCATACATAACAGGAAAATATACTCAGAAAAACACAATTTAAAACAAATAAGTAGCAGCAAAGAAGACATGGCTTGTACAACTATGGCAACAAGCCATTTAATTTTCTTCCCAGTCACGGGGTGACTGCCTGGGTTATGTGGCTCTTCTCTGTCATTAGTGTGAATATCCATTTCACTTCCAATGACATTGAAAACTTCCTGAAAATCGACTAGGATGGGATTCGAACCCACACGTGCAGAGCACAATGGATTAGCAGTCCATCGACTTAACCACTCGGCCACCTAGTCATACATAACAGGAAAATATACTCAGAAAAACACAATTTAAAACAAATAAGTAGCAGCAAAGAAGACATGGCTTGTACAACTATGGCAACAAGATATTTAATTTTCTTCCCAGTCACGGGGTGACTGCCTGGGTTATGTGGCTCTTCTCTGTCATTAGTGTGAATATCCATTTCACTTCCAATGACATTGAAAACTTCCTGTAATCGACTAGGATGGGATTCGAACCCACGCGTGCAGAGCACAATGGATTAGCAGTCCATCACCTTAACCACTCGGCCACCTAGTCATGCATAACAGGAAAATATACTCAGAAAAACACAATTTAAAACAAATAAGTAGCAGCAAAGAAGACATGGCTTGTACAACTATGGCAACAAGCCATTTAATTTTCTTCCCAGTCACGGGGTGACTGCCTGGGTTATGTGGCTCTTCTCTGTCATTAGTGTGAATATCCATTTCACTTCCAATGACATTGAAAACTTCCTGTAATCGACTAGGATGGGATTCGAACCCACGCGTGCAGAGCACAATGGATTAGCAGTCCATCGCCTTAACCACTCGGCCACCTAGTCATACATAACAGGAAAATATACTCAGAAAAACACAATTTAAAACAAATAAGTAGCAGCAAAGAAGACATGGCTTGTACAACTATGGCAACAAGATATTTAATTTTCTTCCCAGTCACGGGGTGACTGCCTGGGTTATGTGGCTCTTCTCTGTCATTAGTGTGAATATCCATTTCACTACCAATGACATTGAAAACTTCCTGTAATCGACTAGGATGGGATTCGAACCCACGCGTGGAGGGCACAATGGATTAGCAGTCCATCGCCTTAACCACTCGGCCACCTAGTCATACATAACAGGAAAATATACTCAGAAAAACACAATTTAAAACAAATAAGTAGCAGCAAAGAAGACATGGCTTGTACAACTATGGCAACAAGCCATTTAATTTTCTTCCCAGTCACGGGGTGACTGCCTGGGTTATGTGGCTCTTCTCTGTCATTAGTGTGAATATCCATTTCACTTCCAATGACATTGAAAACTTCCTGTAATCGACCAGGATGGGATTCGAACCCACGCGTGCAGAGCACAATGGATTAGCAGTCCATCGCCTTAACCACTCGGCCACCTAGTCATACATAACAGGAAAATATACTCAGAAAAACACAATTTAAAACAAATAAGTAGCAGCAAAGAAGACATGGCTTGTACAACTATGGCAACAAGATATTTAATTTTCTTCCCAGTCACGGGGTGACTGCCTGGGTTATGTGGCTCTTCTCTGTCATTAGTGTGAATATCCATTTCACTTCCAATGACATTGAAAACTTCCTGTAATCGACCAAGGACAGTCTAAGAAGGATGAGACGCGAAGACCGTACGGGCGACGCCATGTTGCTTTGGAAGGAAAGAAACATGCGCAATGGGCTATATGCAGCCAACACTTCCGCGTTCAGCTTCCTTGGTCTCAACTGCGCATGTTTCTTTCCTTCCAAAGCAACATGGCGTCGCCCGTACGGTCTTCGCGTCTCGTCCTTCTTATACTGTCCTTGTAATCGACTAGGATGGGATTCAAACCCACGCGTGCAGAGCACAATGGATTAGCAGTCCATCGCCTTAACCACTCGGCCACCTAGTCATACATAACAGGAAAATATACTCAGAAAAACACAATTTAAAACAAATAAGTAGCAGCAAAGAAGACATGGCTTGTACAACTATGGCAACAAGATATTTAATTTTCTTCCCAGTCACGGGGTGACTGCCTGGGTTATGTGGCTCTTCTCTGTCATTAGTGTGAATATCCATTTCACTACCAATGACATTGAAAACTTCCTGTAATCGACTAGGATGGGATTCGAACCCACGCGTGCAGAGCACAATGGATTAGCAGTCCATCGCCTTAACCACTCGGCCACCTAGTCATACATAACAGGAAAATATACTCAGAAAAACACAATTTAAAACAAATAAGTAGCAGCAAAGAAGACATGGCTTGTACAACTATGGCAACAAGCCATTTAATTTTCTTCCCAGTCACGGGGTGACTGCCTGGGTTATGTGGCTCTTCTCTGTCATTAGTGTGAATATCCATTTCACTTCCAATGACATTGAAAACTTCCTGTAATCGACTAGGATGGGATTCGAACACACGCGTGCAGAGCACAATGGATTAGCAGTCCATCGCCTTAACCACTCGGCCACCTAGTCATACATAACAGGAAAATATACTCAGAAAAACACAATTTAAAACAAATAAGTAGCAGCAAAGAAGACATGGCTTGTACAACTATGGCAACAAGCCATTTAATTTTCTTCCCAGTCACGGGGTGACTGCCTGGGTTATGTGGCTCTTCTCTGTCATTAGTGTGAATATCCATTTCACTTCCAATGACATTGAAAACTTCCTGTAATCGACTAGGATGGGATTCGAACCCACGCGTGCAGAGCACAATGGATTAGCAGTCCATCGCCTTAACCACTCGGCCACCTAGTCATACATAACAGGAAAATATACTCAGAAAAACACAATTTAAAACAAATAAGTAGCAGCAAAGAAGACATGGCTTGTACAACTATGGCAACAAGATATTTAATTTTCTTCCCAGTCACGACTGCCTGGGTTATGTGGCTCTTCTCTGTCATTAGTGTGAATATCCATTTCACTTCCAATGACATTGAAAACTTCCTGTAATCGACTAGGATGGGATTCGAACCCACGCGTGCAGAGCACAATGGATTAGCAGTCCATCGCCTTAACCACTCGGCCACCTAGTCATACATAACAGGAAAATATACTCAGAAAAACACAATTTAAAACAAATAAGTAGCAGCAAAGAAGACATGGCTTGTACAACTATGGCAACAAGCCATTTAATTTTCTTCCCAGTCACGGGGTGACTGCCTGGGTTATGTGGCTCTTCTCTGTCATTAGTGTGAATATCCATTTCACTACCAATGACATTGAAAACTTCCTGTAATCGACTAGGATGGGATTCGAACCCACGCGTGCAGAGCACAATGGATTAGCAGTCCATCGCCTTAACCACTCGGCCACCTAGTCATACATAACAGGAAAATATACTCAGAAAAACACAATTTAAAACAAATAAGTAGCAGCAAAGAAGACATGGCTTGTACAACTATGGCAACAAGCCATTTAATTTTCTTCCCAGTCACGGGGTGACTGCCTGGGTTATGTGGCTCTTCTCTGTCATTAGTGTGAATATCCATTTCACTTCCAATGACATTGAAAACTTCCTGTAATCGACTAGGATGGGATTCGAACCCACGCGTGCAGAGCACAATGGATTAGCAGTCCATCGCCTTAACCACTCGGCCACCTAGTCATACATAACAGGAAAATATACTCAGAAAAACACAATTTAAAACAAATAAGTAGCAGCAAAGAAGACATGGCTTGTACAACTATGGCAACAAGATATTTAATTTTCTTCCCAGTCACGGGGTGACTGCCTGGGTTATGTGGCTCTTCTCTGTCATTAGTGTGAATATCCATTTCACTTCCAATGACATTGAAAACTTCCTGTAATCGACTAGGATGGGATTCAAACCCACGCGTGCAGAGCACAATGGATTAGCAGTCCATCGCCTTAACCACTCGGCCACCTAGTCATACATAAGAGGAAAATATACTCAGAAAAACACAATTTAAAACAAATAAGTAGCAGCAAAGAAGACATGGCTTGTACAACTATGGCAACAAGATATTTAATTTTCTTCCCAGTCACGGGGTGAATGCCTGGGTTATGTGGCTCTTCTCTGTCATTAGTGTGAATATCCATTTCACTTCCAATGACATTGAAAACTTCCTGTAATCGACTAGGATGGGATTCGAACCCACGCGTGCAGAGCACAATGGATTAGCAGTCCATCGCCTTAACCACTCGGCCACCTAGTCATACATAACAGGAAAATATACTCAGAAAAACACAATTTAAAACAAATAAGTAGCAGCAAAGAAGACATGGCTTGTACAACTATGGCAACAAGCCATTTAATTTTCTTCCCAGTCACGGCGTGACTGCCTGGGTTATGTGGCTCTTCTCTGTCATTAGTGTAAATATCCATTTCACTTCCAATGACATTGAAAACTTCCTGTAATCGACTAGGATGGGATTCGAACCCACGCGTGCAGAGCACAATGGATTAGCAGTCCATCGCCTTAACCACTCGGCCACCTAGTCATACATAACAGGAAAATATACTCAGAAAAACACAATTTAAAACAAATAAGTAGCAGCAAAGAAGACATGGCTTGTACAACTATGGCAACAAGCCATTTAATTTTCTTCCCAGTCACGGGGTGACTGCCTGGGTTATGTGGCTCTTCTCTGTCATTATTGTGAATATCCATTTCACTTCCAATGACATTGAAAACTTCCTGTAATCGACTAGGATGGGATTCGAACCCACGCGTGCAGAGCACAATGGATTAGCAGTCCATCGCCTTAACCACTCGGCCACCTAGTCATACATAACAGGAAAATATACTCAGAAAAACACAATTTAAAACAAATAAGTAGCAGCAAAGAAGACTTGGCTTGTACAACTATGGCAACAAGATATTTAATTTTCTTCCCAGTCACGGGGTGACTGCCTGGGTTATGTGGCTCTTCTCTGTCATTAGTGTGAATATCCATTTCACTTCCAATGACATTGAAAACTTCCTGTAATCGACTAGGATGGGATTCGAACACACGCGTGCAGAGCACAATGGATTAGCAGTCCATCGCCTTAACCACTCGGCCACCTAGTCATACATAACAGGAAAATATACTCAGAAAAACACAATTTAAAACAAATAAGTAGCAGCAAAGAAGACATGGCTTGTACAACTATGGCAACAAGCCATTTAATTTTCTTCCCAGTCACGGGGTGACTGCCTGGGTTATGTGGCTCTTCTCTGTCATTAGTGTGAATATCCATTTCACTTCCAATGACATTGAAAACTTCCTGTAATCGACTAGGATGGGATTCGAACCCACGCGTGCAGAGCACAATGGATTAGCAGTCCATCGCCTTAACCACTCGGCCACCTAGTCATACATAACAGGAAAATATACTCAGAAAAACACAATTTAAAACAAATAAGTAGCAGCAAAGAAGACATGGCTTGTACAACTATGGCAACAAGATATTTAATTTTCTTCCCAGTCACGACTGCCTGGGTTATGTGGCTCTTCTCTGTCATTAGTGTGAATATCCATTTCACTTCCAATGACATTGAAAACTTCCTGTAATCGACTAGGATGGGATTCGAACCCACGCGTGCAGAGCACAATGGATTAGCAGTCCATCGCCTTAACCACTCGGCCACCTAGTCATACATAACAGGAAAATATACTCAGAAAAACACAATTTAAAACAAATAAGTAGCAGCAAAGAAGACATGGCTTGTACAACTATGGCAACAAGCCATTTAATTTTCTTCCCAGTCACGGGGTGACTGCCTGGGTTATGTGGCTCTTCTCTGTCATTAGTGTGAATATCCATTTCACTTCCAATGACATTGAAAACTTCCTGTAATCGACTAGGATGGGATTCGAACCCACGCGTGCAGAGCACAATGGATTAGCAGTCCATCGCCTTAACCACTCGGCCACCTAGTCATACATAACAGGAAAATATACTCAGAAAAACACAATTTAAAACAAATAAGTAGCAGCAAAGAAGACATGGCTTGTACAACTATGGCAACAAGATATTTAATTTTCTTCCCAGTCACGGGGTGACTGCCTGGGTTATGTGGCTCTTCTCTGTCATTAGTGTGAATATCCATTTCACTTCCAATGACATTGAAAACTTCCTGTAATCGACTAGGATGGGATTCGAACGCACGCGTGCAGAGCACAATGGATTAGCAGTCCATCGCCTTAACCACTCGGCCACCTAGTCATACATAACAGGAAAATATACTCAGAAAAACACAATTTAAAACAAATAAGTAGCAGCAAAGAAGACATGGCTTGTACAACTATGGCAACAAGATATTTAATTTTCTTCCCAGTCACGGGGTGACTGCCTGGGTTATGTGGCTCTTCTCTGTCATTAGTGTGAATATCCATTTCACTACCAATGACATTGAAAACTTCCTGTAATCGACTAGGATGGGATTCGAACCCACGCGTGCAGAGCACAATGGATTAGCAGTCCATCGCCTTAACCACTCGGCCACCTAGTCATACATAACAGGAAAATATACTCAGAAAAACACAATTTAAAACAAATAAGTAGCAGCAAAGAAGACATGGCTTGTACAACTATGGCAACAAGCCATTTAATTTTCTTCCCAGTCACGGGGTGACTGCCTGGGTTATGTGGCTCTTCTCTGTCATTAGTGTGAATATCCATTTCACTTCCAATGACATTGAAAACTTCCTGTAATCGACTAGGATGGGATTCGAACCCACGCGTGCAGAGCACAATGGATTAGCAGTCCATCGCCTTAACCACTCGGCCACCTAGTCATACATAACAGGAAAATATACTCAGAAAAACACAATTTAAAACAAATAAGTAGCAGCAAAGAAGACATGGCTTGTACAACTATGGCAACAAGATATTTAATTTTCTTCCCAGTCACGACTGCCTGGGTTATGTGGCTCTTCTCTGTCATTAGTTTGAATATCCATTTCACTTCCAGTGACATTGAAAACTTCCTGTAATCGACTAGGATGGGATTCGAACCCACGCGTGCAGAGCACAATGGATTAGCAGTCCATCGCCTTAACCACTCGGCCACCTAGTCATACATAACAGGAAAATATACTCAGAAAAACACAATTTAAAACAAATAAGTAGCAGCAAAGAAGACATGGCTTGTACAACTATGGCAACAAGCCATTTAATTTTCTTCCCAGTCACGGGGTGACTGCCTGGGTTATGTGGCTCTTCTCTGTCATTAGTGTGAATATCCATTTCACTTCCAATGACATTGAAAACTTCCTGTAATCGACTAGGATGGGATTCGAACCCACGCGTGCAGAGCACAATGGATTAGCAGTCCATCGCCTTAACCACTCGGCCACCTAGTCATACATAACAGGAAAATATACTCAGAAAAACACAATTTAAAACAAATAAGTAGCAGCAAAGAAGACATGGCTTGTACAACTATGGCAACAAGATATTTAATTTTCTTCCCAGTCACGGGGTGACTGCCTGGGTTATGTGGCTCTTCTCTGTCATTAGTGTGAATATCCATTTCACTTCCAATGACATTGAAAACTTCCTGTAATCGACTAGGATGGGATTCGAACCCACGCGTGCAGAGCACAATGGATTAGCAGTCCATCGCCTTAACCACTCGGCCACCTAGTCATACATAACAGGAAAATATACTCAGAAAAACACAATTTAAAACAAATAAGTAGCAGCAAAGAAGACATGGCTTGTACAACTATGGCAACAAGATATTTAATTTTCTTCCCAGTCACGGGGTGACTGCCTGGGTTATGTGGCTCTTCTCTGTCATTAGTGTGAATATCCATTTCACTACCAATGACATTGAAAACTTCCTGTAATCGACTAGGATGGGATTCGAACCCACGCGTGCAGAGCACAATGGATTAGCAGTCCATCGCCTTAACCACTCGGCCACCTAGTCATACATAACAGGAAAATATACTCAGAAAAACACAATTTAAAACAAATAAGTAGCAGCAAAGAAGACATGGCTTGTACAACTATGGCAACAAGCCATTAAATTTTCTTCCCAGTCACGGGGTGACTGCCTGGGTTATGTGGCTCTTCTCTGTCATTAGTGTGAATATCCATTTCACTTCCAATGACATTGAAAACTTCCTGTAATCGACTAGGATGGGATTCGAACCCACGCGTGCAGAGCACAATGGATTAGCAGTCCATCGCCTTAACCACTCGGCCACCTAGTCATACATAACAGGAAAATATACTCAGAAAAACACAATTTAAAACAAATAAGTAGCAGCAAAGAAGACATGGCTTGTACAACTATGGCAACAAGCCATTTAATTTTCTTCCCAGTCACGGGGTGACTGCCTGGGTTATGTGGCTCTTCTCTGTCATTAGTGTGAATATCCATTTCACTTCCAATGACATTGAAAACTTCCTGTAATCGACTATGATGGGATTCGAACCCACGCGTGCAGAGCACAATGGATTAGCAGTCCATCGCCTTAACCACTCGGCCACCTAGTCATACATAACAGGAAAATATACTCAGAAAAACACAATTTAAAACAAATAAGTAGCAGCAAAGAAGACATGACTTGTACAACTATGGCAACACGCCATTTCATTTTCTTCCCAGTCACGGGGTGACTGCCTGGGTTATGTGGCTCTTCTCTGTCATTAGTGTGAATATCCATTTCACTTCCAATGACATTGAAAACTTCCTGTAATCGACTAGGATGGGATTCGAACCCACGCGTGCAGAGCACAATGGATTAGCAGTCCATCGCCTTAACCACTCGGCCACCTAGTCATACATAACAGGAAAATATACACAGAAAAACACAATTTAAAACAAATAAGTAGCAGCAAAGAAGACATGGCTTGTACAACTATGGCAACAAGCCATTTAATTTTCTTCCCAGTCACGGGGTGACTGCCTGGGTTAAGTGGCTCTTCTCTGTCATTAGTGTGAATATCCATTTCACTTCCAATGACATTGAAAACTTCCTGTAATCGACTAGGATGGGATTCGAACCCACGCGTGCAGAGCACAATGGATTAGCAGTCCATCGCCTTAACCACTCGGCCACCTAGTCATACATAACAGGAAAATATACTCAGAAAAACACAATTTAAAACAAATAAGTAGCAGCAAAGAAGACATGGCTTGTACAACTATGGCAACAAGATATTTAATTTTCTTCCCAGTCACGGGGTGACTGCCTGGGTTATGTGGCTCTTCTCTGTCATTAGTGTGAATATCCATTTCACTTCCAATGACATTGAAAACTTCCTGTAATCGACTAGGATGGGATTCGAACCCACGCGTGCAGAGCACAATGGATTAGCAGTCCATAGCCTTAACCACTCGGCCACCTAGTCATACATAACAGGAAAATATACTCAGAAAAACACAATTTAAAACAAATAAGTAGCAGCAAAGAAGACATGGCTTGTACAACTATGGCAACAAGATATTTAATTTTCTTCTCAGTCACGGGGTGACTGCCTGGGTTATGTGGCTCTTCTCTGTCATTAGTGTGAATATCCATTTCACTTCCAATGACATTGAAAACTTCCTGTAATCGACTAGGATGGGATTCGAACCCACGCGTGCAGAGCACAATGGATTAGCAGTCCATCGCCTTAACCACTCGGCCACCTAGTCATACATAACAGGAAAATATACTCAGAAAAACACAATTTAAAACAAATAAGTAGCAGCAAAGAAGAAATGGCTTGTACAACTATGGCAACAAGAAATTTAATTTTCTTCCCAGTCACGGGGTGACTGCCTGGGTTATGTGGCTCTTCTCTGTCATTAGTGTGAATATCCATTTCACTTCCAATGACATTGAAAACTTCCTGTAATCGACTAGGATGGGATTCGAACCCACGCGTGCAGAGCACAATGGATTAGCAGTCCATCGCCTTAACCACTCGGCCACCTAGTCATACATAACAGGAAAATATACTCAGAAAAACACAATTTAAAACAAATAAGTAGCAGCAAAGAAGACATGGCTTGTACAACTATGGCAACAAGATATTTAATTTTCTTCCCAGTCACGGGGTGACTGCCTGGGTTATGTGGCTCTTCTCTGTCATTAGTGTGAATATCCATTTCACTTCCAATGACATTGAAAACTTCCTGTAATCGACTAGGATGGGATTCGAACCCACGCGTGCAGAGCACAATGGATTAGCAGTCCATCGCCTTAACCACTCGGCCACCTAGTCATACATAACAGGAAAATATACTCAGAAAAAAACAATTTAAAACAAATAAGTAGCAGCAAAGAAGACGTGGCTTGTACAACTATGGCAACAAGCCATTTAATTTTCTTCCCAGTCACGGGGTGACTGCCTGGGTTATGTGGCTCTTCTCTGTCATTAGTGTGAATATCCATTTCACTTCCAATGACATTGAAAACTTCCTGTAATCGACTAGGATGGGATTCGAACCCACGCGTGCAGAGCACAATGGATTAGCAGTCCATCGCCTTAACCACTCGGCCACCTAGTCATACATAACAGGAAAATATACTCAGAAAAACACAATTTAAAACAAATAAGTAGCAGCAAAGAAGACATGGCTTGTACAACTATGGCAACAAGATATTTAATTTTCTTCCCAGTCACGGGGTGACTGCCTGGGTTATGTGGCTCTTCTCTGTCATTAGTGTGAATATCCATTTCACTTCCAATGACATTGAAAACTTCCTGTAATCGACTAGGATGGGATTCGAACCCACGCGTGCAGAGCACAATGGATTAGCAGTCCATAGCCTTAACCACTCGGCCACCTAGTCATACATAACAGGAAAATATACTCAGAAAAACACAATTTAAAACAAATAAGTAGCAGCAAAGAAGACATGGCTTGTACAACTATGGCAACAAGATATTTAATTTTCTTCCCAGTCACGGGGTGACTGCCTGGGTTATGTGGCTCTTCTCTGTCATTAGTGTGAATATCCATTTCACTACCAATGACATTGAAAACTTCCTGTAATCGACTAGGATGGGATTCGAACCCACGCGTGCAGAGCACAATGGATTAGCAGTCCATCGCCTTAACCACTCGGTCACCTAGTCATACATAACAGGAAAATATACTCAGAAAAACACAATTTAAAACAAATAAGTAGCAGCAAAGAAGACATGGCTTGTACAACTATGGCAACAAGCCATTCAATTTTCTTCCCAGTCACGGGGTGACTGCCTGGGTTATGTGGCTCTTCTCTGTCATTAGTGTGAATATCCATTTCACTTCCAATGACATTGAAAACTTCCTGTAATCGACTAGGATGGGATTCGAACCCACGCGTGCAGAGCACAATGGATTAGCAGTCCATCGCCTTAACCACTCGGCCACCTAGTCATACATAACAGGAAAATATACTCAGAAAAACACAATTTAAAACAAATAAGTAGCAGCAAAGAAGACATGGCTTGTACAACTATGGCAACAAGCCATTTAATTTTCTTCCCAGTCACGGGGTGACTGCCTGGGTTATGTGGCTCTTCTCTGTCATTAGTGTGAATATCCATTTCACTTCCAATGACATTGAAAACTTCCTGTAATCGACCAAGGACAGTCTAAGAAGGATGAGACGCGAAGACCGTACGGGCGACGCCATGTTGCTTTGGAAGGAAAGAAACATGCGCAATGGGCTATATGCAGCCAACACTTCCGCGTTCAGCTTCCTTGGTCTCAACTGCGCATGTTTCTTTCCTTCCAAAGCAACATGGCGTCGCCCGTACGGTCTTCGCGTCTCGTCCTTCTTATACTGTCCTTGTAATCGACTAGGATGGGATTCGAACCCACGCGTGCAGAGCACAATGGATTAGCAGTCCATCGCCTTAACCACTCGGCCACCTAGTCATACATAACAGGAAAATATACTCAGAAAAACACAATTTAAAACAAATAAGTAGCAGCAAAGAAGACATGGCTTGTACAACTATGGCAACAAGATATTTAATTTTCTTCCCAGTCACGGGGTGACTGCCTGGGTTATGTGGCTCTTCTCTGTCATTAGTGTGAATATCCATTTCACTACCAATGACATTGAAAACTTCCTGTAATCGACTAGGATGGGATTCGAACCCACGCGTGCAGAGCACAATGGATTAGCAGTCCATCGCCTTAACCACTCGGCCACCTAGTCATACATAACAGGAAAATATACTCAGAAAAACACAATTTAAAACAAATAAGTAGCAGCAAAGAAGACATGGCTTGTACAACTATGGCAACAAGTCATTTAATTTTCTTCCCAGTCACGGGGTGACTGCCTGGGTTATGTGGCTCTTCTCTGTCATTAGTGTGAATATCCATTTCACTTCCAATGACATTGAAAACTTCCTGTAATCGACTATGATGGGATTCGAACCCACGCGTGCAGAGCACAATGGATTAGCAGTCCATCGCCTTAACCACTCGGCCACCTAGTCATACATAACAGGAAAATATACTCAGAAAAACACAATTTAAAACAAATAAGTAGCAGCAAAGAAGACATGGCTTGTACAACTATGGCAACAAGATATTTAATTTTCTTCCCAGTCACGGGGTGACTGCCTGGGTTATGTGGCTCTTCTCTGTCATTAGTGTGAATATCCATTTCACTACCAATGACATTGAAAACTTCCTGTAATTGACTAGGATGGGATTCGAACCCACGCGTGCAGAGCACAATGGATTAGCAGTCCATCGCCTTAACCACTCGGCCACCTAGTCATACATAACAGGAAAATATACTCAGAAAAACACAATTTAAAACAAATAAGTAGCAGCAAAGAAGACATGGCTTGTACAACTATGGCAACAAGCCATTTAATTTTCTTCCCAGTCACGGGGTGACTGCCTGGGTTATGTGGCTCTTCTCTGTCATTAGTGTGAATATCCATTTCACTTCCAATGACATTGAAAACTTCCTGTAATCGACTAGGATGGGATTCAAACCAACGCGTGCAGAGCACAATGGATTAGCAGTCCATCGCCTTAACCACTCGGCCACCTAGTCATACATAACAGGAAAATATACTCAGAAAAACACAATTTAAAACAAATAAGTAGCAGCAAAGAAGACATGGCTTGTACAACTATGGCAACAAGATATTTAATTTTCTTCCCAGTCACGGGGTGACTGCCTGGGTTATGTGGCTCTTCTCTGTCATTAGTGTGAATATCCATTTCACTTCCAATGACATTGAAAACTTCCTGTAATCGACTAGGATGGGATTCGAACCCACGCGTGCAGAGCACAATGGATTAGCAGTCCATCGCCTTAACCACTCGGCCACCTAGTCATACATAACAGGAAAATATACTCAGAAAAACACAATTTAAAACAAATAAGTAGCAGCAAAGAAGACATGGCTTGTACAACTATGGCAACAAGCCATTTAATTTTCTTCCCAGTCACAGGGTGACTGCCTGGGTTATGTGGCTCTTCTCTGTCATTAGTGTGAATATCCATTTCACTTCCAATGACATTGAAAACTTCCTGTAATCGACTAGGATGGGATTCGAACCCACGCGTGCAGAGCACAATGGATTAGCAGTCCATCGCCTTAACCACTCGGCCACCTAGTCATACATAACAGGAAAATATACTCAGAAAAACACAATTTAAAACAAATAAGTAGCAGCAAAGAAGACATGGCTTGTACAACTATGGCAACAAGATATTTAATTTTCTTCCCAGTCACGGGGTGACTGCCTGGGTTATGTGGCTCTTCTCTGTCATTAGTGTGAATATCCATTTCACTACCAATGACATTGAAAACTTCCTGTAATCGACTAGGATGGGATTCGAACCCACGCGTGCAGAGCACAATGGATTAGCAGTCCATCGCCTTAACCACTCGGCCACCTAGTCATACATAACAGGAAAATATACTCAGAAAAACACAATTTAAAACAAATAAGTAGCAGCAAAGAAGACATGGCTTGTACAACTATGGCAACAAGCCATTTAATTTTCTTCCCAGTCACGGGGTGACTGCCTGGGTTATGTGGCTCTTCTCTGTCATTAGTGTGAATATCCATTTCACTTCCAATGACATTGAAAACTTCCTGTAATCGACTAGGATGGGATTCGAACCCACGCGTGCAGAGCACAATGGATTAGCAGTCCATCGCCTTAACCACTCGGCCACCTAGTCATACATAACAGGAAAATATACTCAGAAAAACACAATTTAAAACAAATAAGTAGCAGCAAAGAAGACATGGCTTGTACAACTATGGCAACAAGCCATTTAATTTTCTTCCCAGTCACGGGGTGACTGCCTGGGTTATGTGGCTCTTCTCTGTCATTAGTGTGAATATCCATTTCACTTCCAATGACATTGAAAACTTCCTGTAATCGACTATGATGGGATTCGAACCCACGCGTGCAGAGCACAATGGATTAGCAGTCCATCGCCTTAACCACTCGGCCACCTAGTCATACATAACAGGAAAATATACTCAGAAAAACACAATTTAAAACAAATAAGTAGCAGCAAAGAAGACATGGCTTGTACAACTATGGCAACAAGATATTTAATTTTCTTCCCAGTCACGGGGTGACTGCCTGGGTTATGTGGCTCTTCTCTGTCATTAGTGTGAATATCCATTTCACTACCAATGACATTGAAAACTTCCTGTAATTGACTAGGATGGGATTCGAACCCACGCGTGCAGAGCACAATGGATTAGCAGTCCATCGCCTTAACCACTCGGCCACCTAGTCATACATAACAGGAAAATATACTCAGAAAAACACAATTTAAAACAAATAAGTAGCAGCAAAAAAGACATGGCTTGTACAACTATGGCAACAAGCCATTTAATTTTCTTCCCAGTCACGGGGTGACTGCCTGGGTTATGTGGCTCTTCTCTGTCATTAGTGTGAATATCCATTTCACTTCCAATGACATTGAAAACTTCCTGTAATCGACTAGGATGGGATTCGAACCAACGCGTGCAGAGCACAATGGATTAGCAGTCCATCGCCTTAACCACTCGGCCACCTAGTCATACATAACAGGAAAATATACTCAGAAAAACACAATTTAAAACAAATAAGTAGCAGCAAAGAAGACATGGCTTGTACAACTATGGCAACAAGATATTTAATTTTCTTCCCAGTCACGGGGTGACTGCCTGGGTTATGTGGCTCTTCTCTGTCATTAGTGTGAATATCCATTTCACTTCCAACGACATTGAAAACTTCCTGTAATCGACTAGGATGGGATTCGAACCCACGCGTGCAGAGCACAATGGATTAGCAGTCCATCGCCTTAACCACTCGGCCACCTAGTCATACATAACAGGAAAATATACCCAGAAAAACACAATTTAAAACAAATAAGTAGCAGCAAAGAAGACATGGCTTGTACAACTATGGCAACAAGATATTTAATTTTCTTCCCAGTCACGGGGTGACTGCCTGGGTTATGTGGCTCTTCTCTGTCATTATTGTGAATATCCATTTCACTTCCAAAGACATTGAAAACTTCCTGTAATCGACTAGGATGGGATTCGAACCCACGCGTGCAGAGCACAATGGATTAGCAGTCCATCGCCTTAACCACTCGGCCACCTAGTCATACATAACAGGAAAATATACTCAGAAAAACACAATTTAAAACAAATAAGTAGCAGCAAAGAAGACATGGCTTGTACAACTATGGCAACAAGATATTTAATTTTCTTCCCAGTCACGGGGTGACTGCCTGGGTTATGTGGCTCTTCTCTGTCATTAGTGTGAATATCCATTTCACTTCCAATGACATTGAAAACTTCCTGTAATCGACTAGGATGGGATTCGAACCCACGCGTGCAGAGCACAATGGATTAGCAGTCCATCGCCTTAACCACTCGGCCACCTAGTCATACATAACAGGAAAATATACCCAGAAAAACACAATTTAAAACAAATAAGTAGCAGCAAAGAAGACATGGCTTGTACAACTATGGCAACAAGATATTTAATTTTCTTCCCAGTCACGGGGTGAATGCCTGGGTTATGTGGCTCTTCTCTGTCATTAGTGTGAATATCCATTTCACTTCCAATGACATTGAAAACTTCCTGTAATCGACTAGGATGGGATTCGAACCCACGCGTGCAGAGCACAATGGATTAGCAGTCCATCGCCTTAACCACTCGGCCACCTAGTCATACATAACAGGAAAATATACTCAGAAAAACACAATTTAAAACAAATAAGTAGCAGCAAAGAAGACATGGCTTGTACAACTATGGCAACAAGCCATTTAATTTTCTTCCCAGTCACGGCGTGACTGCCTGGGTTATGTGGCTCTTCTCTGTCATTAGTGTAAATATCCATTTCACTTCCAATGACATTGAAAACTTCCTGTAATCGACTAGGATGGGATTCAAACCCACGCGTGCAGAGCACAATGGATTAGCAGTCCATCGCCTTAACCACTCGGCCACCTAGTCATACATAACAGGAAAATATACTCAGAAAAACACAATTTAAAACAAATAAGTAGCAGCAAAGAAGACATGGCTTGTACAACTATGGCAACAAGATATTTAATTTTCTTCCCAGTCACGGGGTGACTGCCTGGGTTATGTGGCTCTTCTCTGTCATTAGTGTGAATATCCATTTCACTTCCAATGACATTGAAAACTTCCTGTAATCGACTAGAATGGGATTCGAACCCACGCGTGCAGAGCACAATGGATTAGCAGTCCATCGCCTTAACCACTCGGCCACCTAGTCATACATAACAGGAAAATATACTCAGAAAAACACAATTTAAAACAAATAAGTAGCAGCAAAGAAGACATGGCTTGTACAACTATGGCAACAAGATATTTAATTTTCTTCCCAGTCATGGGGTGACTGCCTGGGTTATGTGGCTCTTCTCTGTCATTAGTGTGAATATCCATTTCACTTCCAATGACATTGAAAACTTCCTGTAATCGACTAGGATGGGATTCGAACCCACGCGTGCAGAGCACAATGGATTAGCAGTCCATCGCCTTAACCACTCGGCCACCTAGTCATACATAACAGGAAAATATACCCAGAAAAACACAATTTAAAACAAATAAGTAGCAGCAAAGAAGACATGGCTTGTACAACTATGGCAACAAGATATTTAATTTTCTTCCCAGTCACGGGGTGACTGCCTGGGTTATGTGGCTCTTCTCTGTCATTATTGTGAATATCCATTTCACTTCCAAAGACATTGAAAACTTCCTGTAATCGACTAGGATGGGATTCGAACCCACGCGTGCAGAGCACAATGGATTAGCAGTCCATCGCCTTAACCACTCGGCCACCTAGTCATACATAACAGGAAAATATACTCAGAAAAACACAATTTAAAACAAATAAGTAGCAGCAAAGAAGACATGGCTTGTACAACTATGGCAACAAGATATTTAATTTTCTTCCCAGTCACGGGGTGACTGCCTGGGTTATGTGGCTCTTCTCTGTCATTAGTGTGAATATCCATTTCACTTCCAATGACATTGAAAACTTCCTGTAATCGACTAGGATGGGATTCGAACCCACGCGTGCAGAGCACAATGGATTAGCAGTCCATCGCCTTAACCACTCGGCCACCTAGTCATACATAACAGGAAAATATACCCAGAAAAACACAATTTAAAACAAATAAGTAGCAGCAAAGAAGACATGGCTTGTACAACTATGGCAACAAGATATTTAATTTTCTTCCCAGTCACGGGGTGAATGCCTGGGTTATGTGGCTCTTCTCTGTCATTAGTGTGAATATCCATTTCACTTCCAATGACATTGAAAACTTCCTGTAATCGACTAGGATGGGATTCGAACCCACGCGTGCAGAGCACAATGGATTAGCAGTCCATCGCCTTAACCACTCGGCCACCTAGTCATACATAACAGGAAAATATACTCAGAAAAACACAATTTAAAACAAATAAGTAGCAGCAAAGAAGACATGGCTTGTACAACTATGGCAACAAGCCATTTAATTTTCTTCCCAGTCACGGCGTGACTGCCTTGGTTATGTGGCTCTTCTCTGTCATTAGTGTAAATATCCATTTCACTTCCAATGACATTGAAAACTTCCTGTAATCGACTAGGATGGGATTCAAACCCACGCGTGCAGAGCACAATGGATTAGCAGTCCATCGCCTTAACCACTCGGCCACCTAGTCATACATAACAGGAAAATATACTCAGAAAAACACAATTTAAAACAAATAAGTAGCAGCAAAGAAGACATGGCTTGTACAACTATGGCAACAAGATATTTAATTTTCTTCCCAGTCACGGGGTGACTGCCTGGGTTATGTGGCTCTTCTCTGTCATTAGTGTGAATATCCATTTCACTTCCAATGACATTGAAAACTTCCTGTAATCGACTAGGATGGGATTCGAACCGACGCGTGCAGAGCACAACGGATTAGCAGTCCATCGCCTTAACCACTCAGCCACCTAGTCATACATAACAGGAAAATATACTCAGAAAAACACAATTTAAAACAAATAAGTAGCAGCAAAGAAGACATGGCTTGTACAACTATGGCAACAAGATATTTAATTTTCTTCCCAGTCACGGGGTGACTGCCTGGGTTATGTGGCTCTTCTCTGTCATTAGTGTGAATATCCATTTCACTTCCAATGACATTGAAAACTTCCTGTAATCGACTAGGATGGGATTCGAACCGACGCGTGCAGAGCACAACGGATTAGCAGTCCATCGCCTTAACCACTCGGCCACCTAGTCATACATAACAGGAAAATATACTCAGAAAAACACAATTTAAAACAAATAAGTAGCAGCAAAGAAGACATGGCTTGTACAACTATGGCAACAAGATATTTAATTTTCTTCCCAGTCACGGGGTGACTGCCTGGGTTATGTGGCTCTTCTCTGTCATTAGTGTGAATATCCATTTCACTTCCAATGACATTGAAAACTTCCTGTAATCGACTAGAATGGGATTCGAACCCACGCGTGCAGAGCACAATGGATTAGCAGTCCATCGCCTTAACCACTCGGCCACCTAGTCATACATAACAGGAAAATATACTCAGAAAAACACAATTTAAAACAAATAAGTAGCAGCAAAGAAGACATGGCTTGTACAACTATGGCAACAAGATATTTAATTTTCTTCCCAGTCATGGGGTGACTGCCTGGGTTATGTGGCTCTTCTCTGTCATTAGTGTGAATATCCATTTCACTTCCAATGACATTGAAAACTTCCTGTAATCGACTAGGATGGGATTCGAACCCACGCGTGCAGAGCACAATGGATTAGCAGTCCATCGCCTTAACCACTCGGCCACCTAGTCATACATAACAGGAAAATATACCCAGAAAAACACAATTTAAAACAAATAAGTAGCAGCAAAGAAGACATGGCTTGTACAACTATGGCAACAAGATATTTAATTTTCTTCCCAGTCACGGGGTGACTGCCTGGGTTATGTGGCTCTTCTCTGTCATTATTGTGAATATCCATTTCACTTCCAAAGACATTGAAAACTTCCTGTAATCGACTAGGATGGGATTCGAACCCACGCGTGCAGAGCACAATGGATTAGCAGTCCATCGCCTTAACCACTCGGCCACCTAGTCATACATAACAGGAAAATATACTCAGAAAAACACAATTTAAAACAAATAAGTAGCAGCAAAGAAGACATGGCTTGTACAACTATGGCAACAAGATATTTAATTTTCTTCCCAGTCACGGGGTGACTGCCTGGGTTATGTGGCTCTTCTCTGTCATTAGTGTGAATATCCATTTCACTTCCAATGACATTGAAAACTTCCTGTAATCGACTAGGATGGGATTCGAACCCACGCGTGCAGAGCACAATGGATTAGCAGTCCATCGCCTTAACCACTCGGCCACCTAGTCATACATAACAGGAAAATATACCCAGAAAAACACAATTTAAAACAAATAAGTAGCAGCAAAGAAGACATGGCTTGTACAACTATGGCAACAAGATATTTAATTTTCTTCCCAGTCACGGGGTGAATGCCTGGGTTATGTGGCTCTTCTCTGTCATTAGTGTGAATATCCATTTCACTTCCAATGACATTGAAAACTTCCTGTAATCGACTAGGATGGGATTCGAACCCACGCGTGCAGAGCACAATGGATTAGCAGTCCATCGCCTTAACCACTCGGCCACCTAGTCATACATAACAGGAAAATATACTCAGAAAAACACAATTTAAAACAAATAAGTAGCAGCAAAGAAGACATGGCTTGTACAACTATGGCAACAAGCCATTTAATTTTCTTCCCAGTCACGGCGTGACTGCCTGGGTTATGTGGCTCTTCTCTGTCATTAGTGTAAATATCCATTTCACTTCCAATGACATTGAAAACTTCCTGTAATCGACTAGGATGGGATTCAAACCCACGCGTGCAGAGCACAATGGATTAGCAGTCCATCGCCTTAACCACTCGGCCACCTAGTCATACATAACAGGAAAATATACTCAGAAAAACACAATTTAAAACAAATAAGTAGCAGCAAAGAAGACATGGCTTGTACAACTATGGCAACAAGATATTTAATTTTCTTCCCAGTCACGGGGTGACTGCCTGGGTTATGTGGCTCTTCTCTGTCATTAGTGTGAATATCCATTTCACTTCCAATGACATTGAAAACTTCCTGTAATCGACTAGGATGGGATTCGAACCGACGCGTGCAGAGCACAACGGATTAGCAGTCCATCGCCTTAACCACTCGGCCACCTAGTCATACATAACAGGAAAATATACTCAGAAAAACACAATTTAAAACAAATAAGTAGCAGCAAAGAAGACATGGCTTGTACAACTATGGCAACAAGATATTTAATTTTCTTCCCAGTCACGGGGTGACTGCCTGGGTTATGTGGCTCTTCTCTGTCATTAGTGTGAATATCCATTTCACTTCCAATGACATTGAAAACTTCCTGTAATCGACTAGAATGGGATTCGAACCCACGCGTGCAGAGCACAATGGATTAGCAGTCCATCGCCTTAACCACTCGGCCACCTAGTCATACATAACAGGAAAATATACTCAGAAAAACACAATTTAAAACAAATAAGTAGCAGCAAAGAAGACATGGCTTGTACAACTATGGCAACAAGATATTTAATTTTCTTCCCAGTCATGGGGTGACTGCCTGGGTTATGTGGCTCTTCTCTGTCATTAGTGTGAATATCCATTTCACTTCCAATGACATTGAAAACTTCCTGTAATCGACTAGGATGGGATTCGAACCCACGCGTGCAGAGCACAATGGATTAGCAGTCCATCGCCTTAACCACTCGGCCACCTAGTCATACATAACAGGAAAATATACTCAGAAAAACACAATTTAAAACAAATAAGTAGCAGCAAA
Source organism: Electrona antarctica (assembly GCF_951216825.1). Taxonomy (NCBI): domain Eukaryota; kingdom Metazoa; phylum Chordata; class Actinopteri; order Myctophiformes; family Myctophidae; genus Electrona; species Electrona antarctica. Next base: position 25,210,290 of record NC_136812.1, read on the forward strand.
GAAGACATGGCTTGTACAACTATGGCAACAAGATATTTAATTTTCTTCCCAGTCACGGGGTGACTGCCTGGGTTATGTGGCTCTTCTCTGTCATTAGAGTGAATATCCATTTCACTTCCAATGACATTGAAAACTTCCTGTAATCGACTAGGATGGGATTCGAACCCACGCGTGCAGAGCACAATGGATTAGCAGTCCATCGCCTTAACCACTCGGCCACCTAGTCATACATAACAGGAAAATATACTCAGAAAAACACAATTTAAAACAAATAAGTAGCAGCAAAGAAGACATGGCTTGTACAACTATGGCAACAAGATATTTAATTTTCTTCCCAGTCACGGGGTGACTGCCTGGGTTATGTGGCTCTTCTCTGTCATTAGTGTGAATATCCATTTCACTTCCAATGACATTGAAAACTTCCTGTAATCGACTAGGATGGGATTCGAACCCACGCGTGCAGAGCACAATGGATTAGCAGTCCATCGCCTTAACCACTCGGCCACCTAGTCATACATAACAGGAAAATATACCCAGAAAAACACAATTTAAAACAAATAAGTAGCAGCAAAGAAGACATGGCTTGTACAACTATGGCAACAAGATATTTAATTTTCTTCCCAGTCACGGGGTGACTGCCTGGGTTATGTGGCTCTTCTCTGTCATTATTGTGAATATCCATTTCACTTCCAATGACATTGAAAACTTCCTGTAATCGACTAGGATGGGATTCGAACCCACGCGTGCAGAGCACAATGGATTAGCAGTCCATCGCCTTAACCACTCGGCCACCTAGTCATACATAACAGGAAAATATACTCAGAAAAACACAATTTAAAACAAATAAGTAGCAGCAAAGAAGACATGGCTTGTACAACTATGGCAACAAGATATTTAATTTTCTTCCCAGTCACGGGGTGACTGCCTGGGTTATGTGGCTCTTCTCTGTCATTAGTGTGAATATCCATTTCACTTCCAATGACATTGAAAACTTCCTGTAATCGACTAGGATGGGATTCGAACCCACGCGTGCAGAGCACAATGGATTAGCAGTCCATCGCCTTAACCACTCGGCCACCTAGTCATACATAACAGGAAAATATACCCAGAAAAACACAATTTAAAACAAATAAGTAGCAGCAAAGAAGACATGGCTTGTACAACTATGGCAACAAGATATTTAATTTTCTTCCCAGTCACGGGGTGAATGCCTGGGTTATGTGGCTCTTCTCTGTCATTAGTGTGAATATCCATTTCACTTCCAATGACATTGAAAACTTCCTGTAATCGACTAGGATGGGATTCGAACCCACGCGTGCAGAGCACAATGGATTAGCAGTCCATCGCCTTAACCACTCGGCCACCTAGTCATACATAACAGGAAAATATACTCAGAAAAACACAATTTAAAACAAATAAGTAGCAGCAAAGAAGACATGGCTTGTACAACTATGGCAACAAGCCATTTAATTTTCTTCCCAGTCACGGCGTGACTGCCTGGGTTATGTGGCTCTTCTCTGTCATTAGTGTAAATATCCATTTCACTTCCAATGACATTGAAAACTTCCTGTAATCGACTAGGATGGGATTCAAACCCACGCGTGCAGAGCACAATGGATTAGCAGTCCATCGCCTTAACCACTCGGCCACCTAGTCATACATAACAGGAAAATATACTCAGAAAAACACAATTTAAAACAAATAAGTAGCAGCAAAGAAGACATGGCTTGTACAACTATGGCAACAAGATATTTAATTTTCTTCCCAGTCACGGGGTGACTGCCTGGGTTATGTGGCTCTTCTCTGTCATTAGTGTGAATATCCATTTCACTTCCAATGACATTGAAAACTTCCTGTAATCGACTAGGATGGGATTCGAACCGACGCGTGCAGAGCACAACGGATTAGCAGTCCATCGCCTTAACCACTCGGCCACCTAGTCATACTTAACAGGAAAATATACTCAGAAAAACACAATTTAAAACAAATAAGTAGCAGCAAAGAAGACATGGCTTGTACAACTATGGCAACAAGATATTTAATTTTCTTCCCAGTCACGGGGTGACTGCCTGGGTTATGTGGCTCTTCTCTGTCATTAGTGTGAATATCCATTTCACTTCCAATGACATTGAAAACTTCCTGTAATCGACTAGAATGGGATTCGAACCCACGCGTGCAGAGCACAATGGATTAGCAGTCCATCGCCTTAACCACTCGGCCACCTAGTCATACATAACAGGAAAATATACTCAGAAAAACACAATTTAAAACAAATAAGTAGCAGCAAAGAAGACATGGCTTGTACAACTATGGCAACAAGATATTTAATTTTCTTCCCAGTCATGGGGTGACTGCCTGGGTTATGTGGCTCTTCTCTGTCATTAGTGTGAATATCCATTTCACTTCCAATGACATTGAAAACTTCCTGTAATCGACTAGGATGGGATTCGAACCCACGCGTGCAGAGCACAATGGATTAGCAGTCCATCGCCTTAACCACTCGGCCACCTAGTCATACATAACAGGAAAATATACTCAGAAAAACACAATTTAAAACAAATAAGTAGCAGCAAAGAAGACATGGCTTGTACAACTATGGCAACAAGATATTTAATTTTCTTCCCAGTCACGGGGTGACTGCCTGGGTTATGTGGCTCTTCTCTGTCATTAGTGTGAATATCCATTTCACTTCCAATGACATTGAAAACTTCCTGTAATCGACTAGGATGGGATTCGAACCCACGCGTGCAGAGCACAATGGATTAGCAGTCCATCGCCTTAACCACTCGGCCACCTAGTCATACATAACAGGAAAATATACTCAGAAAAACACAATTTAAAACAAATAAGTAGCAGCAAAGAAGACATGGCTTGTACAACTATGGCAACAAGATATTTAATTTTCTTCCCAGTCACGGGGTGACTGCCTGGGTTATGTGGCTCTTCTCTGTCATTAGTGTGAATATCCATTTCACTTCCAATGACATTGAAAACTTCCTGTAATCGACTAGGATGGGATTCGAACCCACGCGTGCAGAGCACAATGGATTAGCAGTCCATCGCCTTAACCACTCGGCCACCTAGTCATACATAACAGGAAAATATACTCAGAAAAACACAATTTAAAACAAATAAGTAGCAGCAAAGAAGACATGGCTTGTACAACTATGGCAACAAGATATTTAATTTTCTTCCCAGTCACGGGGTGACTGCCTGGGTTATGTGGCTCTTCTCTGTCATTAGTGTGAATATCCATTTCACTTCCAATGACATTGAAAACTTCCTGTAATCGACTAGGATGGGATTCGAACCCACGCGTGCAGAGCACAATGGATTAGCAGTCCATCGCCTTAACCACTCGGCCACCTAGTCATACATAACAGGAAAATATACCCAGAAAAACACAATTTAAAACAAATAAGTAGCAGCAAAGAAGACATGGCTTGTATAACTATGGCAACAAGATATTTAATTTTCTTCCCAGTCACGGGGTGACTGCCTGGGTTATGTGGCTCTTCTCTGTCATTAGTGTGAATATCCATTTCACTTCCAATGACATTGAAAACTTCCTGTAATCGACTAGGATGGGATTCGAACCCACGCGTGCAGAGCACAATGGATTAGCAGTCCATCGCCTTAACCACTCGGCCACCTAGTCATACATAACAGGAAAATATACTCAGAAAAACACAATTTAAAACAAATAAGTAGCAGCAAAGAAGAAATGGCTTGTACAACTATGGCAACAAGATATTTAATTTTCTTCCCAGTCACGGGGTGACTGCCTGGGTTATGTGGCTCTTCTCTGTCATTAGTGTGAATATCCATTTCACTTCCAATGACATTGAAAACTTCCTGTAATCGACTAGGATGGGATTCGAACCCACGCGTGCAGAGCACAATGGATTAGCAGTCCATCGCCTTAACCACTCGGCCACCTAGTCATACATAACAGGAAAATATACTCAGAAAAACACAATTTAAAACAAATAAGTAGCAGCAAAGAAGACATGGCTTGTACAACTATGGCAACAAGATATTTAATTTTCTTCCCAGTCACGGGGTGACTGCCTGGGTTATGTGGCTCTTCTCTGTCATTAGTGTGAATATCCATTTCACTTCCAATGACATTGAAAACTTCCTGTAATCGACTAGGATGGGATTCGAACCCACGCGTGCAGAGCACAATGGATTAGCAGTCCATCGCCTTAACCACTCGGCCACCTAGTCATACATAACAGGAAAATATACTCAGAAAAAAACAATTTAAAACAAATAAGTAGCAGCAAAGAAGACATGGCTTGTACAACTATGGCAACAAGCCATTTAATTTTCTTCCCAGTCACGGGGTGACTGCCTGGGTTATGTGGCTCTTCTCTGTCATTAGTGTGAATATCCATTTCACTTCCAATGACATTGAAAACTTCCTGTAATCGACTAGGATGGGATTCGAACCCACGCGTGCAGAGCACAATGGATTAGCAGTCCATCGCCTTAACCACTCGGCCACCTAGTCATACATAACAGGAAAATATACTCAGAAAAACACAATTTAAAACAAATAAGTAGCAGCAAAGAAGACATGGCTTGTACAACTATGGCAACAAGATATTTAATTTTCTTCCCAGTCACGGGGTGACTGCCTGGGTTATGTGGCTCTTCTCTGTCATTAGTGTGAATATCCATTTCACTTCCAATGACATTGAAAACTTCCTGTAATCGACTAGGATGGGATTCGAACCCACGCGTGCAGAGCACAATGGATTAGCAGTCCATAGCCTTAACCACTCGGCCACCTAGTCATACATAACAGGAAAATATACTCAGAAAAACACAATTTAAAACAAATAAGTAGCAGCAAAGAAGACATGGCTTGTACAACTATGGCAACAAGATATTTAATTTTCTTCCCAGTCACGGGGTGACTGCCTGGGTTATGTGGCTCTTCTCTGTCATTAGTGTGAATATCCATTTCACTACCAATGACATTGAAAACTTCCTGTAATCGACTAGGATGGGATTCGAACCCACGCGTGCAGAGCACAATGGATTAGCAGTCCATCGCCTTAACCACTCGGTCACCTAGTCATACATAACAGGAAAATATACTCAGAAAAACACAATTTAAAACAAATAAGTAGCAGCAAAGAAGACATGGCTTGTACAACTATGGCAACAAGCCATTAAATTTTCTTCCCAGTCACGGGGTGACTGCCTGGGTTATGTGGCTCTTCTCTGTCATTAGTGTGAATATCCATTTCACTTCCAATGACATTGAAAACTTCCTGTAATCGACTAGGATGGGATTCGAACCCAAGCGTGCAGAGCACAATGGATTAGCAGTCCATCGCCTTAACCACTCGGCCACCTAGTCATACATAACAGGAAAATATACTCAGAAAAACACAATTTAAAACAAATAAGTAGCAGCAAAGAAGACATGGCTTGTACAACTATGGCAACAAGCCATTTAATTTTCTTCCCAGTCACGGGGTGACTGCCTGGGTTATGTGGCTCTTCTCTGTCATTAGTGTGAATATCCATTTCACTTCCAATGACATTGAAAACTTCCTGTAATCGACCAAGGACAGTCTAAGAAGGATGAGACGCGAAGACCGTACGGGCGACGCCATGTTGCTTTGGAAGGAAAGAAACATGCGCAATGGGCTATATGCAGCCAACACTTCCGCGTTCAGCTTCCTTGGTCTCAACTGCGCATGTTTCTTTCCTTCCAAAGCAACATGGCGTCGCCCGTACGGTCTTCGCGTCTCGTCCTTCTTATACTGTCCTTGTAATCGACTAGGATGGGATTCGAACCCACGCGTGCAGAGCACAATGGATTAGCAGTCCATCGCCTTAACCACTCGGCCACCTAGTCATACATAACAGGAAAATATACTCAGAAAAACACAATTTAAAACAAATAAGTAGCAGCAAAGAAGACATGGCTTGTACAACTATGGCAACAAGATATTTAATTTTCTTCCCAGTCACGGGGTGACTGCCTGGGTTATGTGGCTCTTCTCTGTCATTAGTGTGAATATCCATTTCACTACCAATGACATTGAAAACTTCCTGTAATCGACTAGGATGGGATTCGAACCCACGCGTGCAGAGCACAATGGATTAGCAGTCCATCGCCTTAACCACTCGGCCACCTAGTCATACATAACAGGAAAATATACTCAGAAAAACACAATTTAAAACAAATAAGTAGCAGCAAAGAAGACATGGCTTGTACAACTATGGCAACAAGCCATTTAATTTTCTTCCCAGTCACGGGGTGACTGCCTGGGTTATGTGGCTCTTCTCTGTCATTAGTGTGAATATCCATTTCACTTCCAATGACATTGAAAACTTCCTGTAATCGACTAGGATGGGATTCGAACCCACGCGTGCAGAGCACAATGGATTAGCAGTCCATCGCCTTAACCACTCGGCCACCTAGTCATACATAACAGGAAAATATACTCAGAAAAACACAATTTAAAACAAATAAGTAGCAGCAAAGAAGACATGGCTTGTACAACTATGGCAACAAGCCATTTAATTTTCTTCCCAGTCACGGGGTGACTGCCTGGGTTATGTGGCTCTTCTCTGTCATTAGTGTGAATATCCATTTCACTTCCAATGACATTGAAAACTTCCTGTAATCGACTATGATGGGATTCGAACCCACGCGTGCAGAGCACAATGGATTAGCAGTCCATCGCCTTAACCACTCGGCCACCTAGTCATACATAACAGGAAAATATACTCAGAAAAACACAATTTAAAACAAATAAGTAGCAGCAAAGAAGACATGGCTTGTACAACTATGGCAACAAGATATTTAATTTTCTTCCCAGTCACGGGGTGACTGCCTGGGTTATGTGGCTCTTCTCTGTCATTAGTGTGAATATCCATTTCACTACCAATGACATTGAAAACTTCCTGTAATTGACTAGGATGGGATTCGAACCCACGCGTGCAGAGCACAATGGATTAGCAGTCCATCGCCTTAACCACTCGGCCACCTAGTCATACATAACAGGAAAATATACTCAGAAAAACACAATTTAAAACAAATAAGTAGCAGCAAAGAAGACATGGCTTGTACAACTATGGCAACAAGCCATTTAATTTTCTTCCCAGTCACGGGGTGACTGCCTGGGTTATGTGGCTCTTCTCTGTCATTAGTGTGAATATCCATTTCACTTCCAATGACATTGAAAACTTCCTGTAATCGACTAGGATGGGATTCAAACCAACGCGTGCAGAGCACAATGGATTAGCAGTCCATCGCCTTAACCACTCGGCCACCTAGTCATACATAACAGGAAAATATACTCAGAAAAACACAATTTAAAACAAATAAGTAGCAGCAAAGAATACATGGCTTGTACAACTATGGCAACAAGATATTTAATTTTCTTCCCAGTCACGGGGTGACTGCCTGGGTTATGTGGCTCTTCTCTGTCATTAGTGTGAATATCCATTTCACTTCCAATGACATTGAAAACTTCCTGTAATCGACTAGGATGGGATTCGAACCCACGCGTGCAGAGCACAATGGATTAGCAGTCCATCGCCTTAACCACTCGGCCACCTAGTCATACATAACAGGAAAATATACTCAGAAAAACACAATTTAAAACAAATAAGTAGCAGCAAAGAAGACATGGCTTGTACAACTATGGCAACAAGCCATTTAATTTTCTTCCCAGTCACAGGGTGACTGCCTGGGTTATGTGGCTCTTCTCTGTCATTAGTGTGAATATCCATTTCACTTCCAATGACATTGAAAACTTCCTGTAATCGACTAGGATGGGATTCGAACCCACGCGTGCAGAGCACAATGGATTAGCAGTCCATCGCCTTAACCACTCGGCCACCTAGTCATACATAACAGGAAAATATACTCAGAAAAACACAATTTAAAACAAATAAGTAGCAGCAAAGAAGACATGGCTTGTACAACTATGGCAACAAGATATTTAATTTTCTTCCCAGTCACGGGGTGACTGCCTGGGTTATGTGGCTCTTCTCTGTCATTAGTGTGAATATCCATTTCACTACCAATGACATTGAAAACTTCCTGTAATCGACTAGGATGGGATTCGAACCCACGCGTGCAGAGCACAATGGATTAGCAGTCCATCGCCTTAACCACTCGGCCACCTAGTCATACATAACAGGAAAATATACTCAGAAAAACACAATTTAAAACAAATAAGTAGCAGCAAAGAAGACATGGCTTGTACAACTATGGCAACAAGCCATTTAATTTTCTTCCCAGTCACGGGGTGACTGCCTGGGTTATGTGGCTCTTCTCTGTCATTAGTGTGAATATCCATTTCACTTCCAATGACATTGAAAACTTCCTGTAATCGACTATGATGGGATTCGAACCCACGCGTGCAGAGCACAATGGATTAGCAGTCCATCGCCTTAAACACTCGGCCACCTAGTCATACATAACAGGAAAATATACTCAGAAAAACACAATTTAAAACAAATAAGTAGCAGCAAAGAAGACATGGCTTGTACAACTATGGCAACAAGATATTTAATTTTCTTCCCAGTCACGGGGTGACTGCCTGGGTTATGTGGCTCTTCTCTGTCATTAGTGTGAATATCCATTTCACTACCATTGACATTGAAAACTTCCTGTAATTGACTAGGATGGGATTCGAACCCACGCGTGCAGAGCACAATGGATTAGCAGTCCATCGCCTTAACCACTCGGCCACCTAGTCATACATAACAGGAAAATATACTCAGAAAAACACAATTTAAAACAAATAAGTAGCAGCAAAGAAGACATGGCTTGTACAACTATGGCAACAAGCCATTTAATTTTCTTCCCAGTCACGGGGTGACTGCCTGGGTTATGTGGCTCTTCTCTGTCATTAGTGTGAATATCCATTTCACTTCCAATGACATTGAAAACTTCCTGTAATCGACTAGGATGGGATTCGAACCCACGCGTGCAGAGCACAATGGATTAGCAGTCCATCGCCTTAACCACTCGGCCACCTAGTCATACATAACAGGAAAATATACTCAGAAAAACACAATTTAAAACAAATAAGTAGCAGCAAAGAAGACATGGCTTGTACAACTATGGCAACAAGATATTTAATTTTCTTCCCAGTCACGGGGTGACTGCCTGGGTTATGTGGCTCTTCTCTGTCATTAGTGTGAATATCCATTTCACTACCAATGACATTGAAAACTTCCTGTAATCGACTAGGATGGGATTCGAACCCACGCGTGCAGAGCACAATGGATTAGCAGTCCATCGCCTTAACCACTCGGCCACCTAGTCATACATAACAGGAAAATATACTCAGAAAAACACAATTTAAAACAAATAAGTAGCAGCAAAGAAGACATGGCTTGTACAACTATGGCAACAAGCCATTTAATTTTCTTCCCAGTCACGGGGTGACTGCCTGGGTTATGTGGCTCTTCTCTGTCATTAGTGTGAATATCCATTTCACTTCCAATGACATTGAAAACTTCCTGTAATCGACTATGATGGGATTCGAACCCACGCGTGCAGAGCACAATGGATTAGCAGTCCATCGCCTTAAACACTCGGCCACCTAGTCATACATAACAGGAAAATATACTCAGAAAAACACAATTTAAAACAAATAAGTAGCAGCAAAGAAGACATGGCTTGTACAACTATGGCAACAAGATATTTAATTTTCTTCCCAGTCACGGGGTGACTGCCTGGGTTATGTGGCTCTTCTCTGTCATTAGTGTGAATATCCATTTCACTACCATTGACATTGAAAACTTCCTGTAATTGACTAGGATGGGATTCGAACCCACGCGTGCAGAGCACAATGGATTAGCAGTCCATCGCCTTAACCACTCGGCCACCTAGTCATACATAACAGGAAAATATACTCAGAAAAACACAATTTAAAACAAATAAGTAGCAGCAAAGAAGACATGGCTTGTACAACTATGGCAACAAGCCATTTAATTTTCTTCCCAGTCACGGGGTGACTGCCTGGGTTATGTGGCTCTTCTCTGTCATTAGTGTGAATATCCATTTCACTTCCAATGACATTGAAAACTTCCTGTAATCGACTAGGATGGGATTCGAACCAACGCGTGCAGAGCACAATGGATTAGCAGTCCATCGCCTTAACCACTCGGCCACCTAGTCATACATAACAGGAAAATATACTCAGAAAAACACAATTTAAAACAAATAAGTAGCAGCAAAGAAGACATGGCTTGTACAACTATGGCAACAAGATATTTAATTTTCTTCCCAGTCACGGGGTGACTGCCTGGGTTATGTGGCTCTTCTCTGTCATTAGTGTGAATATCCATTTCACTTCCAATGACATTGAAAACTTCCTGTAATCGACTAGGATGGGATTCGAACCCACGCGTGCAGAGCACAATGGATTAGCAGTCCATCGCCTTAACCACTCGGCCACCTAGTCATACATAACAGGAAAATATACCCAGAAAAACACAATTTAAAACAAATAAGTAGCAGCAAAGAAGACATGGCTTGTACAACTATGGCAACAAGATATTTAATTTTCTTCCCAGTCACGGGGTGACTGCCTGGGTTATGTGGCTCTTCTCTGTCATTATTGTGAATATCCATTTCACTTCCAATGACATTGAAAACTTCCTGTAATCGACTAGGATGGGATTCGAACCCACGCGTGCAGAGCACAATGGATTAGCAGTCCATCGCCTTAACCACTCGGCCACCTAGTCATACATAACAGGAAAATATACCCAGAAAAACACAATTTAAAACAAATAAGTAGCAGCAAAGAAGACATGGCTTGTACAACTATGGCAACAAGATATTTAATTTTCTTCCCAGTCACGGGGTGACTGCCTGGGTTATGTGGCTCTTCTCTGTCATTATTGTGAATATCCATTTCACTTCCAATGACATTGAAAACTTCCTGTAATCGACTAGGATGGGATTCGAACCCACGCGTGCAGAGCACAATGGATTAGCAGTCCATCGCCTTAACCACTCGGCCACCTAGTCATACATAACAGGAAAATATACTCAGAAAAACACAATTTAAAACAAATAAGTAGCAGCAAAGAAGACATGGCTTGTACAACTATGGCAACAAGATATTTAATTTTCTTCCCAGTCACGGGGTGACTGCCTGGGTTATGTGGCTCTTCTCTGTCATTAGTGTGAATATCCATTTCACTTCCAATGACATTGAAAACTTCCTGTAATCGACTAGGATGGGATTCGAACCCACGCGTGCAGAGCACAATGGATTAGCAGTCCATCGCCTTAACCACTCGGCCACCTAGTCATACATAACAGGAAAATATACCCAGAAAAACACAATTTAAAACAAATAAGTAGCAGCAAAGAAGACATGGCTTGTACAACTATGGCAACAAGATATTTAATTTTCTTCCCAGTCACGGGGTGAATGCCTGGGTTATGTGGCTCTTCTCTGTCATTAGTGTGAATATCCATTTCACTTCCAATGACATTGAAAACTTCCTGTAATCGACTAGGATGGGATTCGAACCCACGCGTGCAGAGCACAATGGATTAGCAGTCCATCGCCTTAACCACTCGGCCACCTAGTCATACATAACAGGAAAATATACTCAGAAAAACACAATTTAAAACAAATAAGTAGCAGCAAAGAAGACATGGCTTGTACAACTATGGCAACAAGCCATTTAATTTTCTTCCCAGTCACGGGGTGACTGCCTGGGTTATGTGGCTCTTCTCTGTCATTAGAGTGAATATCCATTTCACTTCCAATGACATTGAAAACTTCCTGTAATCGACTAGGATGGGATTCGAACCCACGCGTGCAGAGCACAATGGATTAGCAGTCCATCGCCTTAACCACTCGGCCACCTAGTCATACATAACAGGAAAATATACTCAGAAAAACACAATTTAAAACAAATAAGTAGCAGCAAAGAAGACATGGCTTGTACAACTATGGCAACAAGCCATTTAATTTTCTTCCCAGTCACGGGGTGACTGCCTGGGTTATGTGGCTCTTCTCTGTCATTAGTGTGAATATCCATTTCACTTCCAATGACATTGAAAACTTCCTGTAATCGACTATGATGGGATTCGAACCCACGCGTGCAGAGCACAATGGATTAGCAGTCCATCGCCTTAAACACTCGGCCACCTAGTCATACATAACAGGAAAATATACTCAGAAAAACACAATTTAAAACAAATAAGTAGCAGCAAAGAAGACATGGCTTGTACAACTATGGCAACAAGATATTTAATTTTCTTCCCAGTCACGGGGTGACTGCCTGGGTTATGTGGCTCTTCTCTGTCATTAGTGTGAATATCCATTTCACTACCATTGACATTGAAAACTTCCTGTAATTGACTAGGATGGGATTCGAACCCACGCGTGCAGAGCACAATGGATTAGCAGTCCATCGCCTTAACCACTCGGCCACCTAGTCATACATAACAGGAAAATATACTCAGAAAAACACAATTTAAAACAAATAAGTAGCAGCAAAGAAGACATGGCTTGTACAACTATGGCAACAAGCCATTTAATTTTCTTCCCAGTCACGGGGTGACTGCCTGGGTTATGTGGCTCTTCTCTGTCATTAGTGTGAATATCCATTTCACTTCCAATGACATTGAAAACTTCCTGTAATCGACTAGGATGGGATTCGAACCAACGCGTGCAGAGCACAATGGATTAGCAGTCCATCGCCTTAACCACTCGGCCACCTAGTCATACATAACAGGAAAATATACTCAGAAAAACACAATTTAAAACAAATAAGTAGCAGCAAAGAAGACATGGCTTGTACAACTATGGCAACAAGATATTTAATTTTCTTCCCAGTCACGGGGTGACTGCCTGGGTTATGTGGCTCTTCTCTGTCATTAGTGTGAATATCCATTTCACTTCCAATGACATTGAAAACTTCCTGTAATCGACTAGGATGGGATTCGAACCCACGCGTGCAGAGCACAATGGATTAGCAGTCCATCGCCTTAACCACTCGGCCACCTAGTCATACATAACAGGAAAATATACCCAGAAAAACACAATTTAAAACAAATAAGTAGCAGCAAAGAAGACATGGCTTGTACAACTATGGCAACAAGATATTTAATTTTCTTCCCAGTCACGGGGTGACTGCCTGGGTTATGTGGCTCTTCTCTGTCATTATTGTGAATATCCATTTCACTTCCAATGACATTGAAAACTTCCTGTAATCGACTAGGATGGGATTCGAACCCACGCGTGCAGAGCACAATGGATTAGCAGTCCATCGCCTTAACCACTCGGCCACCTAGTCATACATAACAGGAAAATATACCCAGAAAAACACAATTTAAAACAAATAAGTAGCAGCAAAGAAGACATGGCTTGTACAACTATGGCAACAAGATATTTAATTTTCTTCCCAGTCACGGGGTGACTGCCTGGGTTATGTGGCTCTTCTCTGTCATTATTGTGAATATCCATTTCACTTCCAATGACATTGAAAACTTCCTGTAATCGACTAGGATGGGATTCGAACCCACGCGTGCAGAGCACAATGGATTAGCAGTCCATCGCCTTAACCACTCGGCCACCTAGTCATACATAACAGGAAAATATACTCAGAAAAACACAATTTAAAACAAATAAGTAGCAGCAAAGAAGACATGGCTTGTACAACTATGGCAACAAGATATTTAATTTTCTTCCCAGTCACGGGGTGACTGCCTGGGTTATGTGGCTCTTCTCTGTCATTAGTGTGAATATCCATTTCACTTCCAATGACATTGAAAACTTCCTGTAATCGACTAGGATGGGATTCGAACCCACGCGTGCAGAGCACAATGGATTAGCAGTCCATCGCCTTAACCACTCGGCCACCTAGTCATACATAACAGGAAAATATACCCAGAAAAACACAATTTAAAACAAATAAGTAGCAGCAAAGAAGACATGGCTTGTACAACTATGGCAACAAGATATTTAATTTTCTTCCCAGTCACGGGGTGAATGCCTGGGTTATGTGGCTCTTCTCTGTCATTAGTGTGAATATCCATTTCACTTCCAATGACATTGAAAACTTCCTGTAATCGACTAGGATGGGATTCGAACCCACGCGTGCAGAGCACAATGGATTAGCAGTCCATCGCCTTAACCACTCGGCCACCTAGTCATACATAACAGGAAAATATACTCAGAAAAACACAATTTAAAACAAATAAGTAGCAGCAAAGAAGACATGGCTTGTACAACTATGGCAACAAGCCATTTAATTTTCTTCCCAGTCACGGGGTGACTGCCTGGGTTATGTGGCTCTTCTCTGTCATTAGAGTGAATATCCATTTCACTTCCAATGACATTGAAAACTTCCTGTAATCGACTAGGATGGGATTCGAACCCACGCGTGCAGAGCACAATGGATTAGCAGTCCATCGCCTTAACCACTCGGCCACCTAGTCATACATAACAGGAAAATATACTCAGAAAAACACAATTTAAAACAAATAAGTAGCAGCAAAGAAGACATGGCTTGTACAACTATGGCAACAAGATATTTAATTTTCTTCCCAGTCACGGGGTGACTGCCTGGGTTATGTGGCTCTTCTCTGTCATTAGTGTGAATATCCATTTCACTTCCAATGACATTGAAAACTTCCTGTAATCGACTAGGATGGGATTCGAACCCACGCGTGCAGAGCACAATGGATTAGCAGTCCATCGCCTTAACCACTCGGCCACCTAGTCATACATAACAGGAAAATATACCCAGAAAAACACAATTTAAAACAAATAAGTAGCAGCAAAGAAGACATGGCTTGTACAACTATGGCAACAAGATATTTAATTTTCTTCCCAGTCACGGGGTGACTGCCTGGGTTATGTGGCTCTTCTCTGTCATTATTGTGAATATCCATTTCACTTCCAATGACATTGAAAACTTCCTGTAATCGACTAGGATGGGATTCGAACCCACGCGTGCAGAGCACAATGGATTAGCAGTCCATCGCCTTAACCACTCGGCCACCTAGTCATACATAACAGGAAAATATACTCAGAAAAACACAATTTAAAACAAATAAGTAGCAGCAAAGAAGACATGGCTTGTACAACTATGGCAACAAGCCATTACATTTTCTTCCCAGTCACGGGGTGACTGCCTGGGTTATGTGGCTCTTCTCTGTCATTAGTGTGAATATCCATTTCACTTCCAATGACATTGAAAACTTCCTGTAATCGACTAGGATGGGATTCGAACCCACGCGTGCAGAGCACAATGGATTAGCAGTCCATCGCCTTAACCACTCGGTCACCTAGTCATACATAACAGGAAAATATACTCAGAAAAACACAATTTAAAACAAATAAGTAGCAGCAAAGAAGACATGGCTTGTACAACTATGGCAACAAGCCATTAAATTTTCTTCCCAGTCACGGGGTGACTGCCTGGGTTATGTGGCTCTTCTCTGTCATTAGTGTGAATATCCATTTCACTTCCAATGACATTGAAAACTTCCTGTAATCGACTAGGATGGGATTCGAACCCAAGCGTGCAGAGCACAATGGATTAGCAGTCCATCGCCTTAACCACTCGGCCACCTAGTCATACATAACAGGAAAATATACTCAGAAAAACACAATTTAAAACAAATAAGTAGCAGCAAAGAAGACATGGCTTGTACAACTATGGCAACAAGCCATTTAATTTTCTTCCCAGTCACGGGGTGACTGCCTGGGTTATGTGGCTCTTCTCTGTCATTAGTGTGAATATCCATTTCACTTCCAATGACATTGAAAACTTCCTGTAATCGACCAAGGACAGTCTAAGAAGGATGAGACGCGAAGACCGTACGGGCGACGCCATGTTGCTTTGGAAGGAAAGAAACATGCGCAATGGGCTATATGCAGCCAACACTTCCGCGTTCAGCTTCCTTGGTCTCAACTGCGCATGTTTCTTTCCTTCCAAAGCAACATGGCGTCGCCCGTACGGTCTTCGCGTCTCGTCCTTCTTATACTGTCCTTGTAATCGACTAGGATGGGATTCGAACCCACGCGTGCAGAGCACAATGGATTAGCAGTCCATCGCCTTAACCACTCGGCCACCTAGTCATACATAACAGGAAAATATACTCAGAAAAACACAATTTAAAACAAATAAGTAGCAGCAAAGAAGACATGGCTTGTACAACTATGGCAACAAGATATTTAATTTTCTTCCCAGTCACGGGGTGACTGCCTGGGTTATGTGGCTCTTCTCTGTCATTAGTGTGAATATCCATTTCACTACCAATGACATTGAAAACTTCCTGTAATCGACTAGGATGGGATTCGAACCCACGCGTGCAGAGCACAATGGATTAGCAGTCCATCGCCTTAACCACTCGGCCACCTAGTCATACATAACAGGAAAATATACTCAGAAAAACACAATTTAAAACAAATAAGTAGCAGCAAAGAAGACATGGCTTGTACAACTATGGCAACAAGCCATTTAATTTTCTTCCCAGTCACGGGGTGACTGCCTGGGTTATGTGGCTCTTCTCTGTCATTAGTGTGAATATCCATTTCACTTCCAATGACATTGAAAACTTCCTGTAATCGACTAGGATGGGATTCGAACCCACGCGTGCAGAGCACAATGGATTAGCAGTCCATCGCCTTAACCACTCGGCCACCTAGTCATACATAACAGGAAAATATACTCAGAAAAACACAATTTAAAACAAATAAGTAGCAGCAAAGAAGACATGGCTTGTACAACTATGGCAACAAGCCATTTAATTTTCTTCCCAGTCACGGGGTGACTGCCTGGGTTATGTGGCTCTTCTCTGTCATTAGTGTGAATATCCATTTCACTTCCAATGACATTGAAAACTTCCTGTAATCGACTATGATGGGATTCGAACCCACGCGTGCAGAGCACAATGGATTAGCAGTCCATCGCCTTAACCACTCGGCCACCTAGTCATACATAACAGGAAAATATACTCAGAAAAACACAATTTAAAACAAATAAGTAGCAGCAAAGAAGACATGGCTTGTACAACTATGGCAACAAGATATTTAATTTTCTTCCCAGTCACGGGGTGACTGCCTGGGTTATGTGGCTCTTCTCTGTCATTAGTGTGAATATCCATTTCACTACCAATGACATTGAAAACTTCCTGTAATTGACTAGGATGGGATTCGAACCCACGCGTGCAGAGCACAATGGATTAGCAGTCCATCGCCTTAACCACTCGGCCACCTAGTCATACATAACAGGAAAATATACTCAGAAAAACACAATTTAAAACAAATAAGTAGCAGCAAAGAAGACATGGCTTGTACAACTATGGCAACAAGCCATTTAATTTTCTTCCCAGTCACGGGGTGACTGCCTGGGTTATGTGGCTCTTCTCTGTCATTAGTGTGAATATCCATTTCACTTCCAATGACATTGAAAACTTCCTGTAATCGACTAGGATGGGATTCAAACCAACGCGTGCAGAGCACAATGGATTAGCAGTCCATCGCCTTAACCACTCGGCCACCTAGTCATACATAACAGGAAAATATACTCAGAAAAACACAATTTAAAACAAATAAGTAGCAGCAAAGAAGACATGGCTTGTACAACTATGGCAACAAGATATTTAATTTTCTTCCCAGTCACGGGGTGACTGCCTGGGTTATGTGGCTCTTCTCTGTCATTAGTGTGAATATCCATTTCACTTCCAATGACATTGAAAACTTCCTGTAATCGACTAGGATGGGATTCGAACCCACGCGTGCAGAGCACAATGGATTAGCAGTCCATCGCCTTAACCACTCGGCCACCTAGTCATACATAACAGGAAAATATACTCAGAAAAACACAATTTAAAACAAATAAGTAGCAGCAAAGAAGACATGGCTTGTACAACTATGGCAACAAGCCATTTAATTTTCTTCCCAGTCACAGGGTGACTGCCTGGGTTATGTGGCTCTTCTCTGTCATTAGTGTGAATATCCATTTCACTTCCAATGACATTGAAAACTTCCTGTAATCGACTAGGATGGGATTCGAACCCACGCGTGCAGAGCACAATGGATTAGCAGTCCATCGCCTTAACCACTCGGCCACCTAGTCATACATAACAGGAAAATATACTCAGAAAAACACAATTTAAAACAAATAAGTAGCAGCAAAGAAGACATGGCTTGTACAACTATGGCAACAAGATATTTAATTTTCTTCCCAGTCACGGGGTGACTGCCTGGGTTATGTGGCTCTTCTCTGTCATTAGTGTGAATATCCATTTCACTACCAATGACATTGAAAACTTCCTGTAATCGACTAGGATGGGATTCGAACCCACGCGTGCAGAGCACAATGGATTAGCAGTCCATCGCCTTAACCACTCGGCCACCTAGTCATACATAACAGGAAAATATACTCAGAAAAACACAATTTAAAACAAATAAGTAGCAGCAAAGAAGACATGGCTTGTACAACTATGGCAACAAGCCATTTAATTTTCTTCCCAGTCACGGGGTGACTGCCTGGGTTATGTGGCTCTTCTCTGTCATTAGTGTGAATATCCATTTCACTTCCAATGACATTGAAAACTTCCTGTAATCGACTATGATGGGATTCGAACCCACGCGTGCAGAGCACAATGGATTAGCAGTCCATCGCCTTAAACACTCGGCCACCTAGTCATACATAACAGGAAAATATACTCAGAAAAACACAATTTAAAACAAATAAGTAGCAGCAAAGAAGACATGGCTTGTACAACTATGGCAACAAGATATTTAATTTTCTTCCCAGTCACGGGGTGACTGCCTGGGTTATGTGGCTCTTCTCTGTCATTAGTGTGAATATCCATTTCACTACCATTGACATTGAAAACTTCCTGTAATTGACTAGGATGGGATTCGAACCCACGCGTGCAGAGCACAATGGATTAGCAGTCCATCGCCTTAACCACTCGGCCACCTAGTCATACATAACAGGAAAATATACTCAGAAAACACAATTTAAAACAAATAAGTAGCAGCAAAGAAGACATGGCTTGTACAACTATGGCAACAAGCCATTTAATTTTCTTCCCAGTCACGGGGTGACTGCCTGGGTTATGTGGCTCTTCTCTGTCATTAGTGTGAATATCCATTTCACTTCCAATGACATTGAAAACTTCCTGTAATCGACTAGGATGGGATTCGAACCAACGCGTGCAGAGCACAATGGATTAGCAGTCCATCGCCTTAACCACTCGGCCACCTAGTCATACATAACAGGAAAATATACTCAGAAAAACACAATTTAAAACAAATAAGTAGCAGCAAAGAAGACATGGCTTGTACAACTATGGCAACAAGATATTTAATTTTCTTCCCAGTCACGGGGTGACTGCCTGGGTTATGTGGCTCTTCTCTGTCATTAGTGTGAATATCCATTTCACTTCCAATGACATTGAAAACTTCCTGTAATCGACTAGGATGGGATTCGAACCCACGCGTGCAGAGCACAATGGATTAGCAGTCCATCGCCTTAACCACTCGGCCACCTAGTCATACATAACAGGAAAATATACCCAGAAAAACACAATTTAAAACAAATAAGTAGCAGCAAAGAAGACATGGCTTGTACAACTATGGCAACAAGATATTTAATTTTCTTCCCAGTCACGGGGTGACTGCCTGGGTTATGTGGCTCTTCTCTGTCATTATTGTGAATATCCATTTCACTTCCAATGACATTGAAAACTTCCTGTAATCGACTAGGATGGGATTCGAACCCACGCGTGCAGAGCACAATGGATTAGCAGTCCATCGCCTTAACCACTCGGCCACCTAGTCATACATAACAGGAAAATATACCCAGAAAAACACAATTTAAAACAAATAAGTAGCAGCAAAGAAGACATGGCTTGTACAACTATGGCAACAAGATATTTAATTTTCTTCCCAGTCACGGGGTGACTGCCTGGGTTATGTGGCTCTTCTCTGTCATTATTGTGAATATCCATTTCACTTCCAATGACATTGAAAACTTCCTGTAATCGACTAGGATGGGATTCGAACCCACGCGTGCAGAGCACAATGGATTAGCAGTCCATCGCCTTAACCACTCGGCCACCTAGTCATACATAACAGGAAAATATACTCAGAAAAACACAATTTAAAACAAATAAGTAGCAGCAAAGAAGACATGGCTTGTACAACTATGGCAACAAGATATTTAATTTTCTTCCCAGTCACGGGGTGACTGCCTGGGTTATGTGGCTCTTCTCTGTCATTAGTGTGAATATCCATTTCACTTCCAATGACATTGAAAACTTCCTGTAATCGACTAGGATGGGATTCGAACCCACGCGTGCAGAGCACAATGGATTAGCAGTCCATCGCCTTAACCACTCGGCCACCTAGTCATACATAACAGGAAAATATACCCAGAAAAACACAATTTAAAACAAATAAGTAGCAGCAAAGAAGACATGGCTTGTACAACTATGGCAACAAGATATTTAATTTTCTTCCCAGTCACGGGGTGAATGCCTGGGTTATGTGGCTCTTCTCTGTCATTAGTGTGAATATCCATTTCACTTCCAATGACATTGAAAACTTCCTGTAATCGACTAGGATGGGATTCGAACCCACGCGTGCAGAGCACAATGGATTAGCAGTCCATCGCCTTAACCACTCGGCCACCTAGTCATACATAACAGGAAAATATACTCAGAAAAACACAATTTAAAACAAATAAGTAGCAGCAAAGAAGACATGGCTTGTACAACTATGGCAACAAGCCATTTAATTTTCTTCCCAGTCACGGGGTGACTGCCTGGGTTATGTGGCTCTTCTCTGTCATTAGAGTGAATATCCATTTCACTTCCAATGACATTGAAAACTTCCTGTAATCGACTAGGATGGGATTCGAACCCACGCGTGCAGAGCACAATGGATTAGCAGTCCATCGCCTTAACCACTCGGCCACCTAGTCATACATAACAGGAAAATATACTCAGAAAAACACAATTTAAAACAAATAAGTAGCAGCAAAGAAGACATGGCTTGTACAACTATGGCAACAAGATATTTAATTTTCTTCCCAGTCACGGGGTGACTGCCTGGGTTATGTGGCTCTTCTCTGTCATTAGTGTGAATATCCATTTCACTTCCAATGACATTGAAAACTTCCTGTAATCGACTAGGATGGGATTCGAACCCACGCGTGCAGAGCACAATGGATTAGCAGTCCATCGCCTTAACCACTCGGCCACCTAGTCATACATAACAGGAAAATATACCCAGAAAAACACAATTTAAAACAAATAAGTAGCAGCAAAGAAGACATGGCTTGTACAACTATGGCAACAAGATATTTAATTTTCTTCCCAGTCACGGGGTGAATGCCTGGGTTATGTGGCTCTTCTCTGTCATTAGTGTGAATATCCATTTCACTTCCAATGACATTGAAAACTTCCTGTAATCGACTAGGATGGGATTCGAACCCACGCGTGCAGAGCACAATGGATTAGCAGTCCATCGCCTTAACCACTCGGCCACCTAGTCATACATAACAGGAAAATATACTCAGAAAAACACAATTTAAAACAAATAAGTAGCAGCAAAGAAGACATGGCTTGTACAACTATGGCAACAAGCCATTTAATTTTCTTCCCAGTCACGGGGTGACTGCCTGGGTTATGTGGCTCTTCTCTGTCATTAGAGTGAATATCCATTTCACTTCCAATGACATTGAAAACTTCCTGTAATCGACTAGGATGGGATTCGAACCCACGCGTGCAGAGCACAATGGATTAGCAGTCCATCGCCTTAACCACTCGGCCACCTAGTCATACATAACAGGAAAATATACTCAGAAAAACACAATTTAAAACAAATAAGTAGCAGCAAAGAAGACATGGCTTGTACAACTATGGCAACAAGCCATTTAATTTTCTTCCCAGTCACGGGGTGACTGCCTGGGTTATGTGGCTCTTCTCTGTCATTAGTGTGAATATCCATTTCACTTCCAATGACATTGAAAACTTCCTGTAATCGACTATGATGGGATTCGAACCCACGCGTGCAGAGCACAATGGATTAGCAGTCCATCGCCTTAAACACTCGGCCACCTAGTCATACATAACAGGAAAATATACTCAGAAAAACACAATTTAAAACAAATAAGTAGCAGCAAAGAAGACATGGCTTGTACAACTATGGCAACAAGATATTTAATTTTCTTCCCAGTCACGGGGTGACTGCCTGGGTTATGTGGCTCTTCTCTGTCATTAGTGTGAATATCCATTTCACTACCATTGACATTGAAAACTTCCTGTAATTGACTAGGATGGGATTCGAACCCACGCGTGCAGAGCACAATGGATTAGCAGTCCATCGCCTTAACCACTCGGCCACCTAGTCATACATAACAGGAAAATATACTCAGAAAAACACAATTTAAAACAAATAAGTAGCAGCAAAGAAGACATGGCTTGTACAACTATGGCAACAAGCCATTTAATTTTCTTCCCAGTCACGGGGTGACTGCCTGGGTTATGTGGCTCTTCTCTGTCATTAGTGTGAATATCCATTTCACTTCCAATGACATTGAAAACTTCCTGTAATCGACTAGGATGGGATTCGAACCAACGCGTGCAGAGCACAATGGATTAGCAGTCCATCGCCTTAACCACTCGGCCACCTAGTCATACATAACAGGAAAATATACTCAGAAAAACACAATTTAAAACAAATAAGTAGCAGCAAAGAAGACATGGCTTGTACAACTATGGCAACAAGATATTTAATTTTCTTCCCAGTCACGGGGTGACTGCCTGGGTTATGTGGCTCTTCTCTGTCATTAGTGTGAATATCCATTTCACTTCCAATGACATTGAAAACTTCCTGTAATCGACTAGGATGGGATTCGAACCCACGCGTGCAGAGCACAATGGATTAGCAGTCCATCGCCTTAACCACTCGGCCACCTAGTCATACATAACAGGAAAATATACCCAGAAAAACACAATTTAAAACAAATAAGTAGCAGCAAAGAAGACATGGCTTGTACAACTATGGCAACAAGATATTTAATTTTCTTCCCAGTCACGGGGTGACTGCCTGGGTTATGTGGCTCTTCTCTGTCATTATTGTGAATATCCATTTCACTTCCAATGACATTGAAAACTTCCTGTAATCGACTAGGATGGGATTCGAACCCACGCGTGCAGAGCACAATGGATTAGCAGTCCATCGCCTTAACCACTCGGCCACCTAGTCATACATAACAGGAAAATATACCCAGAAAAACACAATTTAAAACAAATAAGTAGCAGCAAAGAAGACATGGCTTGTACAACTATGGCAACAAGATATTTAATTTTCTTCCCAGTCACGGGGTGACTGCCTGGGTTATGTGGCTCTTCTCTGTCATTATTGTGAATATCCATTTCACTTCCAATGACATTGAAAACTTCCTGTAATCGACTAGGATGGGATTCGAACCCACGCGTGCAGAGCACAATGGATTAGCAGTCCATCGCCTTAACCACTCGGCCACCTAGTCATACATAACAGGAAAATATACTCAGAAAAACACAATTTAAAACAAATAAGTAGCAGCAAAGAAGACATGGCTTGTACAACTATGGCAACAAGATATTTAATTTTCTTCCCAGTCACGGGGTGACTGCCTGGGTTATGTGGCTCTTCTCTGTCATTAGTGTGAATATCCATTTCACTTCCAATGACATTGAAAACTTCCTGTAATCGACTAGGATGGGATTCGAACCCACGCGTGCAGAGCACAATGGATTAGCAGTCCATCGCCTTAACCACTCGGCCACCTAGTCATACATAACAGGAAAATATACCCAGAAAAACACAATTTAAAACAAATAAGTAGCAGCAAAGAAGACATGGCTTGTACAACTATGGCAACAAGATATTTAATTTTCTTCCCAGTCACGGGGTGAATGCCTGGGTTATGTGGCTCTTCTCTGTCATTAGTGTGAATATCCATTTCACTTCCAATGACATTGAAAACTTCCTGTAATCGACTAGGATGGGATTCGAACCCACGCGTGCAGAGCACAATGGATTAGCAGTCCATCGCCTTAACCACTCGGCCACCTAGTCATACATAACAGGAAAATATACTCAGAAAAACACAATTTAAAACAAATAAGTAGCAGCAAAGAAGACATGGCTTGTACAACTATGGCAACAAGCCATTTAATTTTCTTCCCAGTCACGGGGTGACTGCCTGGGTTATGTGGCTCTTCTCTGTCATTAGAGTGAATATCCATTTCACTTCCAATGACATTGAAAACTTCCTGTAATCGACTAGGATGGGATTCGAACCCACGCGTGCAGAGCACAATGGATTAGCAGTCCATCGCCTTAACCACTCGGCCACCTAGTCATACATAACAGGAAAATATACTC
Organism: Electrona antarctica; assembly: GCF_951216825.1. Taxonomy (NCBI): domain Eukaryota; kingdom Metazoa; phylum Chordata; class Actinopteri; order Myctophiformes; family Myctophidae; genus Electrona; species Electrona antarctica. Next base: position 25,234,712 of record NC_136812.1, read on the forward strand.
AGAAAAACACAATTTAAAACAAATAAGTAGCAGCAAAGAAGACATGGCTTGTACAACTATGGCAACAAGATATTTAATTTTCTTCCCAGTCACGGGGTGACTGCCTGGGTTATGTGGCTCTTCTCTGTCATTAGTGTGAATATCCATTTCACTTCCAATGACATTGAAAACTTCCTGTAATCGACTAGGATGGGATTCGAACCCACGCGTGCAGAGCACAATGGATTAGCAGTCCATCGCCTTAACCACTCGGCCACCTAGTCATACATAACAGGAAAATATACCCAGAAAAACACAATTTAAAACAAATAAGTAGCAGCAAAGAAGACATGGCTTGTACAACTATGGCAACAAGATATTTAATTTTCTTCCCAGTCACGGGGTGACTGCCTGGGTTATGTGGCTCTTCTCTGTCATTATTGTGAATATCCATTTCACTTCCAATGACATTGAAAACTTCCTGTAATCGACTAGGATGGGATTCGAACCCACGCGTGCAGAGCACAATGGATTAGCAGTCCATCGCCTTAACCACTCGGCCACCTAGTCATACATAACAGGAAAATATACTCAGAAAAACACAATTTAAAACAAATAAGTAGCAGCAAAGAAGACATGGCTTGTACAACTATGGCAACAAGCCATTACATTTTCTTCCCAGTCACGGGGTGACTGCCTGGGTTATGTGGCTCTTCTCTGTCATTAGTGTGAATATCCATTTCACTTCCAATGACATTGAAAACTTCCTGTAATCGACTAGGATGGGATTCGAACCCACGCGTGCAGAGCACAATGGATTAGCAGTCCATCGCCTTAACCACTCGGTCACCTAGTCATACATAACAGGAAAATATACTCAGAAAAACACAATTTAAAACAAATAAGTAGCAGCAAAGAAGACATGGCTTGTACAACTATGGCAACAAGCCATTAAATTTTCTTCCCAGTCACGGGGTGACTGCCTGGGTTATGTGGCTCTTCTCTGTCATTAGTGTGAATATCCATTTCACTTCCAATGACATTGAAAACTTCCTGTAATCGACTAGGATGGGATTCGAACCCAAGCGTGCAGAGCACAATGGATTAGCAGTCCATCGCCTTAACCACTCGGCCACCTAGTCATACATAACAGGAAAATATACTCAGAAAAACACAATTTAAAACAAATAAGTAGCAGCAAAGAAGACATGGCTTGTACAACTATGGCAACAAGCCATTTAATTTTCTTCCCAGTCACGGGGTGACTGCCTGGGTTATGTGGCTCTTCTCTGTCATTAGTGTGAATATCCATTTCACTTCCAATGACATTGAAAACTTCCTGTAATCGACCAAGGACAGTCTAAGAAGGATGAGACGCGAAGACCGTACGGGCGACGCCATGTTGCTTTGGAAGGAAAGAAACATGCGCAATGGGCTATATGCAGCCAACACTTCCGCGTTCAGCTTCCTTGGTCTCAACTGCGCATGTTTCTTTCCTTCCAAAGCAACATGGCGTCGCCCGTACGGTCTTCGCGTCTCGTCCTTCTTATACTGTCCTTGTAATCGACTAGGATGGGATTCGAACCCACGCGTGCAGAGCACAATGGATTAGCAGTCCATCGCCTTAACCACTCGGCCACCTAGTCATACATAACAGGAAAATATACTCAGAAAAACACAATTTAAAACAAATAAGTAGCAGCAAAGAAGACATGGCTTGTACAACTATGGCAACAAGATATTTAATTTTCTTCCCAGTCACGGGGTGACTGCCTGGGTTATGTGGCTCTTCTCTGTCATTAGTGTGAATATCCATTTCACTACCAATGACATTGAAAACTTCCTGTAATCGACTAGGATGGGATTCGAACCCACGCGTGCAGAGCACAATGGATTAGCAGTCCATCGCCTTAACCACTCGGCCACCTAGTCATACATAACAGGAAAATATACTCAGAAAAACACAATTTAAAACAAATAAGTAGCAGCAAAGAAGACATGGCTTGTACAACTATGGCAACAAGCCATTTAATTTTCTTCCCAGTCACGGGGTGACTGCCTGGGTTATGTGGCTCTTCTCTGTCATTAGTGTGAATATCCATTTCACTTCCAATGACATTGAAAACTTCCTGTAATCGACTAGGATGGGATTCGAACCCACGCGTGCAGAGCACAATGGATTAGCAGTCCATCGCCTTAACCACTCGGCCACCTAGTCATACATAACAGGAAAATATACTCAGAAAAACACAATTTAAAACAAATAAGTAGCAGCAAAGAAGACATGGCTTGTACAACTATGGCAACAAGCCATTTAATTTTCTTCCCAGTCACGGGGTGACTGCCTGGGTTATGTGGCTCTTCTCTGTCATTAGTGTGAATATCCATTTCACTTCCAATGACATTGAAAACTTCCTGTAATCGACTATGATGGGATTCGAACCCACGCGTGCAGAGCACAATGGATTAGCAGTCCATCGCCTTAACCACTCGGCCACCTAGTCATACATAACAGGAAAATATACTCAGAAAAACACAATTTAAAACAAATAAGTAGCAGCAAAGAAGACATGGCTTGTACAACTATGGCAACAAGATATTTAATTTTCTTCCCAGTCACGGGGTGACTGCCTGGGTTATGTGGCTCTTCTCTGTCATTAGTGTGAATATCCATTTCACTACCAATGACATTGAAAACTTCCTGTAATTGACTAGGATGGGATTCGAACCCACGCGTGCAGAGCACAATGGATTAGCAGTCCATCGCCTTAACCACTCGGCCACCTAGTCATACATAACAGGAAAATATACTCAGAAAAACACAATTTAAAACAAATAAGTAGCAGCAAAGAAGACATGGCTTGTACAACTATGGCAACAAGCCATTTAATTTTCTTCCCAGTCACGGGGTGACTGCCTGGGTTATGTGGCTCTTCTCTGTCATTAGTGTGAATATCCATTTCACTTCCAATGACATTGAAAACTTCCTGTAATCGACTAGGATGGGATTCAAACCAACGCGTGCAGAGCACAATGGATTAGCAGTCCATCGCCTTAACCACTCGGCCACCTAGTCATACATAACAGGAAAATATACTCAGAAAAACACAATTTAAAACAAATAAGTAGCAGCAAAGAAGACATGGCTTGTACAACTATGGCAACAAGATATTTAATTTTCTTCCCAGTCACGGGGTGACTGCCTGGGTTATGTGGCTCTTCTCTGTCATTAGTGTGAATATCCATTTCACTTCCAATGACATTGAAAACTTCCTGTAATCGACTAGGATGGGATTCGAACCCACGCGTGCAGAGCACAATGGATTAGCAGTCCATCGCCTTAACCACTCGGCCACCTAGTCATACATAACAGGAAAATATACTCAGAAAAACACAATTTAAAACAAATAAGTAGCAGCAAAGAAGACATGGCTTGTACAACTATGGCAACAAGCCATTTAATTTTCTTCCCAGTCACAGGGTGACTGCCTGGGTTATGTGGCTCTTCTCTGTCATTAGTGTGAATATCCATTTCACTTCCAATGACATTGAAAACTTCCTGTAATCGACTAGGATGGGATTCGAACCCACGCGTGCAGAGCACAATGGATTAGCAGTCCATCGCCTTAACCACTCGGCCACCTAGTCATACATAACAGGAAAATATACTCAGAAAAACACAATTTAAAACAAATAAGTAGCAGCAAAGAAGACATGGCTTGTACAACTATGGCAACAAGATATTTAATTTTCTTCCCAGTCACGGGGTGACTGCCTGGGTTATGTGGCTCTTCTCTGTCATTAGTGTGAATATCCATTTCACTACCAATGACATTGAAAACTTCCTGTAATCGACTAGGATGGGATTCGAACCCACGCGTGCAGAGCACAATGGATTAGCAGTCCATCGCCTTAACCACTCGGCCACCTAGTCATACATAACAGGAAAATATACTCAGAAAAACACAATTTAAAACAAATAAGTAGCAGCAAAGAAGACATGGCTTGTACAACTATGGCAACAAGCCATTTAATTTTCTTCCCAGTCACGGGGTGACTGCCTGGGTTATGTGGCTCTTCTCTGTCATTAGTGTGAATATCCATTTCACTTCCAATGACATTGAAAACTTCCTGTAATCGACTATGATGGGATTCGAACCCACGCGTGCAGAGCACAATGGATTAGCAGTCCATCGCCTTAAACACTCGGCCACCTAGTCATACATAACAGGAAAATATACTCAGAAAAACACAATTTAAAACAAATAAGTAGCAGCAAAGAAGACATGGCTTGTACAACTATGGCAACAAGATATTTAATTTTCTTCCCAGTCACGGGGTGACTGCCTGGGTTATGTGGCTCTTCTCTGTCATTAGTGTGAATATCCATTTCACTACCATTGACATTGAAAACTTCCTGTAATTGACTAGGATGGGATTCGAACCCACGCGTGCAGAGCACAATGGATTAGCAGTCCATCGCCTTAACCACTCGGCCACCTAGTCATACATAACAGGAAAATATACTCAGAAAAACACAATTTAAAACAAATAAGTAGCAGCAAAGAAGACATGGCTTGTACAACTATGGCAACAAGCCATTTAATTTTCTTCCCAGTCACGGGGTGACTGCCTGGGTTATGTGGCTCTTCTCTGTCATTAGTGTGAATATCCATTTCACTTCCAATGACATTTAAAACTTCCTGTAATCGACTAGGATGGGATTCGAACCCACGCGTGCAGAGCACAATGGATTAGCAGTCCATCGCCTTAACCACTCGGCCACCTAGTCATACATAACAGGAAAATATACTCAGAAAAACACAATTTAAAACAAATAAGTAGCAGCAAAGAAGACATGGCTTGTACAACTATGGCAACAAGATATTTAATTTTCTTCCCAGTCACGGGGTGACTGCCTGGGTTATGTGGCTCTTCTCTGTCATTAGTGTGAATATCCATTTCACTACCAATGACATTGAAAACTTCCTGTAATCGACTAGGATGGGATTCGAACCCACGCGTGCAGAGCACAATGGATTAGCAGTCCATCGCCTTAACCACTCGGCCACCTAGTCATACATAACAGGAAAATATACTCAGAAAAACACAATTTAAAACAAATAAGTAGCAGCAAAGAAGACATGGCTTGTACAACTATGGCAACAAGCCATTTAATTTTCTTCCCAGTCACGGGGTGACTGCCTGGGTTATGTGGCTCTTCTCTGTCATTAGTGTGAATATCCATTTCACTTCCAATGACATTGAAAACTTCCTGTAATCGACTATGATGGGATTCGAACCCACGCGTGCAGAGCACAATGGATTAGCAGTCCATCGCCTTAAACACTCGGCCACCTAGTCATACATAACAGGAAAATATACTCAGAAAAACACAATTTAAAACAAATAAGTAGCAGCAAAGAAGACATGGCTTGTACAACTATGGCAACAAGATATTTAATTTTCTTCCCAGTCACGGGGTGACTGCCTGGGTTATGTGGCTCTTCTCTGTCATTAGTGTGAATATCCATTTCACTACCATTGACATTGAAAACTTCCTGTAATTGACTAGGATGGGATTCGAACCCACGCGTGCAGAGCACAATGGATTAGCAGTCCATCGCCTTAACCACTCGGCCACCTAGTCATACATAACAGGAAAATATACTCAGAAAAACACAATTTAAAACAAATAAGTAGCAGCAAAGAAGACATGGCTTGTACAACTATGGCAACAAGCCATTTAATTTTCTTCCCAGTCACGGGGTGACTGCCTGGGTTATGTGGCTCTTCTCTGTCATTAGTGTGAATATCCATTTCACTTCCAATGACATTGAAAACTTCCTGTAATCGACTAGGATGGGATTCGAACCAACGCGTGCAGAGCACAATGGATTAGCAGTCCATCGCCTTAACCACTCGGCCACCTAGTCATACATAACAGGAAAATATACTCAGAAAAACACAATTTAAAACAAATAAGTAGCAGCAAAGAAGACATGGCTTGTACAACTATGGCAACAAGATATTTAATTTTCTTCCCAGTCACGGGGTGACTGCCTGGGTTATGTGGCTCTTCTCTGTCATTAGTGTGAATATCCATTTCACTTCCAATGACATTGAAAACTTCCTGTAATCGACTAGGATGGGATTCGAACCCACGCGTGCAGAGCACAATGGATTAGCAGTCCATCGCCTTAACCACTCGGCCACCTAGTCATACATAACAGGAAAATATACCCAGAAAAACACAATTTAAAACAAATAAGTAGCAGCAAAGAAGACATGGCTTGTACAACTATGGCAACAAGATATTTAATTTTCTTCCCAGTCACGGGGTGACTGCCTGGGTTATGTGGCTCTTCTCTGTCATTATTGTGAATATCCATTTCACTTCCAATGACATTGAAAACTTCCTGTAATCGACTAGGATGGGATTCGAACCCACGCGTGCAGAGCACAATGGATTAGCAGTCCATCGCCTTAACCACTCGGCCACCTAGTCATACATAACAGGAAAATATACCCAGAAAAACACAATTTAAAACAAATAAGTAGCAGCAAAGAAGACATGGCTTGTACAACTATGGCAACAAGATATTTAATTTTCTTCCCAGTCACGGGGTGACTGCCTGGGTTATGTGGCTCTTCTCTGTCATTATTGTGAATATCCATTTCACTTCCAATGACATTGAAAACTTCCTGTAATCGACTAGGATGGGATTCGAACCCACGCGTGCAGAGCACAATGGATTAGCAGTCCATCGCCTTAACCACTCGGCCACCTAGTCATACATAACAGGAAAATATACTCAGAAAAACACAATTTAAAACAAATAAGTAGCAGCAAAGAAGACATGGCTTGTACAACTATGGCAACAAGATATTTAATTTTCTTCCCAGTCACGGGGTGACTGCCTGGGTTATGTGGCTCTTCTCTGTCATTAGTGTGAATATCCATTTCACTTCCAATGACATTGAAAACTTCCTGTAATCGACTAGGATGGGATTCGAACCCACGCGTGCAGAGCACAATGGATTAGCAGTCCATCGCCTTAACCACTCGGCCACCTAGTCATACATAACAGGAAAATATACCCAGAAAAACACAATTTAAAACAAATAAGTAGCAGCAAAGAAGACATGGCTTGTACAACTATGGCAACAAGATATTTAATTTTCTTCCCAGTCACGGGGTGAATGCCTGGGTTATGTGGCTCTTCTCTGTCATTAGTGTGAATATCCATTTCACTTCCAATGACATTGAAAACTTCCTGTAATCGACTAGGATGGGATTCGAACCCACGCGTGCAGAGCACAATGGATTAGCAGTCCATCGCCTTAACCACTCGGCCACCTAGTCATACATAACAGGAAAATATACTCAGAAAAACACAATTTAAAACAAATAAGTAGCAGCAAAGAAGACATGGCTTGTACAACTATGGCAACAAGCCATTTAATTTTCTTCCCAGTCACGGGGTGACTGCCTGGGTTATGTGGCTCTTCTCTGTCATTAGAGTGAATATCCATTTCACTTCCAATGACATTGAAAACTTCCTGTAATCGACTAGGATGGGATTCGAACCCACGCGTGCAGAGCACAATGGATTAGCAGTCCATCGCCTTAACCACTCGGCCACCTAGTCATACATAACAGGAAAATATACTCAGAAAAACACAATTTAAAACAAATAAGTAGCAGCAAAGAAGACATGGCTTGTACAACTATGGCAACAAGCCATTTAATTTTCTTCCCAGTCACGGGGTGACTGCCTGGGTTATGTGGCTCTTCTCTGTCATTAGTGTGAATATCCATTTCACTTCCAATGACATTGAAAACTTCCTGTAATCGACTATGATGGGATTCGAACCCACGCGTGCAGAGCACAATGGATTAGCAGTCCATCGCCTTAAACACTCGGCCACCTAGTCATACATAACAGGAAAATATACTCAGAAAAACACAATTTAAAACAAATAAGTAGCAGCAAAGAAGACATGGCTTGTACAACTATGGCAACAAGATATTTAATTTTCTTCCCAGTCACGGGGTGACTGCCTGGGTTATGTGGCTCTTCTCTGTCATTAGTGTGAATATCCATTTCACTACCATTGACATTGAAAACTTCCTGTAATTGACTAGGATGGGATTCGAACCCACGCGTGCAGAGCACAATGGATTAGCAGTCCATCGCCTTAACCACTCGGCCACCTAGTCATACATAACAGGAAAATATACTCAGAAAAACACAATTTAAAACAAATAAGTAGCAGCAAAGAAGACATGGCTTGTACAACTATGGCAACAAGCCATTTAATTTTCTTCCCAGTCACGGGGTGACTGCCTGGGTTATGTGGCTCTTCTCTGTCATTAGTGTGAATATCCATTTCACTTCCAATGACATTGAAAACTTCCTGTAATCGACTAGGATGGGATTCGAACCAACGCGTGCAGAGCACAATGGATTAGCAGTCCATCGCCTTAACCACTCGGCCACCTAGTCATACATAACAGGAAAATATACTCAGAAAAACACAATTTAAAACAAATAAGTAGCAGCAAAGAAGACATGGCTTGTACAACTATGGCAACAAGATATTTAATTTTCTTCCCAGTCACGGGGTGACTGCCTGGGTTATGTGGCTCTTCTCTGTCATTAGTGTGAATATCCATTTCACTTCCAATGACATTGAAAACTTCCTGTAATCGACTAGGATGGGATTCGAACCCACGCGTGCAGAGCACAATGGATTAGCAGTCCATCGCCTTAACCACTCGGCCACCTAGTCATACATAACAGGAAAATATACCCAGAAAAACACAATTTAAAACAAATAAGTAGCAGCAAAGAAGACATGGCTTGTACAACTATGGCAACAAGATATTTAATTTTCTTCCCAGTCACGGGGTGACTGCCTGGGTTATGTGGCTCTTCTCTGTCATTATTGTGAATATCCATTTCACTTCCAATGACATTGAAAACTTCCTGTAATCGACTAGGATGGGATTCGAACCCACGCGTGCAGAGCACAATGGATTAGCAGTCCATCGCCTTAACCACTCGGCCACCTAGTCATACATAACAGGAAAATATACCCAGAAAAACACAATTTAAAACAAATAAGTAGCAGCAAAGAAGACATGGCTTGTACAACTATGGCAACAAGATATTTAATTTTCTTCCCAGTCACGGGGTGACTGCCTGGGTTATGTGGCTCTTCTCTGTCATTATTGTGAATATCCATTTCACTTCCAATGACATTGAAAACTTCCTGTAATCGACTAGGATGGGATTCGAACCCACGCGTGCAGAGCACAATGGATTAGCAGTCCATCGCCTTAACCACTCGGCCACCTAGTCATACATAACAGGAAAATATACTCAGAAAAACACAATTTAAAACAAATAAGTAGCAGCAAAGAAGACATGGCTTGTACAACTATGGCAACAAGATATTTAATTTTCTTCCCAGTCACGGGGTGACTGCCTGGGTTATGTGGCTCTTCTCTGTCATTAGTGTGAATATCCATTTCACTTCCAATGACATTGAAAACTTCCTGTAATCGACTAGGATGGGATTCGAACCCACGCGTGCAGAGCACAATGGATTAGCAGTCCATCGCCTTAACCACTCGGCCACCTAGTCATACATAACAGTAAAATATACCCAGAAAAACACAATTTAAAACAAATAAGTAGCAGCAAAGAAGACATGGCTTGTACAACTATGGCAACAAGATATTTAATTTTCTTCCCAGTCACGGGGTGAATGCCTGGGTTATGTGGCTCTTCTCTGTCATTAGTGTGAATATCCATTTCACTTCCAATGACATTGAAAACTTCCTGTAATCGACTAGGATGGGATTCGAACCCACGCGTGCAGAGCACAATGGATTAGCAGTCCATCGCCTTAACCACTCGGCCACCTAGTCATACATAACAGGAAAATATACTCAGAAAAACACAATTTAAAACAAATAAGTAGCAGCAAAGAAGACATGGCTTGTACAACTATGGCAACAAGCCATTTAATTTTCTTCCCAGTCACGGGGTGACTGCCTGGGTTATGTGGCTCTTCTCTGTCATTAGAGTGAATATCCATTTCACTTCCAATGACATTGAAAACTTCCTGTAATCGACTAGGATGGGATTCGAACCCACGCGTGCAGAGCACAATGGATTAGCAGTCCATCGCCTTAACCACTCGGCCACCTAGTCATACATAACAGGAAAATATACTCAGAAAAACACAATTTAAAACAAATAAGTAGCAGCAAAGAAGACATGGCTTGTACAACTATGGCAACAAGATATTTAATTTTCTTCCCAGTCACGGGGTGACTGCCTGGGTTATGTGGCTCTTCTCTGTCATTAGTGTGAATATCCATTTCACTTCCAATGACATTGAAAACTTCCTGTAATCGACTAGGATGGGATTCGAACCCACGCGTGCAGAGCACAATGGATTAGCAGTCCATCGCCTTAACCACTCGGCCACCTAGTCATACATAACAGGAAAATATACCCAGAAAAACACAATTTAAAACAAATAAGTAGCAGCAAAGAAGACATGGCTTGTACAACTATGGCAACAAGCCATTTAATTTTCTTCCCAGTCACGGGGTGACTGCCTGGGTTATGTGGCTCTTCTCTGTCATTAGAGTGAATATCCATTTCACTTCCAATGACATTGAAAACTTCCTGTAATCGACTAGGATGGGATTCGAACCCACGCGTGCAGAGCACAATGGATTAGCAGTCCATCGCCTTAACCACTCGGCCACCTAGTCATACATAACAGGAAAATATACTCAGAAAAACACAATTTAAAACAAATAAGTAGCAGCAAAGAAGACATGGCTTGTACAACTATGGCAACAAGATATTTAATTTTCTTCCCAGTCACGGGGTGACTGCCTGGGTTATGTGGCTCTTCTCTGTCATTAGTGTGAATATCCATTTCACTTCCAATGACATTGAAAACTTCCTGTAATCGACTAGGATGGGATTCGAACCCACGCGTGCAGAGCACAATGGATTAGCAGTCCATCGCCTTAACCACTCGGCCACCTAGTCATACATAACAGGAAAATATACTCAGAAAAACACAATTTAAAACAAATAAGTAGCAGCAAAGAAGACATGGCTTGTACAACTATGGCAACAAGCCATTTAATTTTCTTCCCAGTCACGGCGTGACTGCCTGGGTTATGTGGCTCTTCTCTGTCATTAGTGTAAATATCCATTTCACTTCCAATGACATTGAAAACTTCCTGTAATCGACTAGGATGGGATTCAAACCCACGCGTGCAGAGCACAATGGATTAGCAGTCCATCGCCTTAACCACTCGGCCACCTAGTCATACATAACAGGAAAATATACTCAGAAAAACACAATTTAAAACAAATAAGTAGCAGCAAAGAAGACATGGCTTGTACAACTATGGCAACAAGAGATTTGATTTTCTTCCCAGTCACGGGGTGACTGCCTGGGTTATGTGGCTCTTCTCTGTCATTAGTGTGAATATCCATTTCACTTCCAATGACATTGAAAACTTCCTGTAATCGACTAGGATGGGATTCGAACCGACGCGTGCAGAGCACAACGGATTAGCAGTCCATCGCCTTAACCACTCGGCCACCTAGTCATACATAACAGGAAAATATACTCAGAAAAACACAATTTAAAACAAATAAGTAGCAGCAAAGAAGAAATGGCTTGTACAACTATGGCAACAAGATATTTAATTTTCTTCCCAGTCACGGGGTGACTGCCTGGGTTATGTGGCTCTTCTCTGTCATTAGTGTGAATATCCATTTCACTTCCAATGACATTGAAAACTTCCTGTAATCGACTAGGATGGGATTCGAACCCACGCGTGCAGAGCACAATGGATTAGCAGTCCATCGCCTTAACCACTCGGCCACCTAGTCATACATAACAGGAAAATATACTCAGAAAAACACAATTTAAAACAAATAAGTAGCAGCAAAGAAGACATGGCTTGTACAACTATGGCAACAAGATATTTAATTTTCTTCCCAGTCACGGGGTGACTGCCTGGGTTATGTGGCTCTTCTCTGTCATTAGTGTGAATATCCATTTCACTTCCAATGACATTGAAAACTTCCTGTAATCGACTAGGATGGGATTCGAACCCACGCGTGCAGAGCACAATGGATTAGCAGTCCATCGCCTTAACCACTCGGCCACCTAGTCATACATAACAGGAAAATATACTCAGAAAAACACAATTTAAAACAAATAAGTAGCAGCAAAGAAGACATGGCTTGTACAACTATGGCAACAAGATTTTTAATTTTCTTCCCAGTCACGGGGTGACTGCCTGGGTTATGTGGCTCTTCTCTGTCATTAGTGTGAATATCCATTTCACTTCCAATGACATTGAAAACTTCCTGTAATCGACTAGGATGGGATTCGAACCCACGCGTGCAGAGAACAATGGATTAGCAGTCCATCGCCTTAACCACTCGGCCACCTAGTCATACATAACAGGAAAATATACTCAGAAAAACACAATTTAAAACAAATAAGTAGCAGCAAAGAAGACATGGCTTGTACAACTATGGCAACAAGATATTAAATTTTCTTCCCAGTCACGGGGTGACTGCCTGGGTTATGTGGCTCTTCTCTGTCATTAGTGTGAATATCCATTTCACTTCCAATGACATTGAAAACTTCCTGTAATCGACTAGGATGGGATTCGAACCCACGCGTGCAGAGCACAATGGATTAGCAGTCCATCGCCTTAACCACTCGGCCACCTAGTCATACATAACAGGAAAATATGCTCAGAAAAACACAATTTAAAACAAATAAGTAGCAGCAAAGAAGACATGGCTTGTACAACTATGGCAACAAGCCATTTAATTTTCTTCCCAGTCACGGCGTGACTGCCTGGGTTATGTGGCTCTTCTCTGTCATTAGTGTAAATATCCATTTCACTTCCAATGACATTGAAAACTTCCTGTAATCGACTAGGATGGGATTCAAACCCACGCGTGCAGAGCACAATGGATTAGCAGTCCATCGCCTTAACCACTCGGCCACCTAGTCATACATAACAGGAAAATATACTCAGAAAAACACAATTTAAAACAAATAAGTAGCAGCAAAGAAGACATGGCTTGTACAACTATGGCAACAAGAGATTTGATTTTCTTCCCAGTCACGGGGTGACTGCCTGGGTTATGTGGCTCTTCTCTGTCATTAGTGTGAATATCCATTTCACTTCCAATGACATTGAAAACTTCCTGTAATCGACTAGGATGGGATTCGAACCGACGCGTGCAGAGCACAACGGATTAGCAGTCCATCGCCTTAACCACTCGGCCACCTAGTCATACATAACAGGAAAATATACTCAGAAAAACACAATTTAAAACAAATAAGTAGCAGCAAAGAAGAAATGGCTTGTACAACTATGGCAACAAGATATTTAATTTTCTTCCCAGTCACGGGGTGACTGCCTGGGTTATGTGGCTCTTCTCTGTCATTAGTGTGAATATCCATTTCACTTCCAATGACATTGAAAACTTCCTGTAATCGACTAGGATGGGATTCGAACCCACGCGTGCAGAGCACAATGGATTAGCAGTCCATCGCCTTAACCACTCGGCCACCTAGTCATACATAACAGGAAAATATACTCAGAAAAACACAATTTAAAACAAATAAGTAGCAGCAAAGAAGACATGGCTTGTACAACTATGGCAACAAGATATTTAATTTTCTTCCCAGTCACGGGGTGACTGCCTGGGTTATGTGGCTCTTCTCTGTCATTAGTGTGAATATCCATTTCACTTCCAATGACATTGAAAACTTCCTGTAATCGACTAGGATGGGATTCGAACCCACGCGTGCAGAGCACAATGGATTAGCAGTCCATCGCCTTAACCACTCGGCCACCTAGTCATACATAACAGGAAAATATACTCAGAAAAACACAATTTAAAACAAATAAGTAGCAGCAAAGAAGACATGGCTTGTACAACTATGGCAACAAGATTTTTAATTTTCTTCCCAGTCACGGGGTGACTGCCTGGGTTATGTGGCTCTTCTCTGTCATTAGTGTGAATATCCATTTCACTTCCAATGACATTGAAAACTTCCTGTAATCGACTAGGATGGGATTCGAACCCACGCGTGCAGAGAACAATGGATTAGCAGTCCATCGCCTTAACCACTCGGCCACCTAGTCATACATAACAGGAAAATATACTCAGAAAAACACAATTTAAAACAAATAAGTAGCAGCAAAGAAGACATGGCTTGTACAACTATGGCAACAAGATATTAAATTTTCTTCCCAGTCACGGGGTGACTGCCTGGGTTATGTGGCTCTTCTCTGTCATTAGTGTGAATATCCATTTCACTTCCAATGACATTGAAAACTTCCTGTAATCGACTAGGATGGGATTCGAACCAACGCGTGCAGAGCACAATGGATTAGCAGTCCATCGCCTTAACCACTCGGCCACCTAGTCATACATAACAGGAAAATATACTCAGAAAAACACAATTTAAAACAAATAAGTAGCAGCAAAGAAGACATGGCTTGTACAACTATGGCAACAAGATATTTAATTTTCTTCCCAGTCACGGGGTGACTGCCTGGGTTATGTGGCTCTTCTCTGTCATTAGTGTGAATATCCATTTCACTTCCAATGACATTGAAAACTTCCTGTAATCGACTAGGATGGGATTCGAACCCATGCGTGCAGAGCACAATGGATTAGCAGTCCATCGCCTTAACCACTCGGCCACCTAGTCATACATAACAGAAAAATATACTCAGAAAAACACAATTTAAAACAAATAAGTAGCAGCAAAGAAGACATGGCTTGTACAACTATGGCAACAAGCCATTTAATTTTCTTCCCAGTCACGGCGTGACTGCCTGGGTTATGTGGCTCTTCTCTGTCATTAGTGTAAATATCCATTTCACTTCCAATGACATTGAAAACTTCCTGTAATCGACTAGGATGGGATTCGAACCCACGCGTGCAGAGCACAATGGATTAGCAGTCCATCGCCTTAACCACTCGGCCACCTAGTCATACATAACAGGAAAATATACCCAGAAAAACACAATTTAAAACAAATAAGTAGCAGCAAAGAAGACATGGCTTGTACAACTATGGCAACAAGCCATTTAATTTTCTTCCCAGTCACGGGGTGACTGCCTGGGTTATGTGGCTCTTCTCTGTCATTAGTGTGAATATCCATTTCACTTCCAATGACATTGAAAACTTCCTGTAATCGACTAGGATGGGATTCGAACCCACGCGTGCAGAGCACAATGGATTAGCAGTCCATCGCCTTAACCACTCGGCCACCTAGTCATACATAACAGGAAAATATACTCAGAAAAACACAATTTAAAACAAATAAGTAGCAGCAAAGAAGACATGGCTTGTACAACTATGGCAACAAGATATTTAATTTTCTTCCCAGTCACGGGGTGACTGCCTGGGTTATGTGGCTCTTCTCTGTCATTAGTGTGAATATCCATTTCACTTCCAATGACATTGAAAACTTCCTGTAATCGACTAGGATGGGATTCGAACCCACGCGTGCAGAGCACAATGGATTAGCAGTCCATCGCCTTAACCACTCGGCCACCTAGTCATACATGACAGGAAAATATACTCAGAAAAACACAATTTAAAACAAATAAGTAGCAGCAAAGAAGACATGGCTTGTACAACTATGGCAACAAGATATTTAATTTTCTTCCCAGTCACGGGGTGACTGCCTGGGTTTTGTGGCTCTTCTCTGTCATTAGTGTGAATATCCATTTCACTTCCAATGACATTGAAAACTTCCTGTAATCGACTAGGATGGGATTCGAACCCACGCGTGCAGAGCACAATGGATTAGCAGTCCATCGCCTTAACCACTCGGCCACCTAGTCATACATAACAGGAAAATATACCCAGAAAAACACAATTTAAAACAAATAAGTAGCAGCAAAGAAGACATGGCTTGTATAACTATGGCAACAAGATATTTAATTTTCTTCCCAGTCACGGGGTGACTGCCTGGGTTATGTGGCTCTTCTCTGTCATTAGTGTGAATATCCATTTCACTTCCAATGACATTGAAAACTTCCTGTAATCGACTAGGATGGGATTCGAACCCACGCGTGCAGAGCACAATGGATTAGCAGTCCATCGCCTTAACCACTCGGCCACCTAGTCATACATAACAGGAAAATATACTCAGAAAAACACAATTTAAAACAAATAAGTAGCAGCAAAGAAGACATGGCTTGTACAACTATGGCAACAAGATATTTAATTTTCTTCCCAGTCACGGGGTGACTGCCTGGGTTATGTGGCTCTTCTCTGTCATTAGTGTGAATATCCATTTCACTTCCAATGACATTGAAAACTTCCTGTAATCGACTAGGATGGGATTCGAACCCACGCGTGCAGAGCACAATGGATTAGCAGTCCATCGCCTTAACCACTCGGCCACCTAGTCATACATAACAGGAAAATATACTCAGAAAAACACAATTTAAAACAAATAAGTAGCAGCAAAGAAGACATGGCTTGTACAACTATGGCAACAAGCCATTTAATTTTCTTCCCAGTCACGGCGTGACTGCCTGGGTTATGTGGCTCTTCTCTGTCATTAGTGTAAATATCCATTTCACTTCCAATGACATTGAAAACTTCCTGTAATCGACTAGGATGGGATTCAAACCCACGCGTGCAGAGCACAATGGATTAGCAGTCCATCGCCTTAACCACTCGGCCACCTAGTCATACATAACAGGAAAATATACTCAGAAAAACACAATTTAAAACAAATAAGTAGCAGCAAAGAAGACATGGCTTGTACAACTATGGCAACAAGAGATTTGATTTTCTTCCCAGTCACGGGGTGACTGCCTGGGTTATGTGGCTCTTCTCTGTCATTAGTGTGAATATCCATTTCACTTCCAATGACATTGAAAACTTCCTGTAATCGACTAGGATGGGATTCGAACCAACGCGTGCAGAGCACAACGGATTAGCAGTCCATCGCCTTAACCACTCGGCCACCTAGTCATACATAACAGGAAAATATACTCAGAAAAACACAATTTAAAACAAATAAGTAGCAGCAAAGAAGAAATGGCTTGTACAACTATGGCAACAAGATATTTAATTTTCTTCCCAGTCACGGGGTGACTGCCTGGGTTATGTGGCTCTTCTCTGTCATTAGTGTGAATATCCATTTCACTTCCAATGACATTGAAAACTTCCTGTAATCGACTAGGATGGGATTCGAACCCACGCGTGCAGAGCACAATGGATTAGCAGTCCATCGCCTTAACCACTCGGCCACCTAGTCATACATAACAGGAAAATATACTCAGAAAAACACAATTTAAAACAAATAAGTAGCAGCAAAGAAGACATGGCTTGTACAACTATGGCAACAAGATATTTAATTTTCTTCCCAGTCACGGGGTGACTGCCTGGGTTATGTGGCTCTTCTCTGTCATTAGTGTGAATATCCATTTCACTTCCAATGACATTGAAAACTTCCTGTAATCGACTAGGATGGGATTCGAACCCACGCGTGCAGAGCACAATGGATTAGCAGTCCATCGCCTTAACCACTCGGCCACCTAGTCATACATAACAGGAAAATATACTCAGAAAAACACAATTTAAAACAAATAAGTAGCAGCAAAGAAGACATGGCTTGTACAACTATGGCAACAAGATTTTTAATTTTCTTCCCAGTCACGGGGTGACTGCCTGGGTTATGTGGCTCTTCTCTGTCATTAGTGTGAATATCCATTTCACTTCCAATGACATTGAAAACTTCCTGTAATCGACTAGGATGGGATTCGAACCCACGCGTGCAGAGCACAATGGATTAGCAGTCCATCGCCTTAACCACTCGGCCACCTAGTCATACATAACAGGAAAATATACTCAGAAAAACACAATTTAAAACAAATAAGTAGCAGCAAAGAAGACATGGCTTGTACAACTATGGCAACAAGATATTAAATTTTCTTCCCAGTCACGGGGTGACTGCCTGGGTTATGTGGCTCTTCTCTGTCATTAGTGTGAATATCCATTTCACTTCCAATGACATTGAAAACTTCCTGTAATCGACTAGGATGGGATTCGAACCCACGCGTGCAGAGCACAATGGATTAGCAGTCCATCGCCTTAACCACTCGGCCACCTAGTCATACATAACAGGAAAATATACTCAGAAAAACACAATTTAAAACAAATAAGTAGCAGCAAAGAAGACATGGCTTGTACAACTATGGCAACAAGATATTTAATTTTCTTCCCAGTCACGGGGTGACTGCCTGGGTTATGTGGCTCTTCTCTGTCATTAGTGTGAATATCCATTTCACTTCCAATGACATTGAAAACTTCCTGTAATCGACTAGGATGGGATTCGAACCCACGCGTGCAGAGCACAATGGATTAGCAGTCCATCGCCTTAACCACTCGGCCACCTAGTCATACATAACAGAAAAATATACTCAGAAAAACACAATTTAAAACAAATAAGTAGCAGCAAAGAAGACATGGCTTGTACAACTATGGCAACAAGCCATTTAATTTTCTTCCCAGTCACGGCGTGACTGCCTGGGTTATGTGGCTCTTCTCTGTCATTAGTGTAAATATCCATTTCACTTCCAATGACATTGAAAACTTCCTGTAATCGACTAGGATGGGATTCGAACCCACGCGTGCAGAGCACAATGGATTAGCAGTCCATCGCCTTAACCACTCGGCCACCTAGTCATACATAACAGGAAAATATACCCAGAAAAACACAATTTAAAACAAATAAGTAGCAGCAAAGAAGACATGGCTTGTACAACTATGGCAACAAGATATTTAATTTTCTTCCCAGTCACGGGGTGACTGCCTGGGTTATGTGGCTCTTCTCTGTCATTATTGTGAATATCCATTTCACTTCCAATGACATTGAAAACTTCCTGTAATCGACTAGGATGGGATTCGAACCCACGCGTGCAGAGCACAATGGATTAGCAGTCCATCGCCTTAACCACTCGGCCACCTAGTCATACATAACAGGAAAATATACTCAGAAAAACACAATTTAAAACAAATAAGTAGCAGCAAAGAAGACATGGCTTGTACAACTATGGCAACAAGATATTTAATTTTCTTCCCAGTCACGGGGTGACTGCCTGGGTTATGTGGCTCTTCTCTGTCATTAGTGTGAATATCCATTTCACTTCCAATGACATTGAAAACTTCCTGTAATCGACTAGGATGGGATTCGAACCCACGCGTGCAGAGCACAATGGATTAGCAGTCCATCGCCTTAACCACTCGGCCACCTAGTCATACATAACAGGAAAATATACCCAGAAAAACACAATTTAAAACAAATAAGTAGCAGCAAAGAAGACATGGCTTGTACAACTATGGCAACAAGATATTTAATTTTCTTCCCAGTCACGGGGTGAATGCCTGGGTTATGTGGCTCTTCTCTGTCATTAGTGTGAATATCCATTTCATTTCCAATGACATTGAAAACTTCCTGTAATCGACTAGGATGGGATTCGAACCCACGCGTGCAGAGCACAATGGATTAGCAGTCCATCGCCTTAACCACTCGGCCACCTAGTCATACATAACAGGAAAATATACTCAGAAAAACACAATTTAAAACAAATAAGTAGCAGCAAAGAAGACATGGCTTGTACAACTATGGCAACAAGCCATTTAATTTTCTTCCCAGTCACGGCGTGACTGCCTGGGTTATGTGGCTCTTCTCTGTCATTAGTGTAAATATCCATTTCACTTCCAATGACATTGAAAACTTCCTGTAATCGACTAGGATGGGATTCAAACCCACGCGTGCAGAGCACAATGGATTAGCAGTCCATCGCCTTAACCACTCGGCCACCTAGTCATACATAACAGGAAAATATACTCAGAAAAACACAATTTAAAACAAATAAGTAGCAGCAAAGAAGACATGGCTTGTACAACTATGGCAACAAGATATTTAATTTTCTTCCCAGTTACGGGGTGACTGCCTGGGTTATGTGGCTCTTCTCTGTCATTAGTGTGAATATCCATTTCACTTCCAATGACATTGAAAACTTCCTGTAATCGACTAGGATGGGATTCGAACTGACGCGTGCAGAGCACAACGGATTAGCAGTCCATCGCCCTAACCACTCGGCCACCTAGTCATACATAACAGGAAAATATACTCAGAAAAACACAATTTAAAACAAATAAGTAGCAGCAAAGAAGACATGGCTTGTACAACTATGGCAACAAGATATTTAATTTTCTTCCCAGTCACGGGGTGACTGCCTGGGTTATGTGGCTCTTCTCTGTCATTAGTGTGAATATCCATTTCACTTCCAATGACATTGAAAACTTCCTGTAATCGACTAGAATGGGATTCGAACCCACGCGTGCAGAGCACAATGGATTAGCAGTCCATCGCCTTAACCACTCGGCCACCTAGTCATACATAACAGGAAAATATACTCAGAAAAACACAATTTAAAACAAATAAGTAGCAGCAAAGAAGACATGGCTTGTACAACTATGGCAACAAGATATTTAATTTTCTTCCCAGTCATGGGGTGACTGCCTGGGTTATGTGGCTCTTCTCTGTCATTAGTGTGAATATCCATTTCACTTCCAATGACATTGAAAACTTCCTGTAATCGACTAGGATGGGATTCGAACCCACGCGTGCAGAGCACAATGGATTAGCAGTCCATCGCCTTAACCACTCGGCCACCTAGTCATACATAACAGGAAAATATACTCAGAAAAACACAATTTAAAACAAATAAGTAGCAGCAAAGAAGTCATGGCTTGTACAACTATGGCAACAAGATATTTAATTTTCTTCCCAGTCACGGGGTGACTGCCTGGGTTATGTGGCTCTTCTCTGTCATTAGTGTGAATATCCATTTCACTTCCAATGACATTGAAAACTTCCTGTAATCGACTAGGATGGGATTCGAACCCACGCGTGCAGAGCACAATGGATTAGCAGTCCATCGCCTTAACCACTCGGCCACCTAGTCATACATAACAGGAAAATATACTCAGAAAAACACAATTTAAAACAAATAAGTAGCAGCAAAGAAGACATGGCTTGTACAAATATGGCAACAAGATATTTAATTTTCTTCCCAGTCACGGGGTGACTGCCTGGGTTATGTGGCTCTTCTCTGTCATTAGTGTGAATATCCATTTCACTTCCAATGACATTGAAAACTTCCTGTAATCGACTAGGATGGGATTCGAACCCACGCGTGCAGAGCACAATGGATTAGCAGTCCATCGCCTTAACCACTCGGCCACCTAGTCATACATAACAGGAAAATATACCCAGAAAAACACAATTTAAAACAAATAAGTAGCAGCAAAGAAGACATGGCTTGTATAACTATGGCAACAAGATATTTAATTTTCTTCCCAGTCACGGGGTGACTGCCTGGGTTATGTGGCTCTTCTCTGTCATTAGTGTGAATATCCATTTCACTTCCAATGACATTGAAAACTTCCTGTAATCGACTAGGATGGGATTCGAACCCACGCGTGCAGAGCACAATGGATTAGCAGTCCATCGCCTTAACCACCCGGCCACCTAGTCATACATAACAGGAAAATATACTCAGAAAAACACAATTTAAAACAAATAAGTAGCAGCAAAGAAGACATGGCTTGTACAACTATGGCAACAAGATATTTAATTTTCTTCCCAGTCACGGGGTGACTGCCTGGGTTATGTGGCTCTTCTCTGTCATTAGTGTGAATATCCATTTCACTTCCAATGACATTGAAAACTTCCTGTAATCGACTAGGATGGGATTCGAACCCACGCGTGCAGAGCACAATGGATTAGCAGTCCATCGCCTTAACCACTCGGCCACCTAGTCATACATAACAGGAAAATATACTCAGAAAAACACAATTTAAAACAAATAAGTAGCAGCAAAGAAGACATGGCTTGTACAACTATGGCAACAAGCCATTTAATTTTCTTCCCAGTCACGGCGTGACTGCCTGGGTTATGTGGCTCTTCTCTGTCATTAGTGTAAATATCCATTTCACTTCCAATGACATTGAAAACTTCCTGTAATCGACTAGGATGGGATTCAAACCCACGCGTGCAGAGCACAATGGATTAGCAGTCCATCGCCTTAACCACTCGGCCACCTAGTCATACATAACAGGAAAATATACTCAGAAAAACACAATTTAAAACAAATAAGTAGCAGCAAAGAAGACATGGCTTGTACAACTATGGCAACAAGAGATTTGATTTTCTTCCCAGTCACGGGGTGACTGCCTGGGTTATGTGGCTCTTCTCTGTCATTAGTGTGAATATCCATTTCACTTCCAATGACATTGAAAACTTCCTGTAATCGACTAGGATGGGATTCGAACCGACGCGTGCAGAGCACAACGGATTAGCAGTCCATCGCCTTAACCACTCGGCCACCTAGTCATACATAACAGGAAAATATACTCAGAAAAACACAATTTAAAACAAATAAGTAGCAGCAAAGAAGAAATGGCTTGTACAACTATGGCAACAAGATATTTAATTTTCTTCCCAGTCACGGGGTGACTGCCTGGGTTATGTGGCTCTTCTCTGTCATTAGTGTGAATATCCATTTCACTTCCAATGACATTGAAAACTTCCTGTAATCGACTAGGATGGGATTCGAACCCACGCGTGCAGAGCACAATGGATTAGCAGTCCATCGCCTTAACCACTCGGCCACCTAGTCATACATAACAGGAAAATATACTCAGAAAAACACAATTTAAAACAAATAAGTAGCAGCAAAGAAGACATGGCTTGTACAA
Organism: Electrona antarctica; assembly: GCF_951216825.1. Taxonomy (NCBI): domain Eukaryota; kingdom Metazoa; phylum Chordata; class Actinopteri; order Myctophiformes; family Myctophidae; genus Electrona; species Electrona antarctica. Next base: position 25,257,580 of record NC_136812.1, read on the forward strand.
CTATGGCAACAAGATATTTAATTTTCTTCCCAGTCACGGGGTGACTGCCTGGGTTATGTGGCTCTTCTCTGTCATTAGTGTGAATATCCATTTCACTTCCAATGACATTGAAAACTTCCTGTAATCGACTAGGATGGGATTCGAACCCACGCGTGCAGAGCACAATGGATTAGCAGTCCATCGCCTTAACCACTCGGCCACCTAGTCATACATAACAGGAAAATATACTCAGAAAAACACAATTTAAAACAAATAAGTAGCAGCAAAGAAGACATGGCTTGTACAACTATGGCAACAAGATTTTTAATTTTCTTCCCAGTCACGGGGTGACTGCCTGGGTTATGTGGCTCTTCTCTGTCATTAGTGTGAATATCCATTTCACTTCCAATGACATTGAAAACTTCCTGTAATCGACTAGGATGGGATTCGAACCCACGCGTGCAGAGAACAATGGATTAGCAGTCCATCGCCTTAACCACTCGGCCACCTAGTCATACATAACAGGAAAATATACTCAGAAAAACACAATTTAAAACAAATAAGTAGCAGCAAAGAAGACATGGCTTGTACAACTATGGCAACAAGATATTAAATTTTCTTCCCAGTCACGGGGTGACTGCCTGGGTTATGTGGCTCTTCTCTGTCATTAGTGTGAATATCCATTTCACTTCCAATGACATTGAAAACTTCCTGTAATCGACTAGGATGGGATTCGAACCAACGCGTGCAGAGCACAATGGATTAGCAGTCCATCGCCTTAACCACTCGGCCACCTAGTCATACATAACAGGAAAATATACTCAGAAAAACACAATTTAAAACAAATAAGTAGCAGCAAAGAAGACATGGCTTGTACAACTATGGCAACAAGATATTTAATTTTCTTCCCAGTCACGGGGTGACTGCCTGGGTTATGTGGCTCTTCTCTGTCATTAGTGTGAATATCCATTTCACTTCCAATGACATTGAAAACTTCCTGTAATCGACTAGGATGGGATTCGAACCCATGCGTGCAGAGCACAATGGATTAGCAGTCCATCGCCTTAACCACTCGGCCACCTAGTCATACATAACAGAAAAATATACTCAGAAAAACACAATTTAAAACAAATAAGTAGCAGCAAAGAAGACATGGCTTGTACAACTATGGCAACAAGCCATTTAATTTTCTTCCCAGTCACGGCGTGACTGCCTGGGTTATGTGGCTCTTCTCTGTCATTAGTGTAAATATCCATTTCACTTCCAATGACATTGAAAACTTCCTGTAATCGACTAGGATGGGATTCGAACCCACGCGTGCAGAGCACAATGGATTAGCAGTCCATCGCCTTAACCACTCGGCCACCTAGTCATACATAACAGGAAAATATACCCAGAAAAACACAATTTAAAACAAATAAGTAGCAGCAAAGAAGACATGGCTTGTACAACTATGGCAACAAGCCATTTAATTTTCTTCCCAGTCACGGGGTGACTGCCTGGGTTATGTGGCTCTTCTCTGTCATTAGTGTGAATATCCATTTCACTTCCAATGACATTGAAAACTTCCTGTAATCGACTAGGATGGGATTCGAACCCACGCGTGCAGAGCACAATGGATTAGCAGTCCATCGCCTTAACCACTCGGCCACCTAGTCATACATAACAGGAAAATATACTCAGAAAAACACAATTTAAAACAAATAAGTAGCAGCAAAGAAGACATGGCTTGTACAACTATGGCAACAAGATATTTAATTTTCTTCCCAGTCACGGGGTGACTGCCTGGGTTATGTGGCTCTTCTCTGTCATTAGTGTGAATATCCATTTCACTTCCAATGACATTGAAAACTTCCTGTAATCGACTAGGATGGGATTCGAACCCACGCGTGCAGAGCACAATGGATTAGCAGTCCATCGCCTTAACCACTCGGCCACCTAGTCATACATGACAGGAAAATATACTCAGAAAAACACAATTTAAAACAAATAAGTAGCAGCAAAGAAGACATGGCTTGTACAACTATGGCAACAAGATATTTAATTTTCTTCCCAGTCACGGGGTGACTGCCTGGGTTTTGTGGCTCTTCTCTGTCATTAGTGTGAATATCCATTTCACTTCCAATGACATTGAAAACTTCCTGTAATCGACTAGGATGGGATTCGAACCCACGCGTGCAGAGCACAATGGATTAGCAGTCCATCGCCTTAACCACTCGGCCACCTAGTCATACATAACAGGAAAATATACCCAGAAAAACACAATTTAAAACAAATAAGTAGCAGCAAAGAAGACATGGCTTGTATAACTATGGCAACAAGATATTTAATTTTCTTCCCAGTCACGGGGTGACTGCCTGGGTTATGTGGCTCTTCTCTGTCATTAGTGTGAATATCCATTTCACTTCCAATGACATTGAAAACTTCCTGTAATCGACTAGGATGGGATTCGAACCCACGCGTGCAGAGCACAATGGATTAGCAGTCCATCGCCTTAACCACTCGGCCACCTAGTCATACATAACAGGAAAATATACTCAGAAAAACACAATTTAAAACAAATAAGTAGCAGCAAAGAAGACATGGCTTGTACAACTATGGCAACAAGATATTTAATTTTCTTCCCAGTCACGGGGTGACTGCCTGGGTTATGTGGCTCTTCTCTGTCATTAGTGTGAATATCCATTTCACTTCCAATGACATTGAAAACTTCCTGTAATCGACTAGGATGGGATTCGAACCCACGCGTGCAGAGCACAATGGATTAGCAGTCCATCGCCTTAACCACTCGGCCACCTAGTCATACATAACAGGAAAATATACTCAGAAAAACACAATTTAAAACAAATAAGTAGCAGCAAAGAAGACATGGCTTGTACAACTATGGCAACAAGCCATTTAATTTTCTTCCCAGTCACGGCGTGACTGCCTGGGTTATGTGGCTCTTCTCTGTCATTAGTGTAAATATCCATTTCACTTCCAATGACATTGAAAACTTCCTGTAATCGACTAGGATGGGATTCAAACCCACGCGTGCAGAGCACAATGGATTAGCAGTCCATCGCCTTAACCACTCGGCCACCTAGTCATACATAACAGGAAAATATACTCAGAAAAACACAATTTAAAACAAATAAGTAGCAGCAAAGAAGACATGGCTTGTACAACTATGGCAACAAGAGATTTGATTTTCTTCCCAGTCACGGGGTGACTGCCTGGGTTATGTGGCTCTTCTCTGTCATTAGTGTGAATATCCATTTCACTTCCAATGACATTGAAAACTTCCTGTAATCGACTAGGATGGGATTCGAACCGACGCGTGCAGAGCACAACGGATTAGCAGTCCATCGCCTTAACCACTCGGCCACCTAGTCATACATAACAGGAAAATATACTCAGAAAAACACAATTTAAAACAAATAAGTAGCAGCAAAGAAGAAATGGCTTGTACAACTATGGCAACAAGATATTTAATTTTCTTCCCAGTCACGGGGTGACTGCCTGGGTTATGTGGCTCTTCTCTGTCATTAGTGTGAATATCCATTTCACTTCCAATGACATTGAAAACTTCCTGTAATCGACTAGGATGGGATTCGAACCCACGCGTGCAGAGCACAATGGATTAGCAGTCCATCGCCTTAACCACTCGGCCACCTAGTCATACATAACAGGAAAATATACTCAGAAAAACACAATTTAAAACAAATAAGTAGCAGCAAAGAAGACATGGCTTGTACAACTATGGCAACAAGATATTTAATTTTCTTCCCAGTCACGGGGTGACTGCCTGGGTTATGTGGCTCTTCTCTGTCATTAGTGTGAATATCCATTTCACTTCCAATGACATTGAAAACTTCCTGTAATCGACTAGGATGGGATTCGAACCCACGCGTGCAGAGCACAATGGATTAGCAGTCCATCGCCTTAACCACTCGGCCACCTAGTCATACATAACAGGAAAATATACTCAGAAAAACACAATTTAAAACAAATAAGTAGCAGCAAAGAAGACATGGCTTGTACAACTATGGCAACAAGATTTTTAATTTTCTTCCCAGTCACGGGGTGACTGCCTGGGTTATGTGGCTCTTCTCTGTCATTAGTGTGAATATCCATTTCACTTCCAATGACATTGAAAACTTCCTGTAATCGACTAGGATGGGATTCGAACCCACGCGTGCAGAGCACAATGGATTAGCAGTCCATCGCCTTAACCACTCGGCCACCTAGTCATACATAACAGGAAAATATACTCAGAAAAACACAATTTAAAACAAATAAGTAGCAGCAAAGAAGACATGGCTTGTACAACTATGGCAACAAGATATTAAATTTTCTTCCCAGTCACGGGGTGACTGCCTGGGTTATGTGGCTCTTCTCTGTCATTAGTGTGAATATCCATTTCACTTCCAATGACATTGAAAACTTCCTGTAATCGACTAGGATGGGATTCGAACCCACGCGTGCAGAGCACAATGGATTAGCAGTCCATCGCCTTAACCACTCGGCCACCTAGTCATACATAACAGGAAAATATACTCAGAAAAACACAATTTAAAACAAATAAGTAGCAGCAAAGAAGACATGGCTTGTACAACTATGGCAACAAGATATTTAATTTTCTTCCCAGTCACGGGGTGACTGCCTGGGTTATGTGGCTCTTCTCTGTCATTAGTGTGAATATCCATTTCACTTCCAATGACATTGAAAACTTCCTGTAATCGACTAGGATGGGATTCGAACCCACGCGTGCAGAGCACAATGGATTAGCAGTCCATCGCCTTAACCACTCGGCCACCTAGTCATACATAACAGAAAAATATACTCAGAAAAACACAATTTAAAACAAATAAGTAGCAGCAAAGAAGACATGGCTTGTACAACTATGGCAACAAGCCATTTAATTTTCTTCCCAGTCACGGCGTGACTGCCTGGGTTATGTGGCTCTTCTCTGTCATTAGTGTAAATATCCATTTCACTTCCAATGACATTGAAAACTTCCTGTAATCGACTAGGATGGGATTCGAACCCACGCGTGCAGAGCACAATGGATTAGCAGTCCATCGCCTTAACCACTCGGCCACCTAGTCATACATAACAGGAAAATATACCCAGAAAAACACAATTTAAAACAAATAAGTAGCAGCAAAGAAGACATGGCTTGTACAACTATGGCAACAAGATATTTAATTTTCTTCCCAGTCACGGGGTGACTGCCTGGGTTATGTGGCTCTTCTCTGTCATTATTGTGAATATCCATTTCACTTCCAATGACATTGAAAACTTCCTGTAATCGACTAGGATGGGATTCGAACCCACGCGTGCAGAGCACAATGGATTAGCAGTCCATCGCCTTAACCACTCGGCCACCTAGTCATACATAACAGGAAAATATACTCAGAAAAACACAATTTAAAACAAATAAGTAGCAGCAAAGAAGACATGGCTTGTACAACTATGGCAACAAGATATTTAATTTTCTTCCCAGTCACGGGGTGACTGCCTGGGTTATGTGGCTCTTCTCTGTCATTAGTGTGAATATCCATTTCACTTCCAATGACATTGAAAACTTCCTGTAATCGACTAGGATGGGATTCGAACCCACGCGTGCAGAGCACAATGGATTAGCAGTCCATCGCCTTAACCACTCGGCCACCTAGTCATACATAACAGGAAAATATACCCAGAAAAACACAATTTAAAACAAATAAGTAGCAGCAAAGAAGACATGGCTTGTACAACTATGGCAACAAGATATTTAATTTTCTTCCCAGTCACGGGGTGAATGCCTGGGTTATGTGGCTCTTCTCTGTCATTAGTGTGAATATCCATTTCATTTCCAATGACATTGAAAACTTCCTGTAATCGACTAGGATGGGATTCGAACCCACGCGTGCAGAGCACAATGGATTAGCAGTCCATCGCCTTAACCACTCGGCCACCTAGTCATACATAACAGGAAAATATACTCAGAAAAACACAATTTAAAACAAATAAGTAGCAGCAAAGAAGACATGGCTTGTACAACTATGGCAACAAGCCATTTAATTTTCTTCCCAGTCACGGCGTGACTGCCTGGGTTATGTGGCTCTTCTCTGTCATTAGTGTAAATATCCATTTCACTTCCAATGACATTGAAAACTTCCTGTAATCGACTAGGATGGGATTCAAACCCACGCGTGCAGAGCACAATGGATTAGCAGTCCATCGCCTTAACCACTCGGCCACCTAGTCATACATAACAGGAAAATATACTCAGAAAAACACAATTTAAAACAAATAAGTAGCAGCAAAGAAGACATGGCTTGTACAACTATGGCAACAAGATATTTAATTTTCTTCCCTGTTACGGGGTGACTGCCTGGGTTATGTGGCTCTTCTCTGTCATTAGTGTGAATATCCATTTCACTTCCAATGACATTGAAAACTTCCTGTAATCGACTAGGATGGGATTCGAACTGACGCGTGCAGAGCACAACGGATTAGCAGTCCATCGCCCTAACCACTCGGCCACCTAGTCATACATAACAGGAAAATATACTCAGAAAAACACAATTTAAAACAAATAAGTAGCAGCAAAGAAGACATGGCTTGTACAACTATGGCAACAAGATATTTAATTTTCTTCCCAGTCACGGGGTGACTGCCTGGGTTATGTGGCTCTTCTCTGTCATTAGTGTGAATATCCATTTCACTTCCAATGACATTGAAAACTTCCTGTAATCGACTAGAATGGGATTCGAACCCACGCGTGCAGAGCACAATGGATTAGCAGTCCATCGCCTTAACCACTCGGCCACCTAGTCATACATAACAGGAAAATATACTCAGAAAAACACAATTTAAAACAAATAAGTAGCAGCAAAGAAGACATGGCTTGTACAACTATGGCAACAAGATATTTAATTTTCTTCCCAGTCATGGGGTGACTGCCTGGGTTATGTGGCTCTTCTCTGTCATTAGTGTGAATATCCATTTCACTTCCAATGACATTGAAAACTTCCTGTAATCGACTAGGATGGGATTCGAACCCACGCGTGCAGAGCACAATGGATTAGCAGTCCATCGCCTTAACCACTCGGCCACCTAGTCATACATAACAGGAAAATATACTCAGAAAAACACAATTTAAAACAAATAAGTAGCAGCAAAGAAGACATGGCTTGTACAACTATGGCAACAAGATATTTAATTTTCTTCCCAGTCACGGGGTGACTGCCTGGGTTATGTGGCTCTTCTCTGTCATTAGTGTGAATATCCATTTCACTTCCAATGACATTGAAAACTTCCTGTAATCGACTAGGATGGGATTCGAACCCACGCGTGCAGAGCACAATGGATTAGCAGTCCATCGCCTTAACCACTCGGCCACCTAGTCATACATAACAGGAAAATATACTCAGAAAAACACAATTTAAAACAAATAAGTAGCAGCAAAGAAGACATGGCTTGTACAAATATGGCAACAAGATATTTAATTTTCTTCCCAGTCACGGGGTGACTGCCTGGGTTATGTGGCTCTTCTCTGTCATTAGTGTGAATATCCATTTCACTTCCAATGACATTGAAAACTTCCTGTAATCGACTAGGATGGGATTCGAACCCACGCGTGCAGAGCACAATGGATTAGCAGTCCATCGCCTTAACCACTCGGCCACCTAGTCATACATAACAGGAAAATATACCCAGAAAAACACAATTTAAAACAAATAAGTAGCAGCAAAGAAGACATGGCTTGTATAACTATGGCAACAAGATATTTAATTTTCTTCCCAGTCACGGGGTGACTGCCTGGGTTATGTGGCTCTTCTCTGTCATTAGTGTGAATATCCATTTCACTTCCAATGACATTGAAAACTTCCTGTAATCGACTAGGATGGGATTCGAACCCACGCGTGCAGAGCACAATGGATTAGCAGTCCATCGCCTTAACCACCCGGCCACCTAGTCATACATAACAGGAAAATATACTCAGAAAAACACAATTTAAAACAAATAAGTAGCAGCAAAGAAGACATGGCTTGTACAACTATGGCAACAAGATATTTAATTTTCTTCCCAGTCACGGGGTGACTGCCTGGGTTATGTGGCTCTTCTCTGTCATTAGTGTGAATATCCATTTCACTTCCAATGACATTGAAAACTTCCTGTAATCGACTAGGATGGGATTCGAACCCACGCGTGCAGAGCACAATGGATTAGCAGTCCATCGCCTTAACCACTCGGCCACCTAGTCATACATAACAGGAAAATATACTCAGAAAAACACAATTTAAAACAAATAAGTAGCAGCAAAGAAGACATGGCTTGTACAACTATGGCAACAAGCCATTTAATTTTCTTCCCAGTCACGGCGTGACTGCCTGGGTTATGTGGCTCTTCTCTGTCATTAGTGTAAATATCCATTTCACTTCCAATGACATTGAAAACTTCCTGTAATCGACTAGGATGGGATTCAAACCCACGCGTGCAGAGCACAATGGATTAGCAGTCCATCGCCTTAACCACTCGGCCACCTAGTCATACATAACAGGAAAATATACTCAGAAAAACACAATTTAAAACAAATAAGTAGCAGCAAAGAAGACATGGCTTGTACAACTATGGCAACAAGAGATTTGATTTTCTTCCCAGTCACGGGGTGACTGCCTGGGTTATGTGGCTCTTCTCTGTCATTAGTGTGAATATCCATTTCACTTCCAATGACATTGAAAACTTCCTGTAATCGACTAGGATGGGATTCGAACCGACGCGTGCAGAGCACAACGGATTAGCAGTCCATCGCCTTAACCACTCGGCCACCTAGTCATACATAACAGGAAAATATACTCAGAAAAACACAATTTAAAACAAATAAGTAGCAGCAAAGAAGAAATGGCTTGTACAACTATGGCAACAAGATATTTAATTTTCTTCCCAGTCACGGGGTGACTGCCTGGGTTATGTGGCTCTTCTCTGTCATTAGTGTGAATATCCATTTCACTTCCAATGACATTGAAAACTTCCTGTAATCGACTAGGATGGGATTCGAACCCACGCGTGCAGAGCACAATGGATTAGCAGTCCATCGCCTTAACCACTCGGCCACCTAGTCATACATAACAGGAAAATATACTCAGAAAAACACAATTTAAAACAAATAAGTAGCAGCAAAGAAGACATGGCTTGTACAACTATGGCAACAAGATATTTAATTTTCTTCCCAGTCACGGGGTGACTGCCTGGGTTATGTGGCTCTTCTCTGTCATTAGTGTGAATATCCATTTCACTTCCAATGACATTGAAAACTTCCTGTAATCGACTAGGATGGGATTCGAACCCACGCGTGCAGAGCACAATGGATTAGCAGTCCATCGCCTTAACCACTCGGCCACCTAGTCATACATAACAGGAAAATATACTCAGAAAAACACAATTTAAAACAAATAAGTAGCAGCAAAGAAGACATGGCTTGTACAACTATGGCAACAAGATTTTTAATTTTCTTCCCAGTCACGGGGTGACTGCCTGGGTTATGTGGCTCTTCTCTGTCATTAGTGTGAATATCCATTTCACTTCCAATGACATTGAAAACTTCCTGTAATCGACTAGGATGGGATTCGAACCCACGCGTGCAGAGAACAATGGATTAGCAGTCCATCGCCTTAACCACTCGGCCACCTAGTCATACATAACAGGAAAATATACTCAGAAAAACACAATTTAAAACAAATAAGTAGCAGCAAAGAAGACATGGCTTGTACAACTATGGCAACAAGATATTAAATTTTCTTCCCAGTCACGGGGTGACTGCCTGGGTTATGTGGCTCTTCTCTGTCATTAGTGTGAATATCCATTTCACTTCCAATGACATTGAAAACTTCCTGTAATCGACTAGGATGGGATTCGAACCAACGCGTGCAGAGCACAATGGATTAGCAGTCCATCGCCTTAACCACTCGGCCACCTAGTCATACATAACAGGAAAATATACTCAGAAAAACACAATTTAAAACAAATAAGTAGCAGCAAAGAAGACATGGCTTGTACAACTATGGCAACAAGATATTTAATTTTCTTCCCAGTCACGGGGTGACTGCCTGGGTTATGTGGCTCTTCTCTGTCATTAGTGTGAATATCCATTTCACTTCCAATGACATTGAAAACTTCCTGTAATCGACTAGGATGGGATTCGAACCCATGCGTGCAGAGCACAATGGATTAGCAGTCCATCGCCTTAACCACTCGGCCACCTAGTCATACATAACAGAAAAATATACTCAGAAAAACACAATTTAAAACAAATAAGTAGCAGCAAAGAAGACATGGCTTGTACAACTATGGCAACAAGCCATTTAATTTTCTTCCCAGTCACGGCGTGACTGCCTGGGTTATGTGGCTCTTCTCTGTCATTAGTGTAAATATCCATTTCACTTCCAATGACATTGAAAACTTCCTGTAATCGACTAGGATGGGATTCGAACCCACGCGTGCAGAGCACAATGGATTAGCAGTCCATCGCCTTAACCACTCGGCCACCTAGTCATACATAACAGGAAAATATACCCAGAAAAACACAATTTAAAACAAATAAGTAGCAGCAAAGAAGACATGGCTTGTACAACTATGGCAACAAGCCATTTAATTTTCTTCCCAGTCACGGGGTGACTGCCTGGGTTATGTGGCTCTTCTCTGTCATTAGTGTGAATATCCATTTCACTTCCAATGACATTGAAAACTTCCTGTAATCGACTAGGATGGGATTCGAACCCACGCGTGCAGAGCACAATGGATTAGCAGTCCATCGCCTTAACCACTCGGCCACCTAGTCATACATAACAGGAAAATATACTCAGAAAAACACAATTTAAAACAAATAAGTAGCAGCAAAGAAGACATGGCTTGTACAACTATGGCAACAAGATATTTAATTTTCTTCCCAGTCACGGGGTGACTGCCTGGGTTATGTGGCTCTTCTCTGTCATTAGTGTGAATATCCATTTCACTTCCAATGACATTGAAAACTTCCTGTAATCGACTAGGATGGGATTCGAACCCACGCGTGCAGAGCACAATGGATTAGCAGTCCATCGCCTTAACCACTCGGCCACCTAGTCATACATAACAGGAAAATATACTCAGAAAAACACAATTTAAAACAAATAAGTAGCAGCAAAGAAGACATGGCTTGTACAACTATGGCAACAAGCCATTAAATTTTCTTCCCAGTCACGGGGTGACTGCCTGGGTTATGTGGCTCTTCTCTGTCATTAGTGTGAATATCCATTTCACTTCCAATGACATTGAAAACTTCCTGTAATCGACTAGGATGGGATTCGAACCCACGCGTGCAGAGCACAATGGATTAGCAGTCCATCGCCTTAAACACTCGGCCACCTAGTCATACATAACAGGAAAATATACTCAGAAAAACACAATTTAAAACAAATAAGTAGCAGCAAAGAAGACATGGCTTGTACAACTATGGCAACAAGATATTTAATTTTCTTCCCAGTCACGGGGTGACTGCCTGGGTTATGTGGCTCTTCTCTGTCATTAGTGTGAATATCCATTTCACTTCCAATAACATTGAAAACTTCCTGTAATCGACTAGGATTGGATTCGAACCCACGCGTGCAGAGCACAATGGATTAGCAGTCCATCGCCTTAACCACTCGGCCACCTAGTCATACATAACAGGAAAATATACTCAGAAAAACACAATTTAAAACAAATAAGTAGCAGCAAAGAAGACATGGCTTGTACAACTATGGCAACAAGCCATTTAATTTTCTTCCCAGTCACGGGGTGACTGCCTGGGTTATGTGGCTCTTCTCTGTCATTAGTGTGAATATCCATTTCACTTCCAATGACATTGAAAACTTCCTGTAATCGACTAGGATGGGATTCGAACCCACGCGTGCAGAGCACAATGGATTAGCAGTCCATCGCCTTAACCTCTCGGCCACCTAGTCATACATAACAGGAAAATATACTCAGAAAAACACAATTTAAAACAAATAAGTAGCAGCAAAGAAGACATGGCTTGTACAACTATGGCAACAAGATATTTAATTTTCTTCCCAGTCACGGGGTGACTGCCTGGGTTATGTGGCTCTTCTCTGTCATTAGTGTGAATATCCATTTCACTTCCAATGACATTGAAAACTTCCTGTAATCGACTAGGATGGGATTCGAACCCACGCGTGCAGAGCACAATGGATTAGCAGTCCATCGCCTTAACCACTCGGCCACCTAGTCATACATAACAGGAAAATATACTCAGAAAAACACAATTTAAAAAAAATAAGTAGCAGCAAAGAAGACATGGCTTGTACAACTATGGCAACAAGATATTTAATTTTCTTCCCAGTCACGGGGTGACTGCCTGGGTTATGTGGCTCTTCTCTGTCATTAGTGTGAATATCCATTTCACTTCCAATGACATTGAAAACTTCCTGTAATCGACTAGGATGGGATTCGAACCCACGCGTGCAGAGCACAATGGATTAGCAGTCCATCGCCTTAACCACTCGGCCACCTAGTCATACATAACAGGAAAATATACTCAGAAAAACACAATTTAAAACAAATAAGTAGCAGCAAAGAAGACATGGCTTGTACAACTATGGCAACGAGATATTTAATTTTCTTCCCAGTCACGGGGTGACTGCCTGGGTTATGTGGCTCTTCTCTGTCATTAGTGTGAATATCCATTTCACTTCCAATGACATTGAAAACTTCCTGTAATCGACTAGGATGGGATTCGAACCCACGCGTGCAGAGCACAATGGATTAGCAGTCCATCGCCTTAACCACTCGGCCACCTAGTCATACATAACAGAAAAATATACTCAGAAAAACACAATTTAAAACAAATAAGTAGCAGCAAAGAAGACATGGCTTGTACAACTATGGCAACAAGCCATTTAATTTTCTTCCCAGTCACGGCGTGACTGCCTGGGTTATGTGGCTCTTCTCTGTCATTAGTGTGAATATCCATTTCACTTCCAATGACATTGAAAACTTCCTGTAATCGACTAGGATGGGATTCGAACCGACGCGTGCAGAGCACAACGGATTAGCAGTCCATCGCCTTAACCACTCGGCCACCTAGTCATACATAACAGGAAAATATACTCAGAAAAACACAATTTAAAACAAATAAGTAGCAGCAAAGAAGAAATGGCTTGTACAACTATGGCAACAAGATATTTAATTTTCTTCCCAGTCACGGGGTGACTGCCTGGGTTATGTGGCTCTTCTCTGTCATTAGTGTGAATATCCATTTCACTTCCAATGACATTGAAAACTTCCTGTAATCGACTAGGATGGGATTCGAACCCACGCGTGCAGAGCACAATGGATTAGCAGTCCATCGCCTTAACCACTCGGCCACCTAGTCATACATAACAGGAAAATATACTCAAAAAACACAATTTAAAACAAATAAGTAGCAGCAAAGAAGACATGGCTTGTACAACTATGGCAACAAGATATTTAATTTTCTTCCCAGTCACGGGGTGACTGCCTGGGTTATGTGGCTCTTCTCTGTCATTAGTGTGAATATCCATTTCACTTCCAATGACATTGAAAACTTCCTGTAATCGACTAGGATGGGATTCGAACCCACGCGTGCAGAGCACAATGGATTAGCAGTCCATCGCCTTAACCACTCGGCCACCTAGTCATACATAACAGGAAAATATACTCAGAAAAACACAATTTAAAACAAATAAGTAGCAGCAAAGAAGACATGGCTTGTACAACTATGGCAACAAGATTTTTAATTTTCTTCCCAGTCACGGGGTGACTGCCTGGGTTATGTGGCTCTTCTCTGTCATTAGTGTGAATATCCATTTCACTTCCAATGACATTGAAAACTTCCTGTAATCGACTAGGATGGGATTCGAACCCACGCGTGCAGAGCACAATGGATTAGCAGTCCATCGCCTTAACCACTCGGCCACCTAGTCATACATAACAGGAAAATATACTCAGAAAAACACAATTTAAAACAAATAAGTAGCAGCAAAGAAGACATGGCTTGTACAACTATGGCAACAAGATATTAAATTTTCTTCCCAGTCACGGGGTGACTGCCTGGGTTATGTGGCTCTTCTCTGTCATTAGTGTGAATATCCATTTCACTTCCAATGACATTGAAAACTTCCTGTAATCGACTAGGATGGGATTCGAACCCACGCGTGCAGAGCACAATGGATTAGCAGTCCATCGCCTTAACCACTCGGCCACCTAGTCATACATAACAGGAAAATATACTCAGAAAAACACAATTTAAAACAAATAAGTAGCAGCAAAGAAGACATGGCTTGTACAACTATGGCAACAAGATATTTAATTTTCTTCCCAGTCACGGGGTGACTGCCTGGGTTATGTGGCTCTTCTCTGTCATTAGTGTGAATATCCATTTCACTTCCAATGACATTGAAAACTTCCTGTAATCGACTAGGATGGGATTCGAACCCACGCGTGCAGAGCACAATGGATTAGCAGTCCATCGCCTTAACCACTCGGCCACCTAGTCATACATAACAGAAAAATATACTCAGAAAAACACAATTTAAAACAAATAAGTAGCAGCAAAGAAGACATGGCTTGTACAACTATGGCAACAAGCCATTTAATTTTCTTCCCAGTCACGGCGTGACTGCCTGGGTTATGTGGCTCTTCTCTGTCATTAGTGTAAATATCCATTTCACTTCCAATGACATTGAAAACTTCCTGTAATCGACTAGGATGGGATTCGAACCCACGCGTGCAGAGCACAATGGATTAGCAGTCCATCGCCTTAACCACTCGGCCACCTAGTCATACATAACAGGAAAATATACCCAGAAAAACACAATTTAAAACAAATAAGTAGCAGCAAAGAAGACATGGCTTGTACAACTATGGCAACAAGATATTTAATTTTCTTCCCAGTCACGGGGTGACTGCCTGGGTTATGTGGCTCTTCTCTGTCATTATTGTGAATATCCATTTCACTTCCAATGACATTGAAAACTTCCTGTAATCGACTAGGATGGGATTCGAACCCACGCGTGCAGAGCACAATGGATTAGCAGTCCATCGCCTTAACCACTCGGCCACCTAGTCATACATAACAGGAAAATATACTCAGAAAAACACAATTTAAAACAAATAAGTAGCAGCAAAGAAGACAAGGCTTGTACAACTATGGCAACAAGATATTTAATTTTCTTCCCAGTCACGGGGTGACTGCCTGGGTTATGTGGCTCTTCTCTGTCATTAGTGTGAATATCCATTTCACTTCCAATGACATTGAAAACTTCCTGTAATCGACTAGGATGGGATTCGAACCCACGCGTGCAGAGCACAATGGATTAGCAGTCCATCGCCTTAACCACTCGGCCACCTAGTCATACATAACAGGAAAATATACCCAGAAAAACACAATTTAAAACAAATAAGTAGCAGCAAAGAAGACATGGCTTGTACAACTATGGCAACAAGATATTTAATTTTCTTCCCAGTCACGGGGTGAATGCCTGGGTTATGTGGCTCTTCTCTGTCATTAGTGTGAATATCCATTTCACTTCCAATGACATTGAAAACTTCCTGTAATCGACTAGGATGGGATTCGAACCCACGCGTGCAGAGCACAATGGATTAGCAGTCCATCGCCTTAACCACTCGGCCACCTAGTCATACATAACAGGAAAATATACTCAGAAAAACACAATTTAAAACAAATAAGTAGCAGCAAAGAAGACATGGCTTGTACAACTATGGCAACAAGCCATTTAATTTTCTTCCCAGTCACGGCGTGACTGCCTGGATTATGTGGCTCTTCTCTGTCATTAGTGTAAATATCCATTTCACTTCCAATGACATTGAAAACTTCCTGTAATCGACTAGGATGGGATTCAAACCCACGCGTGCAGAGCACAATGGATTAGCAGTCCATCGCCTTAACCACTCGGCCACCTAGTCATACATAACAGGAAAATATACTCAGAAAAACACAATTTAAAACAAATAAGTAGCAGCAAAGAAGACATGGCTTGTACAACTATGGCAACAAGATATTTAATTTTCTTCCCAGTTACGGGGTGACTGCCTGGGTTATGTGGCTCTTCTCTGTCATTAGTGTGAATATCCATTTCACTTCCAATGACATTGAAAACTTCCTGTAATCGACTAGGATGGGATTCGAACCGACGCGTGCAGAGCACAACGGATTAGCAGTCCATCGCCCTAACCACTCGGCCACCTAGTCATACATAACAGGAAAATATACTCAGAAAAACACAATTTAAAACAAATAAGTAGCAGCAAAGAAGACATGGCTTGTACAACTATGGCAACAAGATATTTAATTTTCTTCCCAGTCACGGGGTGACTGCCTGGGTTATGTGGCTCTTCTCTGTCATTAGTGTGAATATCCATTTCACTTCCAATGACATTGAAAACTTCCTGTAATCGACTAGAATGGGATTCGAACCCACGCATGCAGAGCACAATGGATTAGCAGTCCATCGCCTTAACCACTCGGCCACCTAGTCATACATAACAGGAAAATATACTCAGAAAAACACAATTTAAAACAAATAAGTAGCAGCAAAGAAGACATGGCTTGTACAACTATGGCAACAAGATATTTAATTTTCTTCCCAGTCATGGGGTGACTGCCTGGGTTATGTGGCTCTTCTCTGTCATTAGTGTGAATATCCATTTCACTTCCAATGACATTGAAAACTTCCTGTAATCGACTAGGATGGGATTCCACACCCACGCGTGCAGAGCACAATGGATTAGCAGTCCATCGCCTTAACCACTCGGCCACCTAGTCATACATAACAGGAAAATATACTCAGAAAAACACAATTTAAAACAAATAAGTAGCAGCAAAGAAGACATGGCTTGTACAACTATGGCAACAAGATATTTAATTTTCTTCCCAGTCACGGGGTGACTGCCTGGGTTATGTGGCTCTTCTCTGTCATTAGTGTGAATATCCATTTCACTTCCAATGACATTGAAAACTTCCTGTAATCGACTAGGATGGGATTCGAACCCACGCGTGCAGAGCACAATGGATTAGCAGTCCATCGCCTTAACCACTCGGCCACCTAGTCATACATAACAGGAAAATATACTCAGAAAAACACAATTTAAAACAAATAAGTAGCAGCAAAGAAGACATGGCTTGTACAACTATGGCAACAAGATATTTAATTTTCTTCCCAGTCACGGGGTGACTGCCTGGGTTATGTGGCTCTTCTCTGTCATTAGTGTGAATATCCATTTCACTTCCAATGACATTGAAAACTTCCTGTAATCGACTAGGATGGGATTCGAACGCACGCGTGCAGAGCACAATGGATTAGCAGTCCATCGCCTTAACCACTCGGCCACCTAGTCATACATAACAGGAAAATATACCCAGAAAAACACAATTTAAAACAAATAAGTAGCAGCAAAGAAGACATGGCTTGTATAACTATGGCAACAAGATATTTAATTTTCTTCCCAGTCACGGGGTGACTGCCTGGGTTATGTGGCTCTTCTCTGTCATTAGTGTGAATATCCATTTCACTTCCAATGACATTGAAAACTTCCTGTAATCGACTAGGATGGGATTCGAACCCACGCGTGCAGAGCACAATGGATTAGCAGTCCATCGCCTTAACCACTCGGCCACCTAGTCATACATAACAGGAAAATATACTCAGAAAAACACAATTTAAAACAAATAAGTAGCAGCAAAGAAGACATGGCTTGTACAACTATGGCAACAAGATATTTAATTTTCTTCCCAGTCACGGGGTGACTGCCTGGGTTATGTGGCTCTTCTCTGTCATTAGTGTGAATATCCATTTCACTTCCAATGACATTGAAAACTTCCTGTAATCGACTAGGATGGGATTCGAACCCACGCGTGCAGAGCACAATGGATTAGCAGTCCATCGCCTTAACCACTCGGCCACCTAGTCATACATAACAGGAAAATATACTCAGAAAAACACAATTTAAAACAAATAAGTAGCAGCAAAGAAGACATGGCTTGTACAACTATGGCAACAAGCCATTTAATTTTCTTCCCAGTCACGGCGTGACTGCCTGGGTTATGTGGCTCTTCTCTGTCATTAGTGTAAATATCCATTTCACTTCCAATGACATTGAAAACTTCCTGTAATCGACTAGGATGGGATTCAAACCCACGCGTGCAGAGCACAATGGATTAGCAGTCCATCGCCTTAACCACTCGGCCACCTAGTCATACATAACAGGAAAATATACTCAGAAAAACACAATTTAAAACAAATAAGTAGCAGCAAAGAAGACATGGCTTGTACAACTATGGCAACAAGAGATTTGATTTTCTTCCCAGTCACGGGGTGACTGCCTGGGTTATGTGGCTCTTCTCTGTCATTAGTGTGAATATCCATTTCACTTCCAATGACATTGAAAACTTCCTGTAATCGACTAGGATGGGATTCGAACCGACGCGTGCAGAGCACAACGGATTAGCAGTCCATCGCCTTAACCACTCGGCCACCTAGTCATACATAACAGGAAAATATACTCAGAAAAACACAATTTAAAACAAATAAGTAGCAGCAAAGAAGAAATGGCTTGTACAACTATGGCAACAAGATATTTAATTTTCTTCCCAGTCACGGGGTGACTGCCTGGGTTATGTGGCTCTTCTCTGTCATTAGTGTGAATATCCATTTCACTTCCAATGACATTGAAAACTTCCTGTAATCGACTAGGATGGGATTCGAACCCACGCGTGCAGAGCACAATGGATTAGCAGTCCATCGCCTTAACCACTCGGCCACCTAGTCATACATAACAGGAAAATATACTCAGAAAAACACAATTTAAAACAAATAAGTAGCAGCAAAGAAGACATGGCTTGTACAACTATGGCAACAAGATATTTAATTTTCTTCCCAGTCACGGGGTGACTGCCTGGGTTATGTGGCTCTTCTCTGTCATTAGTGTGAATATCCATTTCACTTCCAATGACATTGAAAACTTCCTGTAATCGACTAGGATGGGATTCGAACCCACGCGTGCAGAGCACAATGGATTAGCAGTCCATCGCCTTAACCACTCGGCCACCTAGTCATACATAACAGGAAAATATACTCAGAAAAACACAATTTAAAACAAATAAGTAGCAGCAAAGAAGACATGGCTTGTACAACTATGGCAACAAGATTTTTAATTTTCTTCCCAGTCACGGGGTGACTGCCTGGGTTATGTGGCTCTTCTCTGTCATTAGTGTGAATATCCATTTCACTTCCAATGACATTGAAAACTTCCTGTAATCGACTAGGATGGGATTCGAACCCACGCGTGCAGAGCACAATGGATTAGCAGTCCATCGCCTTAACCACTCGGCCACCTAGTCATACATAACAGGAAAATATACTCAGAAAAACACAATTTAAAACAAATAAGTAGCAGCAAAGAAGACATGGCTTGTACAACTATGGCAACAAGATATTAAATTTTCTTCCCAGTCACGGGGTGACTGCCTGGGTTATGTGGCTCTTCTCTGTCAATTAGTGTGAATATCCATTTCACTTCCAATGACATTGAAAACTTCCTGTAATCGACTAGGATGGGATTCGAACCAACGCGTGCAGAGCACAATGGATTAGCAGTCCATCGCCTTAACCACTCGGCCACCTAGTCATACATAACAGGAAAATATACTCAGAAAAACACAATTTAAAACAAATAAGTAGCAGCAAAGAAGACATGGCTTGTACAACTATGGCAACAAGATATTTAATTTTCTTCCCAGTCACGGGGTGACTGCCTGGGTTATGTGGCTCTTCTCTGTCATTAGTGTGAATATCCATTTCACTTCCAATGACATTGAAAACTTCCTGTAATCGACTAGGATGGGATTCGAACCCATGCGTGCAGAGCACAATGGATTAGCAGTCCATCGCCTTAACCACTCGGCCACCTAGTCATACATAACAGAAAAATATACTCAGAAAAACACAATTTAAAACAAATAAGTAGCAGCAAAGAAGACATGGCTTGTACAACTATGGCAACAAGCCATTTAATTTTCTTCCCAGTCACGGCGTGACTGCCTGGGTTATGTGGCTCTTCTCTGTCATTAGTGTAAATATCCATTTCACTTCCAATGACATTGAAAACTTCCTGTAATCGACTAGGATGGGATTCGAACCCACGCGTGCAGAGCACAATGGATTAGCAGTCCATCGCCTTAACCACTCGGCCACCTAGTCATACATAACAGGAAAATATACCCAGAAAAACACAATTTAAAACAAATAAGTAGCAGCAAAGAAGACATGGCTTGTACAACTATGGCAACAAGCCATTTAATTTTCTTCCCAGTCACGGGGTGACTGCCTGGGTTATGTGGCTCTTCTCTGTCATTAGTGTGAATATCCATTTCACTTCCAATGACATTGAAAACTTCCTGTAATCGACTAGGATGGGATTCGAACCCACGCGTGCAGAGCACAATGGATTAGCAGTCCATCGCCTTAACCACTCGGCCACCTAGTCATACATAACAGGAAAATATACTCAGAAAAACACAATTTAAAACAAATAAGTAGCAGCAAAGAAGACATGGCTTGTACAACTATGGCAACAAGATATTTAATTTTCTTCCCAGTCACGGGGTGACTTCCTGGGTTATGTGGCTCTTCTCTGTCATTAGTGTGAATATCCATTTCACTTCCAATGACATTGAAAACTTCCTGTAATCGACTAGGATGGGATTCGAACCCACGCGTGCAGAGCACAATGGATTAGCAGTCCATCGCCTTAACCACTCGGCCACCTAGTCATACATAACAGGAAAATATACTCAGAAAAACACAATTTAAAACAAATAAGTAGCAGCAAAGAAGACATGGCTTGTACAACTATGGCAACAAGCCATTAAATTTTCTTCCCAGTCACGGGGTGACTGCCTGGGTTATGTGGCTCTTCTCTGTCATTAGTGTGAATATCCATTTCACTTCCAATGACATTGAAAACTTCCTGTAATCGACTAGGATGGGATTCGAACCCACGCGTGCAGAGCACAATGGATTAGCAGTCCATCGCCTTAAACACTCGGCCACCTAGTCATACATAACAGGAAAATATACTCAGAAAAACACAATTTAAAACAAATAAGTAGCAGCAAAGAAGACATGGCTTGTACAACTATGGCAACAAGATATTTAATTTTCTTCCCAGTCACGGGGTGACTGCCTGGGTTATGTGGCTCTTCTCTGTCATTAGTGTGAATATCCATTTCACTTCCAATAACATTGAAAACTTCCTGTAATCGACTAGGATTGGATTCGAACCCACGCGTGCAGAGCACAATGGATTAGCAGTCCATCGCCTTAACCACTCGGCCACCTAGTCATACATAACAGGAAAATATACTCAGAAAAACACAATTTAAAACAAATAAGTAGCAGCAAAGAAGACATGGCTTGTACAACTATGGCAACAAGCCATTTAATTTTCTTCCCAGTCACGGGGTGACTGCCTGGGTTATGTGGCTCTTCTCTGTCATTAGTGTGAATATCCATTTCACTTCCAATGACATTGAAAACTTCCTGTAATCGACTAGGATGGGATTCGAACCCACGCGTGCAGAGCACAATGGATTAGCAGTCCATCGCCTTAACCACTCGGCCACCTAGTCATACATAACAGGAAAATATACTCAGAAAAACACAATTTAAAACAAATAAGTAGCAGCAAAGAAGACATGGCTTGTACAACTATGGCAACAAGATATTTAATTTTCTTCCCAGTCACGGGGTGACTGCCTGGGTTATGTGGCTCTTCTCTGTCATTAGTGTGAATATCCATTTCACTTCCAATGACATTGAAAACTTCCTGTAATCGACTAGGATGGGATTCGAACCCACGCGTGCAGAGCACAATGGATTAGCAGTCCATCGCCTTAACCACTCGGCCACCTAGTCATACATAACAGGAAAATATACTCAGAAAAACACAATTTAAAACAAATAAGTAGCAGCAAAGAAGACATGGCTTGTACAACTATGGCAACAAGATATTTAATTTTCTTCCCAGTCACGGGGTGACTGCCTGGGTTATGTGGCTCTTCTCTGTCATTAGTGTGAATATCCATTTCACTTCCAATGACATTGAAAACTTCCTGTAATCGACTAGGATGGGATTCGAACCCACGCGTGCAGAGCACAATGGATTAGCAGTCCATCGCCTTAACCACTCGGCCACCTAGTCATACATAACAGAAAAATATACTCAGAAAAACACAATTTAAAACAAATAAGTAGCAGCAAAGAAGACATGGCTTGTACAACTATGGCAACAAGCCATTTAATTTTCTTCCCAGTCACGGCGTGACTGCCTGGGTTATGTGGCTCTTCTCTGTCATTAGTGTAAATATCCATTTCACTTCCAATGACATTGAAAACTTCCTGTAATCGACTAGGATGGGATTCGAACCCACGCGTGCAGAGCACAATGGATTAGCAGTCCATCGCCTTAACCACTCGGCCACCTAGTCATACATAACAGGAAAATATACCCAGAAAAACACAATTTAAAACAAATAAGTAGCAGCAAAGAAGACATGGCTTGTACAACTATGGCAACAAGCCATTTAATTTTCTTCCCAGTCACGGGGTGACTGCCTGGGTTATGTGGCTCTTCTCTGTCATTAGTGTGAATATCCATTTCACTTCCAATGACATTGAAAACTTCCTGTAATCGACTAGGATGGGATTCGAACCCACGCGTGCAGAGCACAATGGATTAGCAGTCCATCGCCTTAACCACTCGGCCACCTAGTCATACATAACAGGAAAATATACTCAGAAAAACACAATTTAAAACAAATAAGTAGCAGCAAAGAAGACATGGCTTGTACAACTATGGCAACAAGATATTTAATTTTCTTCCCAGTCACGGGGTGACTGCCTGGGTTATGTGGCTCTTCTCTGTCATTAGTGTGAATATCCATTTCACTTCCAATGACATTGAAAACTTCCTGTAATCGACTAGGATGGGATTCGAACCCACGCGTGCAGAGCACAATGGATTAGCAGTCCATCGCCTTAACCACTCGGCCACCTAGTCATACATGACAGGAAAATATACTCAGAAAAACACAATTTAAAACAAATAAGTAGCAGCAAAGAAGACATGGCTTGTACAACTATGGCAACAAGATATTTAATTTTCTTCCCAGTCACGGGGTGACTGCCTGGGTTTTGTGGCTCTTCTCTGTCATTAGTGTGAATATCCATTTCACTTCCAATGACATTGAAAACTTCCTGTAATCGACTAGGATGGGATTCGAACCCACGCGTGCAGAGCACAATGGATTAGCAGTCCATCGCCTTAACCACTCGGCCACCTAGTCATACATAACAGGAAAATATACTCAGAAAAACACAATTTAAAACAAATAAGTAGCAGCAAAGAAGACATGGCTTGTACAACTATGGCAACAAGATTTTTAATTTTCTTCCCAGTCACGGGGTGACTGCCTGGGTTATGTGGCTCTTCTCTGTCATTAGTGTGAATATCCATTTCACTTCCAATGACATTGAAAACTTCCTGTAATCGACTAGGATGGGATTCGAACCCACGCGTGCAGAGCACAATGGATTAGCAGTCCATCGCCTTAACCACTCGGCCACCTAGTCATACATAACAGGAAAATATACTCAGAAAAACACAATTTAAAACAAATAAGTAGCAGCAAAGAAGACATGGCTTGTACAACTATGGCAACAAGATATTACATTTTCTTCCCAGTCACGGGGTGACTGCCTGGGTTATGTGGCTCTTCTCTGTCATTAGTGTGAATATCCATTTCACTTCCAATGACATTGAAAACTTCCTGTAATCGACTAGGATGGGATTCGAACCCACGCGTGCAGAGCACAATGGATTAGCAGTCCATCGCCTTAACCACTCGGCCACCTAGTCATACATAACAGGAAAATATACTCAGAAAAACACAATTTAAAACAAATAAGTAGCAGCAAAGAAGACATGGCTTGTACAACTATGGCAACAAGATATTTAATTTTCTTCCCAGTCACGGGGTGACTGCCTGGGTTATGTGGCTCTTCTCTGTCATTAGTGTGAATATCCATTTCACTTCCAATGACATTGAAAACTTCCTGTAATCGACTAGGATGGGATTCGAACCCACGCGTGCAGAGCACAATGGATTAGCAGTCCATCGCCTTAACCACTCGGCCACCTAGTCATACATAACAGAAAAATATACTCAGAAAAACACAATTTAAAACAAATAAGTAGCAGCAAAGAAGACATGGCTTGTACAACTATGGCAACAAGCCATTTAATTTTCTTCCCAGTCACGGCGTGACTGCCTGGGTTATGTGGCTCTTCTCTGTCATTAGTGTAAATATCCATTTCACTTCCAATGACATTGAAAACTTCCTGTAATCGACTAGGATGGGATTCGAACCCACGCGTGCAGAGCACAATGGATTAGCAGTCCATCGCCTTAACCACTCGGCCACCTAGTCATACATAACAGGAAAATATACCCAGAAAAACACAATTTAAAACAAATAAGTAGCAGCAAAGAAGACATGGCTTGTACAACTATGGCAACAAGCCATTTAATTTTCTTCCCAGTCACGGGGTGACTGCCTGGGTTATGTGGCTCTTCTCTGTCATTAGTGTGAATATCCATTTCACTTCCAATGACATTGAAAACTTCCTGTAATCGACTAGGATGGGATTCGAACCCACGCGTGCAGAGCACAATGGATTAGCAGTCCATCGCCTTAACCACTCGGCCACCTAGTCATACATAACAGGAAAATATACTCAGAAAAACACAATTTAAAAAAAATAAGTAGCAGCAAAGAAGACATGGCTTGTACAACTATGGCAACAAGATATTTAATTTTCTTCCCAGTCACGGGGTGACTGCCTGGGTTATGTGGCTCTTCTCTGTCATTAGTGTGAATATCCATTTCACTTCCAATGACATTGAAAACTTCCTGTAATCGACTAGGATGGGATTCGAACCCACGCGTGCAGAGCACAATGGATTAGCAGTCCATCGCCTTAACCACTCGGCCACCTAGTCATACATAACAGGAAAATATACTCAGAAAAACACAATTTAAAACAAATAAGTAGCAGCAAAGAAGACATGGCTTGTACAACTATGGCAACAAGCCATTTAATTTTCTTCCCAGTCACGGGGTGACTGCCTGGGTTATGTGGCTCTTCTCTGTCATTAGTGTGAATATCCATTTCACTTCCAATGACATTGAAAACTTCCTGTAATCGACTAGGATGGGATTCGAACCCACGCGTGCAGAGCACAATGGATTAGCAGTCCATCGCCTTAACCACTCGGCCACCTAGTCATACATAACAGGAAAATATACTCAGAAAAACACAATTTAAAACAAATAAGTAGCAGCAAAGAAGACATGGCTTGTACAACTATGGCAACAAGATATTTAATTTTCTTCCCAGTCACGGGGTGACTGCCTGGGTTATGTGGCTCTTCTCTGTCATTAGTGTGAATATCCATTTCACTTCCAATAACATTGAAAACTTCCTGTAATCGACTAGGATTGGATTCGAACCCACGCGTGCAGAGCACAATGGATTAGCAGTCCATCGCCTTAACCACTCGGCCACCTAGTCATACATAACAGGAAAATATACTCAGAAAAACACAATTTAAAACAAATAAGTAGCAGCAAAGAAGACATGGCTTGTACAACTATGGCAACAAGCCATTTAATTTTCTTCCCAGTCACGGGGTGACTGCCTGGGTTATGTGGCTCTTCTCTGTCATTAGTGTGAATATCCATTTCACTTCCAATGACATTGAAAACTTCCTGTAATCGACTAGGATGGGATTCGAACCCACGCGTGCAGAGCACAATGGATTAGCAGTCCATCGCCTTAACCACTCGGCCACCTAGTCATACATAACAGGAAAATATACTCAGAAAAACACAATTTAAAAAAAATAAGTAGCAGCAAAGAAGACATGGCTTGTACAACTATGGCAACAAGATATTTAATTTTCTTCCCAGTCACGGGGTGACTGCCTGGGTTATGTGGCTCTTCTCTGTCATTAGTGTGAATATCCATTTCACTTCCAATGACATTGAAAACTTCCTGTAATCGACTAGGATGGGATTCGAACCCACGCGTGCAGAGCACAATGGATTAGCAGTCCATCGCCTTAACCACTCGGCCACCTAGTCATACATAACAGGAAAATATACTCAGAAAAACACAATTTAAAACAAATAAGTAGCAGCAAAGAAGACATGGCTTGTACAACTATGGCAACGAGATATTTAATTTTCTTCCCAGTCACGGGGTGACTGCCTGGGTTATGTGGCTCTTCTCTGTCATTAGTGTGAATATCCATTTCACTTCCAATGACATTGAAAACTTCCTGTAATCGACTAGGATGGGATTCGAACCCACGCGTGCAGAGCACAATGGATTAGCAGTCCATCGCCTTAACCACTCGGCCACCTAGTCATACATAACAGAAAAATATACTCAGAAAAACACAATTTAAAACAAATAAGTAGCAGCAAAGAAGACATGGCTTGTACAACTATGGCAACAAGCCATTAAATTTTCTTCCCAGTCACGGGGTGACTGCCTGGGTTATGTGGCTCTTCTCTGTCATTAGTGTAAATATCCATTTCACTTCCAATGACATTGAAAACCTCCTGTAATCGACTAGGATGGGATTCGAACCCACGCGTGCAGAGCACAATGGATTAGCAGTCCATCGCCTTAACCACTCGGCCACCTAGTCATACATAACAGGAAAATATACTCAGAAAAACACAATTTAAAACAAATAAGTAGCAGCAAAGAAGACATGGCTTGTACAACTATGGCAACGAGATATTTAATTTTCTTCCCAGTCACGGGGTGACTGCCTGGGTTATGTGGCTCTTCTCTGTCATTAGTGTGAATATCCATTTCACTTCCAATGACATTGAAAACTTCCTGTAATCGACTAGGATGGGATTCGAACCCACGCGTGCAGAGCACAATGGATTAGCAGTCCATCGCCTTAACCACTCGGCCACCTAGTCATACATAACAGAAAAATATACTCAGAAAAACACAATTTAAAACAAATAAGTAGCAGCAAAGAAGACATGGCTTGTACAACTATGGCAACAAGCCATTTAATTTTCTTCCCAGTCACGGCGTGACTGCCTGGGTTATGTGGCTCTTCTCTGTCATTAGTGTAAATATCCATTTCACTTCCAATGACATTGAAAACTTCCTGTAATCGACTAGGATGGGATTCGAACCCACGCGTGCAGAGCACAATGGATTAGCAGTCCATCGCCTTAACCACTCGGCCACCTAGTCATACATAACAGGAAAATATACCCAGAAAAACACAATTTAAAACAAATAAGTAGCAGCAAAGAAGACATGGCTTGTACAACTATGGCAACAAGCCATTTAATTTTCTTCCCAGTCACGGGGTGACTGCCTGGGTTATGTGGCTCTTCTCTGTCATTAGTGTGAATATCCATTTCACTTCCAATGACATTGAAAACTTCCTGTAATCGACTAGGATGGGATTCGAACCCACGCGTGCAGAGCACAATGGATTAGCAGTCCATCGCCTTAACCACTCGGCCACCTAGTCATACATAACAGGAAAATATACTCAGAAAAACACAATTTAAAACAAATAAGTAGCAGCAAAGAAGACATGGCTTGTACAACTATGGCAACAAGATATTTAATTTTCTTCCCAGTCACGGGGTGACTGCCTGGGTTATGTGGCTCTTCTCTGTCATTAGTGTGAATATCCATTTCACTTCCAATGACATTGAAAACTTCCTGTAATCGACTAGGATGGGATTCGAACCCACGCGTGCAGAGCACAATGGATTAGCAGTCCATCGCCTTAACCACTCGGCCACCTAGTCATACATGACAGGAAAATATACTCAGAAAAACACAATTTAAAACATAAGTAGCAGCAAAGAAGACATGGCTTGTACAACTATGGCAACAAGATATTTAATTTTCTTCCCAGTCACGGGGTGACTGCCTGGGTTTTGTGGCTCTTCTCTGTCATTAGTGTGAATATCCATTTCACTTCCAATGACATTGAAAACTTCCTGTAATCGACTAGGATGGGATTCGAACACACGCGTGCAGAGCACAATGGATTAGCAGTCCATCGCCTTAACCACTCGGCCACCTAGTCATACATAACAGGAAAATATACTCAGAAAAACACAATTTAAAACAAATAAGTAGCAGCAAAGAAGACATGGCTTGTACAACTATGGCAACAAGATTTTTAATTTTCTTCCCAGTCACGGGGTGACTGCCTGGGTTATGTGGCTCTTCTCTGTCATTAGTGTGAATATCCATTTCACTTCCAATGACATTGAAAACTTCCTGTAATCGACTAGGATGGGATTCGAACCCACGCGTGCAGAGCACAATGGATTAGCAGTCCATCGCCTTAACCACTCGGCCACCTAGTCATACATAACAGGAAAATATACTCAGAAAAACACAATTTAAAACAAATAAGTAGCAGCAAAGAAGACATGGCTTGTACAACTATGGCAACAAGATATTTAATTTTCTTCCCAGTCACGGGGTGACTGCCTGGGTTATGTGGCTCTTCTCTGTCATTAGTGTGAATATCCATTTCACTTCCAATAACATTGAAAACTTCCTGTAATCGACTAGGATTGGATTCGAACCCACGCGTGCAGAGCACAATGGATTAGCAGTCCATCGCCTTAACCACTCGGCCACCTAGTCATACATAACAGGAAAATATACTCAGAAAAACACAATTTAAAACAAATAAGTAGCAGCAAAGAAGACATGGCTTGTACAACTATGGCAACAAGCCATTTAATTTTCTTCCCAGTCACGGGGTGACTGCCTGGGTTATGTGGCTCTTCTCTGTCATTAGTGTGAATATCCATTTCACTTCCAATGACATTGAAAACTTCCTGTAATCGACTAGGATGGGATTCGAACCCACGCGTGCAGAGCACAATGGATTAGCAGTCCATCGCCTTAACCACTCGGCCACCTAGTCATACATAACAGGAAAATATACTCAGAAAAACACAATTTAAAACAAATAAGTAGCAGCAAAGAAGACATGGCTTGTACAACTATGGCAACAATATATTTAATTTTCTTCCCAGTCACGGGGTGACTGCCTGGGTTATGTGGCTCTTCTCTGTCATTAGTGTGAATATCCATTTCACTTCCAATGACATTGAAAACTTCCTGTAATCGACTAGGATGGGATTCGAACCCACGCGTGCAGAGCACAATGGATTAGCAGTCCATCGCCTTAACCACTCGGCCACCTAGTCATACATAACAGGAAAATATACTCAGAAAAACACAATTTAAAAAAAATAAGTAGCAGCAAAGAAGACATGGCTTGTACAACTATGGCAACAAGATATTTAATTTTCTTCCCAGTCACGGGGTGACTGCCTGGGTTATGTGGCTCTTCTCTGTCATTAGTGTGAATATCCATTTCACTTCCAATGACATTGAAAACTTCCTGTAATCGACTAGGATGGGATTCGAACCCACGCATGCAGAGCACAATGGATTAGCAGTCCATCGCCTTAACCACTCGGCCACCTAGTCATACATAACAGGAAAATATACTCAGAAAAACACAATTTAAAACAAATAAGTAGCAGCAAAGAAGACATGGCTTGTACAACTATGGCAACGAGATATTTAATTTTCTTCCCAGTCACGGGGTGACTGCCTGGGTTATGTGGCTCTTCTCTGTCATTAGTGTGAATATCCATTTCACTTCCAATGACATTGAAAACTTCCTGTAATCGACTAGGATGGGATTCGAACCCACGCGTGCAGAGCACAATGGATTAGCAGTCCATCGCCTTAACCACTCGGCCACCTAGTCATACATAACAGAAAAATATACTCAGAAAAACACAATTTAAAACAAATAAGTAGCAGCAAAGAAGACATGGCTTGTACAACTATGGCAACAAGCCATTTAATTTTCTTCCCAGTCACGGCGTGACTGCCTGGGTTATGTGGCTCTTCTCTGTCATTAGTGTAAATATCCATTTCACTTCCAATGACATTGAAAACTTCCTGTAATCGACTAGGATGGGATTCGAACCCACGCGTGCAGAGCACAATGGATTAGCAGTCCATCGCCTTAACCACTCGGCCACCTAGTCATACATAACAGGAAAATATACTCAGAAAAACACAATTTAAAACAAATAAGTAGCAGCAAAGAAGACATGGCTTGTACAACTATGGCAACAAGCCATTTAATTTTCTTCCCAGTCACGGCGTGACTGCCTGGGTTATGTGGCTCTTCTCTGTCATTAGTGTAAATATCCATTTCACTTCCAATGACATTGAAAACTTCCTGTAATCGACTAGGATGGGATTCGAACCCACGCGTGCAGAGCACAATGGATTAGCAGTCCATCGTCTTAACCACTCGGCCACCTAGTCATACATAACAGGAAAATATACCCAGAAAAACACAATTTAAAACAAATAAGTAGCAGCAAAGAAGACATGGCTTGTACAACTATGGCAACAAGCCATTTAATTTTCTTCCCAGTCACGGGGTGACTGCCTGGGTTATGTGGCTCTTCTCTGTCATTAGTGTGAATATCCATTTCACTTCCAATGACATTGAAAACTTCCTGTAATCGACTAGGATGGGATTCGAACCCACGCGTGCAGAGCACAATGGATTAGCAGTCCATCGCCTTAACCACTCGGCCACCTAGTCATACATAACAGGAAAATATACTCAGAAAAACACAATTTAAAACAAATAAGTAGCAGCAAAGAAGACATGGCTTGTACAACTATGGCAACAAGATATTTAATTTTCTTCCCAGTCACGGGGTGACTGCCTGGGTTATGTGGCTCTTCTCTGTCATTAGTGTGAATATCCATTTCACTTCCAATGACATTGAAAACTTCCTGTAATCGACTAGGATGGGATTCGAACCCACGCGTGCAGAGCACAATGGATTAGCAGTCCATCGCCTTAACCACTCGGCCACCTAGTCATACATGACAGGAAAATATACTCAGAAAAACACAATTTAAAACAAATAAGTAGCAGCAAAGAAGACATGGCTTGTACAACTATGGCAACAAGATATTTAATTTTCTTCCCAGTCACGGGGTGACTGCCTGGGTTTTGTGGCTCTTCTCTGTCATTAGTGTGAATATCCATTTCACTTCCAATGACATTGAAAACTTCCTGTAATCGACTAGGATGGGATTCGAACCCACGCGTGCAGAGCACAATGGATTAGCAGTCCATCGCCTTAACCACTCGGCCACCTAGTCATACATAACAGGAAAATATACTCAGAAAAACACAATTTAAAACAAATAAGTAGCAGCAAAGAAGACATGGCTTGTACAACTATGGCAACAAGATTTTTAATTTTCTTCCCAGTCACGGGGTGACTGCCTGGGTTATGTGGCTCTTCTCTGTCATTAGTGTGAATATCCATTTCACTTCCAATGACATTGAAAACTTCCTGTAATCGACTAGGATGGGATTCGAACCCACGCGTGCAGAGCACAATGGATTAGCAGTCCATCGCCTTAACCACTCGGCCACCTAGTCATACATAACAGGAAAATATACTCAGAAAAACACAATTTAAAACAAATAAGTAGCAGCAAAGAAGACATGGCTTGTACAACTATGGCAACAAGATATTAAATTTTCTTCCCAGTCACGGGGTGACTGCCTGGGTTATGTGGCTCTTCTCTGTCATTAGTGTGAATATCCATTTCACTTCCAATGACATTGAAAACTTCCTGTAATCGACTAGGATGGGATTCGAACCCACGCGTGCAGAGCACAATGGATTAGCAGTCCATCGCCTTAACCACTCGGCCACCTAGTCATACATAACAGGAAAATATACTCAGAAAAACACAATTTAAAACAAATAAGTAGCAGCAAAGAAGACATGGCTTGTACAACTATGGCAACAAGATATTTAATTTTCTTCCCAGTCACGGGGTGACTGCCTGGGTTATGTGGCTCTTCTCTGTCATTAGTGTGAATATCCATTTCACTTCCAATGACATTGAAAACTTCCTGTAATCGACTAGGATGGGATTCGAACCCACGCGTGCAGAGCACAATGGATTAGCAGTACATCGCCTTAACCACTCGGCCACCTAGTCATACATAACAGAAAAATATACTCAGAAAAACACAATTTAAAACAAATAAGTAGCAGCAAAGAAGACATGGCTTGTACAACTATGGCAACAAGATATTTAATTTTCTTCCCAGTCACGGGGTGACTGCCTGGGTTATGTGGCTCTTCTCTGTCATTAGTGTGAATATCCATTTCACTTCCAATGACATTGAAAACTTCCTGTAATCGACTAGGATGGGATTCGAACCCACGCGTGCAGAGCACAATGGATTAGCAGTCCATCGCCTTAACCACTCGGCCACCTAGTCATACATAACAGGAAAATATACTCAGAAAAACACAATTTAAAACAAATAAGTAGCAGCAAAGAAGACATGGCTTGTACAACTATGGCAACGAGATATTTAATTTTCTTCCCAGTCACGGGGTGACTGCCTGGGTTATGTGGCTCTTCTCTGTCATTAGTGTGAATATCCATTTCACTTCCAATGACATTGAAAACTTCCTGTAATCGACTAGGATGGGATTCGAACCCACGCGTGCAGAGCACAATGGATTAGCAGTCCATCGCCTTAACCACTCGGCCACCTAGTCATACATAACAGAAAAATATACTCAGAAAAACACAATTTAAAACAAATAAGTAGCAGCAAAGAAGACATGGCTTGTACAACTATGGCAACAAGCCATTTAATTTTCTTCCCAGTCACGGCGTGACTGCCTGGGTTATGTGGCTCTTCTCTGTCATTAGTGTAAATATCCATTTCACTTCCAATGACATTGAAAACTTCCTGTAATCGACTAGGATGGGATTCGAACCCACGCGTGCAGAGCACAATGGATTAGCAGTCCATCGCCTTAACCACTCGGCCACCTAGTCATACATAACAGGAAAATATACCCAGAAAAACACAATTTAAAACAAATAAGTAGCAGCAAAGAAGACATGGCTTGTACAACTATGGCAACAAGCCATTTAATTTTCTTCCCAGTCACGGGGTGACTGCCTGGGTTATGTGGCTCTTCTCTGTCATTAGTGTGAATATCCATTTCACTTCCAATGACATTGAAAACTTCCTGTAATCGACTAGGATGGGATTCGAACCCACGCGTGCAGAGCACAATGGATTAGCAGTCCATCGCCTTAACCACTCGGCCACCTAGTCATACATAACAGGAAAATATACTCAGAAAAACACAATTTAAAACAAATAAGTAGCAGCAAAGAAGACATGGCTTGTACAACTATGGCAACAAGATATTTAATTTTCTTCCCAGTCACGGGGTGACTGCCTGGGTTATGTGGCTCTTCTCTGTCATTAGTGTGAATATCCATTTCACTTCCAATGACATTGAAAACTTCCTGTAATCGACTAGGATGGGATTCGAACCCACGCGTGCAGAGCACAATGGATTAGCAGTCCATCGCCTTAACCACTCGGCCACCTAGTCATACATGACAGGAAAATATACTCAGAAAAACACAATTTAAAACAAATAAGTAGCAGCAAAGAAGACATGGCTTGTACAACTATGGCAACAAGATATTTAATTTTCTTCCCAGTCACGGGGTGACTGCCTGGGTTTTGTGGCTCTTCTCTGTCATTAGTGTGAATATCCATTTCACTTCCAATGACATTGAAAACTTCCTGTAATCGACTAGGATGGGATTCGAACCCACGCGTGCAGAGCACAATGGATTAGCAGTCCATCGCCTTAACCACTCGGCCACCTAGTCATACATAACAGGAAAATATACCCAGAAAAACACAATTTAAAACAAATAAGTAGCAGCAAAGAAGACATGGCTTGTACAACTATGGCAACAAGCCATTTAATTTTCTTCCCAGTCACGGGGTGACTGCCTGGGTTATGTGGCTCTTCTCTGTCATTAGTGTGAATATCCATTTCACTTCCAATGACATTGAAAACTTCCTGTAATCGACTAGGATGGGATTCGAACCCACGCGTGCAGAGCACAATGGATTAGCAGTCCATCGCCTTAACCACTCGGCCAACTAGTCATACATAACAGGAAAATATACTCAGAAAAACACAATTTAAAACAAATAAGTAGCAGCAAAGAAGACATGGCTTGTACAACTATGGCAACAAGATATTTAATTTTCTTCCCAGTCACGGGGTGACTGCCTGGGTTATGTGGCTCTTCTCTGTCATTAGTGTGAATATCCATTTCACTTCCAATGACATTGAAAACTTCCTGTAATCGACTAGGATGGGATTCGAACCCACGCGTGCAGAGCACAATGGATTAGCAGTCCATCGCCTTAACCACTCGGCCACCTAGTCATACATGACAGGAAAATATACTCAGAAAAACACAATTTAAAACAAATAAGTAGCAGCAAAGAAGACATGGCTTGTACAACTATGGCAACAAGATATTTAATTTTCTTCCCAGTCACGGGGTGACTGCCTGGGTTTTGTGGCTC
Organism: Electrona antarctica; assembly: GCF_951216825.1. Lineage (NCBI taxonomy): Eukaryota > Metazoa > Chordata > Actinopteri > Myctophiformes > Myctophidae > Electrona > Electrona antarctica. The sequence continues at coordinate 25,292,249 of NC_136812.1, forward strand.
TTCTCTGTCATTAGTGTGAATATCCATTTCACTTCCAATGACATTGAAAACTTCCTGTAATCGACCAAGGACAGTCTAAGAAGGATAAGACGCGAAGACCGTACGGGCGACGCCATGTTGCTTTGGAAGGAAAGAAACATGCGCAATGGGCTATATGCAGCCAACACTTCCGCGTTCAGCTTCCTTGGTCTCAACTGCGCATGTTTCTTTCCTTCCAAAGCAACATGGCGTCGCCCGTACGGTCTTCGCGTCTTATCCTTCTTAGACTATCCTTGTAATCGACTAGGATGGGATTCGAACCCACGCGTGCAGAGCACAATGGATTAGCAGTCCATCGCCTTAACCACTCGGCCACCTAGTCATACATAACAGGAAAATATACTCAGAAAAACACAATTTAAAACAAATAAGTAGCAGCAAAGAAGACATGGCTTGTACAACTATGGCAACAAGATATTTAATTTTCTTCCCAGTCACGGGGTGACTGCCTGGGTTATGTGGCTCTTCTCTGTCATTAGTGTGAATATCCATTTCACTTCCAATAACATTGAAAACTTCCTGTAATCGACTAGGATTGGATTCGAACCCACGCGTGCAGAGCACAATGGATTAGCAGTCCATCGCCTTAACCACTCGGCCACCTAGTCATACATAACAGGAAAATATACTCAGAAAAACACAATTTAAAACAAATAAGTAGCAGCAAAGAAGACATGGCTTGTACAACTATGGCAACAAGCCATTTAATTTTCTTCCCAGTCACGGGGTGACTGCCTGGGTTATGTGGCTCTTCTCTGTCATTAGTGTGAATATCCATTTCACTTCCAATGACATTGAAAACTTCCTGTAATCGACTAGGATGGGATTCGAACCCACGCGTGCAGAGCACAATGGATTAGCAGTCCATGGCCTTAACCACTCGGCCACCTAGTCATACATAACAGGAAAATATACTCAGAAAAACACAATTTAAAACAAATAAGTAGCAGCAAAGAAGACATGGCTTGTACAACTATGGCAACAAGATATTTAATTTTCTTCCCAGTCACGGGGTGACTGCCTGGGTTATGTGGCTCTTCTCTGTCATTAGTGTGAATATCCATTTCACTTCCAATGACATTGAAAACTTCCTGTAATCGACTAGGATGGGATTCGAACCCACGCGTGCAGAGCACAATGGATTAGCAGTCCATCGCCTTAACCACTCGGCCACCTAGTCATACATAACAGGAAAATATACTCAGAAAAACACAATTTAAAAAAAATAAGTAGCAGCAAAGAAGACATGGCTTGTACAACTATGGCAACAAGATATTTAATTTTCTTCCCAGTCACGGGGTGACTGCCTGGGTTATGTGGCTCTTCTCTGTCATTAGTGTGAATATCCATTTCACTTCCAATGACATTGAAAACTTCCTGTAATCGACTAGGATGGGATTCGAACCCACGCGTGCAGAGCACAATGGATTAGCAGTCCATCGCCTTAACCACTCGGCCACCTAGTCATACATAACAGGAAAATATACTCAGAAAAACACAATTTAAAACAAATAAGTAGCAGCAAAGAAGACATGGCTTGTACAACTATGGCAACGAGATATTTAATTTTCTTCCCAGTCACGGGGTGACTGCCTGGGTTATGTGGCTCTTCTCTGTCATTAGTGTGAATATCCATTTCACTTCCAATGACATTGAAAACTTCCTGTAATCGACTAGGATGGGATTCGAACCCACGCGTGCAGAGCACAATGGATTAGCAGTCCATCGCCTTAACCACTCGGCCACCTAGTCATACATAACAGAAAAATATACTCAGAAAAACACAATTTAAAACAAATAAGTAGCAGCAAAGAAGACATGGCTTGTACAACTATGGCAACAAGCCATTTAATTTTCTTCCCAGTCACGGCGTGACTGCCTGGGTTATGTGGCTCTTCTCTGTCATTAGTGTAAATATCCATTTCACTTCCAATGACATTGAAAACTTCCTGTAATCGACTAGGATGGGATTCGAACCCACGCGTGCAGAGCACAATGGATTAGCAGTCCATCGCCTTAACCACTCGGCCACCTAGTCATACATAACAGGAAAATATACCCAGAAAAACACAATTTAAAACAAATAAGTAGCAGCAAAGAAGACATGGCTTGTACAACTATGGCAACAAGCCATTTAATTTTCTTCCCAGTCACGGGGTGACTGCCTGGGTTATGTGGCTCTTCTCTGTCATTAGTGTGAATATCCATTTCACTTCCAATGACATTGAAAACTTCCTGTAATCGACTAGGATGGGATTCGAACCCACGCGTGCAGAGCACAATGGATTAGCAGTCCATCGCCTTAACCACTCGGCCACCTAGTCATACATAACAGGAAAATATACTCAGAAAAACACAATTTAAAACAAATAAGTAGCAGCAAAGAAGACATGGCTTGTACAACTATGGCAACAAGATATTTAATTTTCTTCCCAGTCACGGGGTGACTGCCTGGGTTATGTGGCTCTTCTCTGTCATTAGTGTGAATATCCATTTCACTTCCAATGACATTGAAAACTTCCTGTAATCGACTAGGATGGGATTCGAACCCACGCGTGCAGAGCACAATGGATTAGCAGTCCATCGCCTTAACCACTCGGCCACCTAGTCATACATGACAGGAAAATATACTCAGAAAAACACAATTTAAAACAAATAAGTAGCAGCAAAGAAGACATGGCTTGTACAACTATGGCAACAAGATATTTAATTTTCTTCCCAGTCACGGGGTGACTGCCTGGGTTTTGTGGCTCTTCTCTGTCATTAGTGTGAATATCCATTTCACTTCCAATGACATTGAAAACTTCCTGTAATCGACTAGGATGGGATTCGAACCCACGCGTGCAGAGCACAATGGATTAGCAGTCCATCGCCTTAACCATTCGGCCACCTAGTCATACATAACAGGAAAATATACTCAGAAAAACACAATTTAAAACAAATAAGTAGCAGCAAAGAAGACATGGCTTGTACAACTATGGCAACAAGCCATTTAATTTTCTTCCCAGTCACGGGGTGAATGCCTGGGTTATGTGGCTCTTCTCTGTCATTAGTGTGAATATCCATTTCACTTCCAATGACATTGAAAACTTCCTGTAATCGACTAGGATGGGATTCGAACCCACGCGTGCAGAGCACAATGGATTAGCAGTCCATCGCCTTACCCACTCGGCCACCTAGTCATACATAACAGGAAAATATACTCAGAAAAACACAATTTAAAACAAATAAGTAGCAGCAAAGAAGACATGGCTTGTACAACTATGGCAACAAGATATTTAATTTTCTTCCCAGTCACGGGGTGACTGCCTGGGTTATGTGGCTCTTCTCTGTCATTAGTGTGAATATCCATTTCACTTCCAATGACATTGAAAACTTCCTGTAATCGACTAGGATGGGATTCGAACCCACGCGTGCAGAGCACAATGGATTAGCAGTCCATCGCCTTAACCACTCGGCCACCTAGTCATACATAACAGGAAAATATACTCAGAAAAACACAATTTAAAACAAATAAGTAGCAGCAAAGAAGACATGGCTTGTACAACTATGGCAACAAGATATTTAATTTTCTTCCCAGTCACGGGGTGACTGCCTGGGTTATGTGGCTCTTCTCTGTCATTAGTGTGAATATCCATTTCACTTCCAATGACATTGAAAACTTCCTGTAATCGACTAGGATGGGATTCGAACCCACGCGTGCAGAGCACAATGGATTAGCAGTCCATCGCCTTAACCACTCGGCCACCTAGTCATACATAACAGGAAAATATACTCAGAAAAACACAATTTAAAACAAATAAGTAGCAGCAAAGAAGACATGGCTTGTACAACTATGGCAACAAGCCATTTAATTTTCTTCCCAGTCACGGGGTGACTGCCTGGGTTATGTGGCTCTTCTCTGTCATTAGTGTGAATATCCATTTCACTTCCAATGACATTGAAAACTTCCTGTAATCGACTAGGATGGGATTCGAACCCACGCGTGCAGAGCACAATGGATTAGCAGTCCATCGCCTTAACCACTCGGCCACCTAGTCATACATAACAGGAAAATATACTCAGAAAAACACAATTTAAAACAAATAAGTAGCAGCAAAGAAGACATGGCTTGTACAACTATGGCAACAAGATATTTAATTTTCTTCCCAGTCACGGGGTGACTGCCTGGGTTATGTGGCTCTTCTCTGTCATTAGTGTGAATATCCATTTCACTTCCAATGACATTGAAAACTTCCTGTAATCGACTAGGATGGGATTCGAACCCACGCGTGCAGAGCACAATGGATTAGCAGTCCATCGCCTTAACCACTCGGCCACCTAGTCATACATAACAGGAAAATATACCCAGAAAAACACAATTTAAAACAAATAAGTAGCAGCAAAGAAGACATGGCTTGTACAACTATGGCAACAAGATATTTAATTTTCTTCCCAGTCACGGGGTGACTGCCTGGGTTATGTGGCTCTTCTCTGTCATTAGTGTGAATATCCATTTCACTTCCAATGACATTGAAAACTTCCTGTAATCGACTAGGATGGGATTCGAACCCACGCGTGCAGAGCACAATGGATTAGCAGTCCATCGCCTTAACCACTCGTCCACCTAGTCATACATAACAGGAAAATATACTCAGAAAAACACAATTTAAAACAAATAAGTAGCAGCAAAGAAGACATGGCTTGTACAACTATGGCAACAAGCCATTTCATTTTCTTCCCAGTCACGGGGTGACTGCCTGGGTTATGTGGCTCTTCTCTGTCATTAGTGTGAATATCCATTTCACTTCCAATGACATTGAAAACTTCCTGTAATCGACTAGGATGGGATTCGAACCCACGCGTGCAGAGCACAATGGATTAGCAGTCCATCGCCTTAACCACTCGGCCACCTAGTCATACATAACAGGAAAATATACTCAGAAAAACACAATTTAAAAAAAATAAGTAGCAGCAAAGAAGACATGGCTTGTACAACTATGGCAACAAGATATTTAATTTTCTTCCCAGTCACGGGGTGACTGCCTGGGTTATGTGGCTCTTCTCTGTCATTAGTGTGAATATCCATTTCACTTCCAATGACATTGAAAACTTCCTGTAATCGACTAGGATGGGATTCGAACCCACGCGTGCAGAGCACAATGGATTAGCAGTCCATCGCCTTAACCACTCGGCCACCTAGTCATACATAACAGGAAAATATACTCAGAAAAACACAATTTAAAACAAATAAGTAGCAGCAAAGAAGACATGGCTTGTACAACTATGGCAACGAGATATTTAATTTTCTTCCCAGTCACGGGGTGACTGCCTGGGTTATGTGGCTCTTCTCTGTCATTAGTGTGAATATCCATTTCACTTCCAATGACATTGAAAACTTCCTGTAATCGACTAGGATGGGATTCGAACCCACGCGTGCAGAGCACAATGGATTAGCAGTCCATCGCCTTAACCACTCGGCCACCTAGTCATACATAACAGAAAAATATACTCAGAAAAACACAATTTAAAACAAATAAGTAGCAGCAAAGAAGACATGGCTTGTACAACTATGGCAACAAGCCATTTAATTTTCTTCCCAGTCACGGCGTGACTGCCTGGGTTATGTGGCTCTTCTCTGTCATTAGTGTAAATATCCATTTCACTTCCAATGACATTGAAAACTTCCTGTAATCGACTAGGATGGGATTCGAACCCACGCGTGCAGAGCACAATGGATTAGCAGTCCATCGCCTTAACCACTCGGCCACCTAGTCATACATAACAGGAAAATATACCCAGAAAAACACAATTTAAAACAAATAAGTAGCAGCAAAGAAGACATGGCTTGTACAACTATGGCAACAAGCCATTTAATTTTCTTCCCAGTCACGGGGTGACTGCCTGGGTTATGTGGCTCTTCTCTGTCATTAGTGTGAATATCCATTTCACTTCCAATGACATTGAAAACTTCCTGTAATCGACTAGGATGGGATTCGAACCCACGCGTGCAGAGCACAATGGATTAGCAGTCCATCGCCTTAACCACTCGGCCACCTAGTCATACATAACAGGAAAATATACTCAGAAAAACACAATTTAAAACAAATAAGTAGCAGCAAAGAAGACATGGCTTGTACAACTATGGCAACAAGATATTTAATTTTCTTCCCAGTCACGGGGTGACTGCCTGGGTTATGTGGCTCTTCTCTGTCATTAGTGTGAATATCCATTTCACTTCCAATGACATTGAAAACTTCCTGTAATCGACTAGGATGGGATTCGAACCCACGCGTGCAGAGCACAATGGATTAGCAGTCCATCGCCTTAACCACTCGGCCACCTAGTCATACATGACAGGAAAATATACTCAGAAAAACACAATTTAAAACAAATAAGTAGCAGCAAAGAAGACATGGCTTGTACAACTATGGCAACAAGATATTTAATTTTCTTCCCAGTCACGGGGTGACTGCCTGGGTTTTGTGGCTCTTCTCTGTCATTAGTGTGAATATCCATTTCACTTCCAATGACATTGAAAACTTCCTGTAATCGACTAGGATGGGATTCGAACCCACGCGTGCAGAGCACAATGGATTAGCAGTCCATCGCCTTAACCATTCGGCCACCTAGTCATACATAACAGGAAAATATACTCAGAAAAACACAATTTAAAACAAATAAGTAGCAGCAAAGAAGACTTGGCTTGTACAACTATGGCAACAAGCCATTTAATTTTCTTCCCAGTCACGGGGTGAATGCCTGGGTTATGTGGCTCTTCTCTGTCATTAGTGTGAATATCCATTTCACTTCCAATGACATTGAAAACTTCCTGTAATCGACTAGGATGGGATTCGAACCCACGCGTGCAGAGCACAATGGATTAGCAGTCCATCGCCTTAACCACTCGGCCACCTAGTCATACATAACAGGAAAATATACTCAGAAAAACACAATTTAAAACAAATAAGTAGCAGCAAAGAAGACATGGCTTGTACAACTATGGCAACAAGATATTTAATTTTCTTCCCAGTCACGGGGTGACTGCCTGGGTTATGTGGCTCTTCTCTGTCATTAGTGTGAATATCCATTTCACTTCCAATGACATTGAAAACTTCCTGTAATCGACTAGGATGGGATTCGAACCCACGCGTGCAGAGCACAATGGATTAGCAGTCCATCGCCTTAACCACTCGGCCACCTAGTCATACATAACAGGAAAATATACTCAGAAAAACACAATTTAAAACAAATAAGTAGCAGCAAAGAAGACATGGCTTGTACAACTATGGCAACAAGATATTTAATTTTCTTCCCAGTCACGGGGTGACTGCCTGGGTTATGTGGCTCTTCTCTGTCATTAGTGTGAATATCCATTTCACTTCCAATGACATTGAAAACTTCCTGTAATCGACTAGGATGGGATTCGAACCCACGCGTGCAGAGCACAATGGATTAGCAGTCCATCGCCTTAACCACTCGGCCACCTAGTCATACATAACAGGAAAATATACTCAGAAAAACACAATTTAAAACAAATAAGTAGCAGCAAAGAAGACATGGCTTGTACAACTATGGCAACAAGCCATTTATTTTTCTTCCCAGTCACGGGGTGACTGCCTGGGTTATGTGGCTCTTCTCTGTCATTAGTGTGAATATCCATTTCACTTCCAATGACATTGAAAACTTCCTGTAATCGACTAGGATGGGATTCGAACCCACGCGTGCAGAGCACAATGGCTTAGCAGTCCATCGCCTTAACCACTCGGCCACCTAGTCATACATAACAGGAAAATATACTCAGAAAAACACAATTTAAAACAAATAAGTAGCAGCAAAGAAGACATGGCTTGTACAACTATGGCAACAAGATATTTAATTTTCTTCCCAGTCACGGGGTGACTGCCTGGGTTATGTGGCTCTTCTCTGTCATTAGTGTGAATATCCATTTCACTTCCAATGACATTGAAAACTTCCTGTAATCGACTAGGATGGGATTCGAACCCACGCGTGCAGAGCACAATGGATTAGCAGTCCATCGCCTTAACCACTCGGCCACCTAGTCATACATAACAGGAAAATATACTCAGAAAAACACAATTTAAAACAAATAAGTAGCAGCAAAGAAGACATGGCTTGTACAACTATGGCAACAAGCCATTTAATTTTCTTCCCAGTCACGGGGTGACTGCCTGGGTTATGTGGCTCTTCTCTGTCATTAGTGTGAATATCCATTTCACTTCCAATGACATTGAAAACTTCCTGTAATCGACTAGGATGGGATTCGAACCCACGCGTGCAGAGCACAATGGATTAGCAGTCCATCGCCTTAACCACTCGGCCACCTAGTCATACATAACAGGAAAATATACTCAGAAAAACACAATTTAAAACAAATAAGTAGCAGCAAAGAAGACATGGCTTGTACAACTATGGCAACAAGCCATTTAATTTTCTTCCCAGTCACCGGGTGACTGCCTGGGTTATGTGGCTCTTCTCTGTCATTAGTGTGAATATCCATTTCACTTCCAATGACATTGAAAACTTCCTGTAATCGACTAGGATGGGATTCGAACCCACGCGTGCAGAGCACAATGGATTAGCAGTCCATCGCCTTAACCACTCGGCCACCTAGTCATACATAACAGGAAAATATACTCAGAAAAACACAATTTAAAACAAATAAGTAGCAGCAAAGAAGACATGGCTTGTACAACTATGGCAACAAGATATTTAATTTTCTTCCCAGTCACGGGGTGACTGCCTGGGTTATGTGGCTCTTCTCTGTCATTAGTGTGAATATCCATTTCACTTCCAAAGACATTGAAAACTTCCTGTAATCGACTAGGATGGGATTCGAACCCACGCGAGCAGAGCACAATGGATTAGCAGTCCATCGCCTTAACCACTCGGCCACCTAGTCATACATAACAGGAAAATATACTCAGAAAAACACAATTTAAAACAAATAAGTAGCAGCAAAGAAGACATGGCTTGTACAACTATGGCAACAAGATATTTAATTTTCTTCCCAGTCACGGGGTGACTGCCTGGGTTATGTGGCTCTTCTCTGTCATTAGTGTGAATATCCATTTCACTTCCAATGACATTGAAAACTTCCTGTAATCGACTAGGATGGGATTCGAACCCACGCGTGCAGAGCACAATGGATTAGCAGTCCATCGCCTTAACCACTCGGCCACCTAGTCATACATAACAGGAAAATATACTCAGAAAAACACAATTTAAAACAAATAAGTAGCAGCAAAGAAGACATGGCTTGTACAACTATGGCAACAAGCCATTTAATTTTCTTCCCAGTCACGGCGTGACTGCCTGGGTTATGTGGCTCTTCTCTGTCATTAGTGTAAATATCCATTTCACTTCCAATGACATTGAAAACTTCCTGTAATCGACTAGGATGGGATTCAAACCCACGCGTGCAGAGCACAATGGATTAGCAGTCCATCGCCTTAACCACTCGGCCACCTAGTCATACATAACAGGAAAATATACCCAGAAAAACACAATTTAAAACAAATAAGTAGCAGCAAAGAAGACATGGCTTGTACAACTATGGCAACAAGCCATTTAATTTTCTTCCCAGTCACGGGGTGACTGCCTGGGTTATGTGGCTCTTCTCTGTCATTAGTGTGAATATCCATTTCACTTCCAATGACATTGAAAACTTCCTGTAATCGACTAGGATGGGATTCGAACCCACGCGTGCAGAGCAAAATGGATTAGCAGTCCATCGCCTTAACCACTCGGCCACCTAGTCATACATAACAGGAAAATATACCCAGAAAAACACAATTTAAAACAAATAAGTAGCAGCAAAGAAGACATGGCTTGTACAACTATGGCAACAAGATATTTAATTTTCTTCCCAGTCACGGGGTGACTGCCTGGGTTATGTGGCTCTTCTCTGTCATTAGTGTGAATATCCATTTCACTTCCAATGACATTGAAAACTTCCTGTAATCGACTAGGATGGGATTCGAACCCACGCGTGCAGAGCACAATGGATTAGCAGTCCATCGCCTTAACCACTCGGCCACCTAGTCATACATAACAGGAAAATATACTCAGAAAAACACAATTTAAAACAAATAAGTAGCAGCAAAGAAGACATGGCTTGTACAACTATGGCAACAAGATATTTAATTTTCTTCCCAGTCACGGGGTGACTGCCTGGGTTATGTGGCTCTTCTCTGTCATTAGTGTGAATATCCATTTCACTTCCAATGACATTGAAAACTTCCTGTTATCGACTAGGATGGGATTCGAACCCACGCGTGCAGAGCACAATGGATTAGCAGTCCATCGCCTTAACCACTCGGCCACCTAGTCATACATAACAGGAAAATATACTCAGAAAAACACAATTTAAAACAAATAAGTAGCAGCAAAGAAGACATGGCTTGTACAACTATGGCAACAAGATATTTAATTTCTTCCCAGTCATGGGGTGACTGCCTGGGTTATGTGGCTCTTCTCTGTCATTAGTGTGAATATCCATTTCACTTCCAATGACATTGAAAACTTCCTGTAATCGACTAGGATGGGATTCGAACGCACGCGTGCAGAGCACAATGGATTAGCAGTCCATCGCCTTAACCACTCGGCCACCTAGTCATACATAACAGAAAAATATACTCAGAAAAACACAATTTAAAACAAATAAGTAGCAGCAAAGAAGACATGGCTTGTACAACTATGGCAACAAGCCATTTAATTTTCTTCCCAGTCACGGCGTGACTGCCTGGGTTATGTGGCTCTTCTCTGTCATTAGTGTAAATATCCATTTCACTTCCAATGACATTTAAAACTTCCTGTAATCGACTAGGATGGGATTCGAACCCACGCGTGCAGAGCACAATGGATTAGCAGTCCATCGCCTTAACCACTCGGCCACCTAGTCATACATAACAGGAAAATATACCCAGAAAAACACAATTTAAAACAAATAAGTAGCAGCAAAAAAGACATGGCTTGTACAACTATGGCAACAAGCCATTTAATTTTCTTCCCAGTCACGGGGTGACTGCCTGGGTTATGTGGCTCTTCTCTGTCATTAGTGTGAATATCCATTTCACTTCCAATGACATTGAAAACTTCCTGTAATCGACTAGGATGGGATTCGAACCCACGCGTGCAGAGCACAATGGATTAGCAGTCCATCGCCTTAACCACTCGGCCACCTAGTCATACATAACAGGAAAATATACTCAGAAAAACACAATTTAAAACAAATAAGTAGCAGCAAAGAAGACATGGCTTGTACAACCATGGCAACAAGATATTTAATTTTCTTCCCAGTCACGGGGTGACTGCCTGGGTTATGTGGCTCTTCTCTGTCATTAGTGTGAATATCCATTTCACTTCCAATGACATTGAAAACTTCCTGTAATCGACTAGGATGGGATTCGAACCCACGCGTGCAGAGCACAATGGATTAGCAGTCCATCGCCTTAACCACTCGGCCACCTAGTCATACATAACAGGAAAATATACTCAGAAAAACACAATTTAAAACAAATAAGTAGCAGCAAAGAAGACATGGCTTGTACAACTATGGCAACAAGATATTTAATTTTCTTCCCAGTCACGGGGTGACTGCCTGGGTTATGTGGCTCTTCTCTGTCATTAGTGTGAATATCCATTTCACTTCCAATGACATTGAAAACTTCCTGTAATCGACTAGGATGGGATTCGAACCCACGCGTGCAGAGCACAATGGATTAGCAGTCCATCGCCTTAACCACTCGGCCACCTAGTCATACATAACAGGAAAATATATTTAGAAAAACACAATTTAAAACAAATAAGTAGCAGCAAAGAAGACATGGCTTGTACAACTATGGCAACAAGATATTTAATTTTCTTCCCAGTCACGGGGTGACTGCCTGGGTTATGTGGCTCTTCTCTGGCATTAGTGTGAATATCCATTTCACTTCCAATGACATTGAAAACTTCCTGTAATCGACTAGGATGGGATTCGAACCCACGCGTGCAGAGCACAATGGATTAGCAGTCCATCGCCTTAACCACTCGGCCACCTAGTCATACATAACAGGAAAATATACTCAGAAAAACACAATTTAAAACAAATAAGTAGCAGCAAAGAAGACATGGCTTGTACAACTATGGCAACAAGCCATTTAATTTTCTTCCCAGTCACGGGGTGACTGCCTGGGTTATGTGGCTCTTCTCTGTCATTAGTGTGAATATCCATTTCACTTCCAATGACATTGAAAACTTCCTGTAATCGACTAGGATGGGATTCGAACCCACGCGTGCAGAGCACAATGGATTAGCAGTCCATCGCCTTAACCACTCGGCCACCTAGTCATACATAACAGGAAAATATACCCAGAAAAACACAATTTAAAACAAATAAGTAGCAGCAAAGAAGACATGGCTTGTACAACTATGGCAACAAGATATTTAATTTTCTTCCCAGTCACGGGGTGACTGCCTGGGTTATGTGGCTCTTCTCTGTCATTAGTGTGAATATCCATTTCACTTCCAATGACATTGAAAACTTCCTGTAATCGACTAGGATGGGATTCGAACACACGCGTGCAGAGCACAATGGATTAGCAGTCCATCGCCTTAACCACTCGGCCACCTAGTCATACATAACAGGAAAATATACTCAGAAAAACACAATTTAAAACAAATAAGTAGCAGCAAAGAAGACATGGCTTGTACAACTATGGCAACAAGATATTTAATTTTCTTCCCAGTCACGGGGTGACTGCCTGGGTTATGTGGCTCTTCTCTGTCATTAGTGTGAATATCCATTTCACTTCCAATGACATTGAAAACTTCCTGTAATCGACTAGGATGGGATTCGAACCCACGCGTGCAGAGCACAATGGATTAGCAGTCCATCGCCTTAACCACTCGGCCACCTAGTCATACATAACAGGAAAATATACTCAGAAAAACACAATTTAAAACAAATAAGTAGCAGCAAAGAAGACATGGCTTGTACAACTATGGCAACAAGATATTTAATTTTCTTCCCAGTCACGGGGTGACTGCCTGGGTTATGTGGCTCTTCTCTGTCATTAGTGTGAATATCCATTTCACTTCCAATGACATTGAAAACTTCCTGTAATCGACTAGGATGGGATTCGAACCCACGCGTGCAGAGCACAATGGATTAGCAGTCCATCGCCTTAACCACTCGGCCACCTAGTCATACATAACAGGAAAATATACTCAGAAAAACACAATTTAAAACAAATAAGTAGCAGCAAAGAAGACATGGCTTGTACAACTATGGCAACAAGATATTTAATTTTCTTCCCAGTCACGGGGTGACTGCCTGGGTTATGTGGCTCTTCTCTGTCATTAGTGTGAATATCCATTTCACTTCCAATGACATTGAAAACTTCCTGTAATCGACTAGGATGGGATTCGAACCCACGCGTGCAGAGCACAATGGATTAGCAGTCCATCGCCTTAACCACTCGGCCACCTAGTCATACATAACAGGAAAATATACTCAGAAAAACACAATTTAAAACAAATAAGTAGCAGCAAAGAAGACATGGCTTGTACAACTATGGCAACAAGATATTTAATTTTCTTCCCAGTCACGGGGTGACTGCCTGGGTTATGTGGCTCTTCTCTGTCATTAGTGTGAATATCCATTTCACTTCCAATGACATTGAAAACTTCCTGTAATCGACTAGGATGGGATTCGAACCCACGCGTGCAGAGCACAATGGATTAGCAGTCCATCGCCTTAACCACTCGGCCACCTAGTCATACATAACAGAAAAATATACTCAGAAAAACACAATTTAAAACAAATAAGTAGCAGCAAAGAAGACATGGCTTGTACAACTATGGCAACAAGCCATTTAATTTTCTTCCCAGTCACGGCGTGACTGCCTGGGTTATGTGGCTCTTCTCTGTCATTAGTGTAAATATCCATTTCACTTCCAATGACATTGAAAACTTCCTGTAATCGACTAGGATGGGATTCGAACCCACGCGTGCAGAGCACAATGGATTAGCAGTCCATCGCCTTAACCACTCGGCCACCTAGTCATACATAACAGGAAAATATACCCAGAAAAACACAATTTAAAACAAATAAGTAGCAGCAAAGAAGACATGGCTTGTACAACTATGGCAACAAGCCATTTAATTTTCTTCCCAGTCACGGGGTGACTGCCTGGGTTATGTGGCTCTTCTCTGTCATTAGTGTGAATATCCATTTCACTTCCAATGACATTGAAAACTTCCTGTAATCGACTAGGATGGGATTCGAACCCACGCGTGCAGAGCACAATGGATTAGCAGTCCATCGCCTTAACCACTCGGCCACCTAGTCATACATAACAGGAAAATATACTCAGAAAAACACAATTTAAAACAAATAAGTAGCAGCAAAGAAGACATGGCTTGTACAACTATGGCAACAAGCCATTTAATTTTCTTCCCAGTCACGGGGTGACTGCCTGGGTTATGTGGCTCTTCTCTGTCATTAGTGTGAATATCCATTTCACTTCCAATGACATTGAAAACTTCCAGTAATCGACTAGGATGGGATTCGAACCCACGCGTGCAGAGCACAATGGATTAGCAGTCCATCGCCTTAACCACTCGGCCACCTAGTCATACATAACAGGAAAATATACCCAGAAAAACACAATTTAAAACAAATAAGTAGCAGCAAAGAAGACATGGCTTGTACAACTATGGCAACAAGATATTTAATTTTCTTCCCAGTCACGGGGTGACTGCCTGGGTTATGTGGCTCTTCTCTGTCATTAGTGTGAATATCCATTTCACTTCCAATGACATTGAAAACTTCCTGTAATCGACTAGGATGGGATTCGAACGCACGCGTGCAGAGCACAATGGATTAGCAGTCCATCGCCTTAACCACTCGGCCACCTAGTCATACATAACAGGAAAATATACTCAGAAAAACACAATTTAAAACAAATAAGTAGCAGCAAAGAAGACATGGCTTGTACAACTATGGCAACAAGATATTTAATTTTCTTCCCAGTCACGGAGTTGACTGCCTGGGTTATGTGGCTCTTCTCTGTCATTAGTGTGAATATCCATTTCACTTCCAATGACATTGAAAACTTCCTGTAATCGACTAGGATGGGATTCGAACCCACGCGTGCAGAGCACAATGGATTAGCAGTCCATCGCCTTAACCACTCGGCCACCTAGTCATACATAACAGGAAAATATATTTAGAAAAACACAATTTAAAACAAATAAGTAGCAGCAAAGAAGACATGGCTTGTACAACTATGGCAACAAGATATTTAATTTTCTTCCCAGTCACGGGGTGACTGCCTGGGTTATGTGGCTCTTCTCTGGCATTAGTGTGAATATCCATTTCACTTCCAATGACATTGAAAACTTCCTGTAATCGACTAGGATGGGATTCGAACCCACGCGTGCAGAGCACAATGGATTAGCAGTCCATCGCCTTAACCACTCGGCCACCTAGTCATACATAACAGGAAAATATACTCAGAAAAACACAATTTAAAACAAATAAGTAGCAGCAAAGAAGACATGGCTTGTACAACTATGGCAACAAGCCATTTAATTTTCTTCCCAGTCACGGGGTGACTGCCTGGGTTATGTGGCTCTTCTCTGTCATTAGTGTGAATATCCATTTCACTTCCAATGACATTGAAAACTTCCTGTAATCGACTAGGATGGGATTCGAACCCACGCGTGCAGAGCACAATGGATTAGCAGTCCATCGCCTTAACCACTCGGCCACCTAGTCATACATAACAGGAAAATATACCCAGAAAAACACAATTTAAAACAAATAAGTAGCAGCAAAGAAGACATGGCTTGTACAACTATGGCAACAAGATATTTAATTTTCTTCCCAGTCACGGGGTGACTGCCTGGGTTATGTGGCTCTTCTCTGTCATTAGTGTGAATATCCATTTCACTTCCAATGACATTGAAAACTTCCTGTAATCGACTAGGATGGGATTCGAACACACGCGTGCAGAGCACAATGGATTAGCAGTCCATCGCCTTAACCACTCGGCCACCTAGTCATACATAACAGGAAAATATACTCAGAAAAACACAATTTAAAACAAATAAGTAGCAGCAAAGAAGACATGGCTTGTACAACTATGGCAACAAGATATTTAATTTTCTTCCCAGTCACGGGGTGACTGCCTGGGTTATGTGGCTCTTCTCTGTCATTAGTGTGAATATCCATTTCACTTCCAATGACATTGAAAACTTCCTGTAATCGACTAGGATGGGATTCGAACCCACGCGTGCAGAGCACAATGGATTAGCAGTCCATCGCCTTAACCACTCGGCCACCTAGTCATACATAACAGGAAAATATACTCAGAAAAACACAATTTAAAACAAATAAGTAGCAGCAAAGAAGACATGGCTTGTACAACTATGGCAACAAGATATTTAATTTTCTTCCCAGTCACGGGGTGACTGCCTGGGTTATGTGGCTCTTCTCTGTCATTAGTGTGAATATCCATTTCACTTCCAATGACATTGAAAACTTCCTGTAATCGACTAGGATGGGATTCGAACCCACGCGTGCAGAGCACAATGGATTAGCAGTCCATCGCCTTAACCACTCGGCCACCTAGTCATACATAACAGGAAAATATACTCAGAAAAACACAATTTAAAACAAATAAGTAGCAGCAAAGAAGACATGGCTTGTACAACTATGGCAACAAGATATTTAATTTTCTTCCCAGTCACGGGGTGACTGCCTGGGTTATGTGGCTCTTCTCTGTCATTAGTGTGAATATCCATTTCACTTCCAATGACATTGAAAACTTCCTGTAATCGACTAGGATGGGATTCGAACCCACGCGTGCAGAGCACAATGGATTAGCAGCCCATCGCCTTAACCACTCGGCCACCTAGTCATACATAACAGGAAAATATACTCAGAAAAACACAATTTAAAACAAATAAGTAGCAGCAAAGAAGACATGGCTTGTACAACTATGGCAACAAGATATTTAATTTTCTTCCCAGTCACGGGGTGACTGCCTGGGTTATGTGGCTCTTCTCTGTCATTAGTGTGAATATCCATTTCACTTCCAATGACATTGAAAACTTCCTGTAATCGACTAGGATGGGATTCGAACCCACGCGTGCAGAGCACAATGGATTAGCAGTCCATCGCCTTAACCACTCGGCCACCTAGTCATACATAACAGAAAAATATACTCAGAAAAACACAATTTAAAACAAATAAGTAGCAGCAAAGAAGACATGGCTTGTACAACTATGGCAACAAGCCATTTAATTTTCTTCCCAGTCACGGCGTGACTGCCTGGGTTATGTGGCTCTTCTCTGTCATTAGTGTAAATATCCATTTCACTTCCAATGACATTGAAAACTTCCTGTAATCGACTAGGATGGGATTCGAACCCACGCGTGCAGAGCACAATGGATTAGCAGTCCATCGCCTTAACCACTCGGCCACCTAGTCATACATAACAGGAAAATATACCCAGAAAAACACAATTTAAAACAAATAAGTAGCAGCAAAGAAGACATGGCTTGTACAACTATGGCAACAAGCCATTTAATTTTCTTCCCAGTCACGGGGTGACTGCCTGGGTTATGTGGCTCTTCTCTGTCATTAGTGTGAATATCCATTTCACTTCCAATGACATTGAAAACTTCCTGTAATCGACTAGGATGGGATTCGAACCCACGCGTGCAGAGCACAATGGATTAGCAGTCCATCGCCTTAACCACTCGGCCACCTAGTCATACATAACAGGAAAATATACTCAGAAAAACACAATTTAAAACAAATAAGTAGCAGCAAAGAAGACATGGCTTGTACAACCATGGCAACAAGATATTTAATTTTCTTCCCAGTCACGGGGTGACTGCCTGGGTTATGTGGCTCTTCTCTGTCATTAGTGTGAATATCCATTTCACTTCCAATGACATTGAAAACTTCCTGTAATCGACTAGGATGGGATTCGAACCCACGCGTGCAGAGCACAATGGATTAGCAGTCCATCGCCTTAACCACTCGGCCACCTAGTCATACATAACAGGAAAATATACTCAGAAAAACACAATTTAAAACAAATAAGTAGCAGCAAAGAAGACATGGCTTGTACAACTATGGCAACAAGATATTTAATTTTCTTCCCAGTCACGGGGTGACTGCCTGGGTTATGTGGCTCTTCTCTGTCATTAGTGTGAATATCCATTTCACTTCCAATGACATTGAAAACTTCCTGTAATCGACTAGGATGGGATTCGAACCCACGCGTGCAGAGCACAATGGATTAGCAGTCCATCGCCTTAACCACTCGGCCACCTAGTCATACATAACAGGAAAATATATTTAGAAAAACACAATTTAAAACAAATAAGTAGCAGCAAAGAAGACATGGCTTGTACAACTATGGCAACAAGATATTTAATTTTCTTCCCAGTCACGGGGTGACTGCCTGGGTTATGTGGCTCTTCTCTGGCATTAGTGTGAATATCCATTTCACTTCCAATGACATTGAAAACTTCCTGTAATCGACTAGGATGGGATTCGAACCCACGCGTGCAGAGCACAATGGATTAGCAGTCCATCGCCTTAACCACTCGGCCACCTAGTCATACATAACAGGAAAATATACTCAGAAAAACACAATTTAAAACAAATAAGTAGCAGCAAAGAAGACATGGCTTGTACAACTATGGCAACAAGCCATTTAATTTTCTTCCCAGTCACGGGGTGACTGCCTGGGTTATGTGGCTCTTCTCTGTCATTAGTGTGAATATCCATTTCACTTCCAATGACATTGAAAACTTCCTGTAATCGACTAGGATGGGATTCGAACCCACGCGTGCAGAGCACAATGGATTAGCAGTCCATCGCCTTAACCACTCGGCCACCTAGTCATACATAACAGGAAAATATACCCAGAAAAACACAATTTAAAACAAATAAGTAGCAGCAAAGAAGACATGGCTTGTACAACTATGGCAACAAGATATTTAATTTTCTTCCCAGTCACGGGGTGACTGCCTGGGTTATGTGGCTCTTCTCTGTCATTAGTGTGAATATCCATTTCACTTCCAATGACATTGAAAACTTCCTGTAATCGACTAGGATGGGATTCGAACACACGCGTGCAGAGCACAATGGATTAGCAGTCCATCGCCTTAACCACTCGGCCACCTAGTCATACATAACAGGAAAATATACTCAGAAAAACACAATTTAAAACAAATAAGTAGCAGCAAAGAAGACATGGCTTGTACAACTATGGCAACAAGATATTTAATTTTCTTCCCAGTCACGGGGTGACTGCCTGGGTTATGTGGCTCTTCTCTGTCATTAGTGTGAATATCCATTTCACTTCCAATGACATTGAAAACTTCCTGTAATCGACTAGGATGGGATTCGAACCCACGCGTGCAGAGCACAATGGATTAGCAGTACATCGCCTTAACCACTCGGCCACCTAGTCATACATAACAGGAAAATATACTCAGAAAAACACAATTTAAAACAAATAAGTAGCAGCAAAGAAGACATGGCTTGTACAACTATGGCAACAAGATATTTAATTTTCTTCCCAGTCACGGGGTGACTGCCTGGGTTATGTGGCTCTTCTCTGTCATTAGTGTGAATATCCATTTCACTTCCAATGACATTGAAAACTTCCTGTAATCGACTAGGATGGGATTCGAACCCACGCGTGCAGAGCACAATGGATTAGCAGTCCATCGCCTTAACCACTCGGCCACCTAGTCATACATAACAGGAAAATATACTCAGAAAAACACAATTTAAAACAAATAAGTAGCAGCAAAGAAGACATGGCTTGTACAACTATGGCAACAAGATATTTAATTTTCTTCCCAGTCACGGGGTGACTGCCTGGGTTATGTGGCTCTTCTCTGTCATTAGTGTGAATATCCATTTCACTTCCAATGACATTGAAAACTTCCTGTAATCGACTAGGATGGGATTCGAACCCACGCGTGCAGAGCACAATGGATTAGCAGTCCATCGCCTTAACCACTCGGCCACCTAGTCATACATAACAGGAAAATATACTCAGAAAAACACAATTTAAAACAAATAAGTAGCAGCAAAGAAGACATGGCTTGTACAACTATGGCAACAAGATATTTAATTTTCTTCCCAGTCACGGGGTGACTGCCTGGGTTATGTGGCTCTTCTCTGTCATTAGTGTGAATATCCATTTCACTTCCAATGACATTGAAAACTTCCTGTAATCGACTAGGATGGGATTCGAACCCACGCGTGCAGAGCACAATGGATTAGCAGTCCATCGCCTTAACCACTCGGCCACCTAGTCATACATAACAGAAAAATATACTCAGAAAAACACAATTTAAAACAAATAAGTAGCAGCAAAGAAGACATGGCTTGTACAACTATGGCAACAAGCCATTTAATTTTCTTCCCAGTCACGGCGTGACTGCCTGGGTTATGTGGCTCTTCTCTGTCATTAGTGTAAATATCCATTTCACTTCCAATGACATTGAAAACTTCCTGTAATCGACTAGGATGGGATTCGAACCCACGCGTGCAGAGCACAATGGATTAGCAGTCCATCGCCTTAACCACTCGGCCACCTAGTCATACATAACAGGAAAATATACCCAGAAAAACACAATTTAAAACAAATAAGTAGCAGCAAAGAAGACATGGCTTGTACAACTATGGCAACAAGCCATTTAATTTTCTTCCCAGTCACGGGGTGACTGCCTGGGTTATGTGGCTCTTCTCTGTCATTAGTGTGAATATCCATTTCACTTCCAATGACATTGAAAACTTCCTGTAATCGACTAGGATGGGATTCGAACCCACGCGTGCAGAGCACAATGGATTAGCAGTCCATCGCCTTAACCACTCGGCCACCTAGTCATACATAACAGGAAAATATACTCAGAAAAACACAATTTAAAACAAATAAGTAGCAGCAAAGAAGACATGGCTTGTACAACTATGGCAACAAGCCATTTAATTTTCTTCCCAGTCACGGGGTGACTGCCTGGGTTATGTGGCTCTTCTCTGTCATTAGTGTGAATATCCATTTCACTTCCAATGACATTGAAAACTTCCAGTAATCGACTAGGATGGGATTCGAACCCACGCGTGCAGAGCACAATGGATTAGCAGTCCATCGCCTTAACCACTCGGCCACCTAGTCATACATAACAGGAAAATATACCCAGAAAAACACAATTTAAAACAAATAAGTAGCAGCAAAGAAGACATGGCTTGTACAACTATGGCAACAAGATATTTAATTTTCTTCCCAGTCACGGGGTGACTGCCTGGGTTATGTGGCTCTTCTCTGTCATTAGTGTGAATATCCATTTCACTTCCAATGACATTGAAAACTTCCTGTAATCGACTAGGATGGGATTCGAACGCACGCGTGCAGAGCACAATGGATTAGCAGTCCATCGCCTTAACCACTCGGCCACCTAGTCATACATAACAGGAAAATATACTCAGAAAAACACAATTTAAAACAAATAAGTAGCAGCAAAGAAGACATGGCTTGTACAACTATGGCAACAAGATATTTAATTTTCTTCCCAGTCACGGAGTTGACTGCCTGGGTTATGTGGCTCTTCTCTGTCATTAGTGTGAATATCCATTTCACTTCCAATGACATTGAAAACTTCCTGTAATCGACTAGGATGGGATTCGAACCCACGCGTGCAGAGCACAATGGATTAGCAGTCCATCGCCTTAACCACTCGGCCACCTAGTCATACATAACAGGAAAATATATTTAGAAAAACACAATTTAAAACAAATAAGTAGCAGCAAAGAAGACATGGCTTGTACAACTATGGCAACAAGATATTTAATTTTCTTCCCAGTCACGGGGTGACTGCCTGGGTTATGTGGCTCTTCTCTGGCATTAGTGTGAATATCCATTTCACTTCCAATGACATTGAAAACTTCCTGTAATCGACTAGGATGGGATTCGAACCCACGCGTGCAGAGCACAATGGATTAGCAGTCCATCGCCTTAACCACTCGGCCACCTAGTCATACATAACAGGAAAATATACTCAGAAAAACACAATTTAAAACAAATAAGTAGCAGCAAAGAAGACATGGCTTGTACAACTATGGCAACAAGCCATTTAATTTTCTTCCCAGTCACGGGGTGACTGCCTGGGTTATGTGGCTCTTCTCTGTCATTAGTGTGAATATCCATTTCACTTCCAATGACATTGAAAACTTCCTGTAATCGACTAGGATGGGATTCGAACCCACGCGTGCAGAGCACAATGGATTAGCAGTCCATCGCCTTAACCACTCGGCCACCTAGTCATACATAACAGGAAAATATACCCAGAAAAACACAATTTAAAACAAATAAGTAGCAGCAAAGAAGACATGGCTTGTACAACTATGGCAACAAGATATTTAATTTTCTTCCCAGTCACGGGGTGACTGCCTGGGTTATGTGGCTCTTCTCTGTCATTAGTGTGAATATCCATTTCACTTCCAATGACATTGAAAACTTCCTGTAATCGACTAGGATGGGATTCGAACACACGCGTGCAGAGCACAATGGATTAGCAGTCCATCGCCTTAACCACTCGGCCACCTAGTCATACATAACAGGAAAATATACTCAGAAAAACACAATTTAAAACAAATAAGTAGCAGCAAAGAAGACATGGCTTGTACAACTATGGCAACAAGATATTTAATTTTCTTCCCAGTCACGGGGTGACTGCCTGGGTTATGTGGCTCTTCTCTGTCATTAGTGTGAATATCCATTTCACTTCCAATGACATTGAAAACTTCCTGTAATCGACTAGGATGGGATTCGAACCCACGCGTGCAGAGCACAATGGATTAGCAGTCCATCGCCTTAACCACTCGGCCACCTAGTCATACATAACAGGAAAATATACTCAGAAAAACACAATTTAAAACAAATAAGTAGCAGCAAAGAAGACATGGCTTGTACAACTATGGCAACAAGATATTTAATTTTCTTCCCAGTCACGGGGTGACTGCCTGGGTTATGTGGCTCTTCTCTGTCATTAGTGTGAATATCCATTTCACTTCCAATGACATTGAAAACTTCCTGTAATCGACTAGGATGGGATTCGAACCCACGCGTGCAGAGCACAATGGATTAGCAGTCCATCGCCTTAACCACTCGGCCACCTAGTCATACATAACAGGAAAATATACTCAGAAAAACACAATTTAAAACAAATAAGTAGCAGCAAAGAAGACATGGCTTGTACAACTATGGCAACAAGATATTTAATTTTCTTCCCAGTCACGGGGTGACTGCCTGGGTTATGTGGCTCTTCTCTGTCATTAGTGTGAATATCCATTTCACTTCCAATGACATTGAAAACTTCCTGTAATCGACTAGGATGGGATTCGAACCCACGCGTGCAGAGCACAATGGATTAGCAGCCCATCGCCTTAACCACTCGGCCACCTAGTCATACATAACAGGAAAATATACTCAGAAAAACACAATTTAAAACAAATAAGTAGCAGCAAAGAAGACATGGCTTGTACAACTATGGCAACAAGATATTTAATTTTCTTCCCAGTCACGGGGTGACTGCCTGGGTTATGTGGCTCTTCTCTGTCATTAGTGTGAATATCCATTTCACTTCCAATGACATTGAAAACTTCCTGTAATCGACTAGGATGGGATTCGAACCCACGCGTGCAGAGCACAATGGATTAGCAGTCCATCGCCTTAACCACTCGGCCACCTAGTCATACATAACAGAAAAATATACTCAGAAAAACACAATTTAAAACAAATAAGTAGCAGCAAAGAAGACATGGCTTGTACAACTATGGCAACAAGCCATTTAATTTTCTTCCCAGTCACGGCGTGACTGCCTGGGTTATGTGGCTCTTCTCTGTCATTAGTGTAAATATCCATTTCACTTCCAATGACATTGAAAACTTCCTGTAATCGACTAGGATGGGATTCGAACCCACGCGTGCAGAGCACAATGGATTAGCAGTCCATCGCCTTAACCACTCGGCCACCTAGTCATACATAACAGGAAAATATACCCAGAAAAACACAATTTAAAACAAATAAGTAGCAGCAAAGAAGACATGGCTTGTACAACTATGGCAACAAGCCATTTAATTTTCTTCCCAGTCACGGGGTGACTGCCTGGGTTATGTGGCTCTTCTCTGTCATTAGTGTGAATATCCATTTCACTTCCAATGACATTGAAAACTTCCTGTAATCGACTAGGATGGGATTCGAACCCACGCGTGCAGAGCACAATGGATTAGCAGTCCATCGCCTTAACCACTCGGCCACCTAGTCATACATAACAGGAAAATATACTCAGAAAAACACAATTTAAAACAAATAAGTAGCAGCAAAGAAGACATGGCTTGTACAACTATGGCAACAAGATATTTAATTTTCTTCCCAGTCACGGGGTGACTGCCTGGGTTATGTGGCTCTTCTCTGTCATTAGTGTGAATATCCATTTCACTTCCAATGACATTGAAAACTTCCTGTAATCGACTAGGATGGGATTCGAACCCACGCGTGCAGAGCACAATGGATTAGCAGTCCATCGCCTTAACCACTCGGCCACCTAGTCATACATAACAGGAAAATATACTCAGAAAAACACAATTTAAAACAAATAAGTAGCAGCAAAGAAGACATGGCTTGTACAACTATGGCAACAAGCCATTTAATTTTCTTCCCAGTCACGGGGTGACTGCCTGGGTTATGTGGCTCTTCTCTGTCATTAGTGTGAATATCCATTTCACTTCCAATGACATTGAAAACTTCCTGTAATCGACTAGGATGGGATTCGAACCCACGCGTGCAGAGCACAATGGATTAGCAGTCCATCGCCTTAACCACTCGGCCACCTAGTCATACATAACAGGAAAATATACTCAGAAAAACACAATTTAAAACAAATAAGTAGCAGCAAAGAAGACATGGCTTGTACAACTATGGCAACAAGATATTTAATTTTCTTCCCAGTCACGGGGTGACTGCCTGGGTTATGTGGCTCTTCTCTGTCATTAGTGTGAATATCCATTTCACTTCCAATGACATTGAAAACTTCCTGTAATCGACTAGGATGGGATTCGAACCCACGCGTGCAGAGCACAATGGATTAGCAGTCCATCGCCTTAACCACTCGGCCACCTAGTCATACATAACAGGAAAATATATTTAGAAAAACACAATTTAAAACAAATAAGTAGCAGCAAAGAAGACATGGCTTGTACAACTATGGCAACAAGATATTTAATTTTCTTCCCAGTCACGGGGTGACTGCCTGGGTTATGTGGCTCTTCTCTGGCATTAGTGTGAATATCCATTTCACTTCCAATGACATTGAAAACTTCCTGTAATCGACTAGGATGGGATTCGAACCCACGCGTGCAGAGCACAATGGATTAGCAGTCCATCGCCTTAACCACTCGGCCACCTAGTCATACATAACAGGAAAATATACTCAGAAAAACACAATTTAAAACAAATAAGTAGCAGCAAAGAAGACATGGCTTGTACAACTATGGCAACAAGCCATTTAATTTTCTTCCCAGTCACGGGGTGACTGCCTGGGTTATGTGGCTCTTCTCTGTCATTAGTGTGAATATCCATTTCACTTCCAATGACATTGAAAACTTCCTGTAATCGACTAGGATGGGATTCGAACGCACGCGTGCAGAGCACAATGGATTAGCAGTCCATCGCCTTAACCACTCGGCCACCTAGTCATACATAACAGGAAAATATACTCAGAAAAACACAATTTAAAACAAATAAGTAGCAGCAAAGAAGACATGGCTTGTACAACTATGGCAACAAGATATTTAATTTTCTTCCCAGTCACGGAGTTGACTGCCTGGGTTATGTGGCTCTTCTCTGTCATTAGTGTGAATATCCATTTCACTTCCAATGACATTGAAAACTTCCTGTAATCGACTAGGATGGGATTCGAACCCACGCGTGCAGAGCACAATGGATTAGCAGTCCATCGCCTTAACCACTCGGCCACCTAGTCATACATAACAGGAAAATATATTTAGAAAAACACAATTTAAAACAAATAAGTAGCAGCAAAGAAGACATGGCTTGTACAACTATGGCAACAAGATATTTAATTTTCTTCCCAGTCACGGGGTGACTGCCTGGGTTATGTGGCTCTTCTCTGGCATTAGTGTGAATATCCATTTCACTTCCAATGACATTGAAAACTTCCTGTAATCGACTAGGATGGGATTCGAACCCACGCGTGCAGAGCACAATGGATTAGCAGTCCATCGCCTTAACCACTCGGCCACCTAGTCATACATAACAGGAAAATATACTCAGAAAAACACAATTTAAAACAAATAAGTAGCAGCAAAGAAGACATGGCTTGTACAACTATGGCAACAAGCCATTTAATTTTCTTCCCAGTCACGGGGTGACTGCCTGGGTTATGTGGCTCTTCTCTGTCATTAGTGTGAATATCCATTTCACTTCCAATGACATTGAAAACTTCCTGTAATCGACTAGGATGGGATTCGAACCCACGCGTGCAGAGCACAATGGATTAGCAGTCCATCGCCTTAACCACTCGGCCACCTAGTCATACATAACAGGAAAATATACCCAGAAAAACACAATTTAAAACAAATAAGTAGCAGCAAAGAAGACATGGCTTGTACAACTATGGCAACAAGATATTTAATTTTCTTCCCAGTCACGGGGTGACTGCCTGGGTTATGTGGCTCTTCTCTGTCATTAGTGTGAATATCCATTTCACTTCCAATGACATTGAAAACTTCCTGTAATCGACTAGGATGGGATTCGAACACACGCGTGCA
The DNA here is from genome assembly GCF_951216825.1 of Electrona antarctica. Taxonomy (NCBI): domain Eukaryota; kingdom Metazoa; phylum Chordata; class Actinopteri; order Myctophiformes; family Myctophidae; genus Electrona; species Electrona antarctica. The sequence continues at coordinate 25,319,160 of NC_136812.1, forward strand.
GAGCACAATGGATTAGCAGTCCATCGCCTTAACCACTCGGCCACCTAGTCATACATAACAGGAAAATATACTCAGAAAAACACAATTTAAAACAAATAAGTAGCAGCAAAGAAGACATGGCTTGTACAACTATGGCAACAAGCCATTTAATTTTCTTCCCAGTCACGGGGTGACTGCCTGGGTTATGTGGCTCTTCTCTGTCATTAGTGTGAATATCCATTTCACTTCCAATGACATTGAAAACTTCCTGTAATCGACTAGGATGGGATTCGAACCCACGCGTGCAGAGCACAATGGATTAGCAGTCCATCGCCTTAACCACTCGGCCACCTAGTCATACATAACAGGAAAATATACCCAGAAAAACACAATTTAAAACAAATAAGTAGCAGCAAAGAAGACATGGCTTGTACAACTATGGCAACAAGATATTTAATTTTCTTCCCAGTCACGGGGTGACTGCCTGGGTTATGTGGCTCTTCTCTGTCATTAGTGTGAATATCCATTTCACTTCCAATGACATTGAAAACTTCCTGTAATCGACTAGGATGGGATTCGAACACACGCGTGCAGAGCACAATGGATTAGCAGTCCATCGCCTTAACCACTCGGCCACCTAGTCATACATAACAGGAAAATATACTCAGAAAAACACAATTTAAAACAAATAAGTAGCAGCAAAGAAGACATGGCTTGTACAACTATGGCAACAAGATATTTAATTTTCTTCCCAGTCACGGGGTGACTGCCTGGGTTATGTGGCTCTTCTCTGTCATTAGTGTGAATATCCATTTCACTTCCAATGACATTGAAAACTTCCTGTAATCGACTAGGATGGGATTCGAACCCACGCGTGCAGAGCACAATGGATTAGCAGTCCATCGCCTTAACCACTCGGCCACCTAGTCATACATAACAGGAAAATATACTCAGAAAAACACAATTTAAAACAAATAAGTAGCAGCAAAGAAGACATGGCTTGTACAACTATGGCAACAAGATATTTAATTTTCTTCCCAGTCACGGGGTGACTGCCTGGGTTATGTGGCTCTTCTCTGTCATTAGTGTGAATATCCATTTCACTTCCAATGACATTGAAAACTTCCTGTAATCGACTAGGATGGGATTCGAACCCACGCGTGCAGAGCACAATGGATTAGCAGCCCATCGCCTTAACCACTCGGCCACCTAGTCATACATAACAGGAAAATATACTCAGAAAAACACAATTTAAAACAAATAAGTAGCAGCAAAGAAGACATGGCTTGTACAACTATGGCAACAAGATATTTAATTTTCTTCCCAGTCACGGGGTGACTGCCTGGGTTATGTGGCTCTTCTCTGTCATTAGTGTGAATATCCATTTCACTTCCAATGACATTGAAAACTTCCTGTAATCGACTAGGATGGGATTCGAACCCACGCGTGCAGAGCACAATGGATTAGCAGTCCATCGCCTTAACCACTCGGCCACCTAGTCATACATAACAGAAAAATATACTCAGAAAAACACAATTTAAAACAAATAAGTAGCAGCAAAGAAGACATGGCTTGTACAACTATGGCAACAAGCCATTTAATTTTCTTCCCAGTCACGGCGTGACTGCCTGGGTTATGTGGCTCTTCTCTGTCATTAGTGTAAATATCCATTTCACTTCCAATGACATTGAAAACTTCCTGTAATCGACTAGGATGGGATTCGAACCCACGCGTGCAGAGCACAATGGATTAGCAGTCCATCGCCTTAACCACTCGGCCACCTAGTCATACATAACAGGAAAATATACCCAGAAAAACACAATTTAAAACAAATAAGTAGCAGCAAAGAAGACATGGCTTGTACAACTATGGCAACAAGCCATTTAATTTTCTTCCCAGTCACGGGGTGACTGCCTGGGTTATGTGGCTCTTCTCTGTCATTAGTGTGAATATCCATTTCACTTCCAATGACATTGAAAACTTCCTGTAATCGACTAGGATGGGATTCGAACCCACGCGTGCAGAGCACAATGGATTAGCAGTCCATCGCCTTAACCACTCGGCCACCTAGTCATACATAACAGGAAAATATACTCAGAAAAACACAATTTAAAACAAATAAGTAGCAGCAAAGAAGACATGGCTTGTACAACTATGGCAACAAGATATTTAATTTTCTTCCCAGTCACGGGGTGACTGCCTGGGTTATGTGGCTCTTCTCTGTCATTAGTGTGAATATCCATTTCACTTCCAATGACATTGAAAACTTCCTGTAATCGACTAGGATGGGATTCGAACCCACGCGTGCAGAGCACAATGGATTAGCAGTCCATCGCCTTAACCACTCGGCCACCTAGTCATACATAACAGGAAAATATACTCAGAAAAACACAATTTAAAACAAATAAGTAGCAGCAAAGAAGACATGGCTTGTACAACTATGGCAACAAGCCATTTAATTTTCTTCCCAGTCACGGGGTGACTGCCTGGGTTATGTGGCTCTTCTCTGTCATTAGTGTGAATATCCATTTCACTTCCAATGACATTGAAAACTTCCTGTAATCGACTAGGATGGGATTCGAACCCACGCGTGCAGAGCACAATGGATTAGCAGTCCATCGCCTTAACCACTCGGCCACCTAGTCATACATAACAGGAAAATATACTCAGAAAAACACAATTTAAAACAAATAAGTAGCAGCAAAGAAGACATGGCTTGTACAACTATGGCAACAAGATATTTAATTTTCTTCCCAGTCACGGGGTGACTGCCTGGGTTATGTGGCTCTTCTCTGTCATTAGTGTGAATATCCATTTCACTTCCAATGACATTGAAAACTTCCTGTAATCGACTAGGATGGGATTCGAACCCACGCGTGCAGAGCACAATGGATTAGCAGTCCATCGCCTTAACCACTCGGCCACCTAGTCATACATAACAGGAAAATATATTTAGAAAAACACAATTTAAAACAAATAAGTAGCAGCAAAGAAGACATGGCTTGTACAACTATGGCAACAAGATATTTAATTTTCTTCCCAGTCACGGGGTGACTGCCTGGGTTATGTGGCTCTTCTCTGGCATTAGTGTGAATATCCATTTCACTTCCAATGACATTGAAAACTTCCTGTAATCGACTAGGATGGGATTCGAACCCACGCGTGCAGAGCACAATGGATTAGCAGTCCATCGTCTTAACCACTCGGCCACCTAGTCATACATAACAGGAAAATATACTCAGAAAAACACAATTTAAAACAAATAAGTAGCAGCAAAGAAGACATGGCTTGTACAACTATGGCAACAAGCCATTTAATTTTCTTCCCAGTCACGGGGTGACTGCCTGGGTTATGTGGCTCTTCTCTGTCATTAGTGTGAATATCCATTTCACTTCCAATGACATTGAAAACTTCCTGTAATCGACTAGGATGGGATTCGAACCCACGCGTGCAGAGCACAATGGATTAGCAGTCCATCGCCTTAACCACTCGGCCACCTAGTCATACATAACAGGAAAATATACCCAGAAAAACACAATTTAAAACAAATAAGTAGCAGCAAAGAAGACATGGCTTGTACAACTATGGCAACAAGATATTTAATTTTCTTCCCAGTCACGGGGTGACTGCCTGGGTTATGTGGCTCTTCTCTGTCATTAGTGTGAATATCCATTTCACTTCCAATGACATTGAAAACTTCCTGTAATCGACTAGGATGGGATTCGAACACACGCGTGCAGAGCACAATGGATTAGCAGTCCATCGCCTTAACCACTCGGCCACCTAGTCATACATAACAGGAAAATATACTCAGAAAAACACAATTTAAAACAAATAAGTAGCAGCAAAGAAGACATGGCTTGTACAACTATGGCAACAAGATATTTAATTTTCTTCCCAGTCACGGGGTGACTGCCTGGGTTATGTGGCTCTTCTCTGTCATTAGTGTGAATATCCATTTCACTTCCAATGACATTGAAAACTTCCTGTAATCGACTAGGATGGGATTCGAACCCACGCGTGCAGAGCACAATGGATTAGCAGTCCATCGCCTTAACCACTCGGCCACCTAGTCATACATAACAGGAAAATATACTCAGAAAAACACAATTTAAAACAAATAAGTAGCAGCAAAGAAGACATGGCTTGTACAACTATGGCAACAAGATATTTAATTTTCTTCCCAGTCACGGGGTGACTGCCTGGGTTATGTGGCTCTTCTCTGTCATTAGTGTGAATATCCATTTCACTTCCAATGACATTGAAAACTTCCTGTAATCGACTAGGATGGGATTCGAACCCACGCGTGCAGAGCACAATGGATTAGCAGTCCATCGCCTTAACCACTCGGCCACCTAGTCATACATAACAGGAAAATATACTCAGAAAAACACAATTTAAAACAAATAAGTAGCAGCAAAGAAGACATGGCTTGTACAACTATGGCAACAAGATATTTAATTTTCTTCCCAGTCACGGGGTGACTGCCTGGGTTATGTGGCTCTTCTCTGTCATTAGTGTGAATATCCATTTCACTTCCAATGACATTGAAAACTTCCTGTAATCGACTAGGATGGGATTCGAACCCACGCGTGCAGAGCACAATGGATTAGCAGTCCATCGCCTTAACCACTCGGCCACCTAGTCATACATAACAGGAAAATATACTCAGAAAAACACAATTTAAAACAAATAAGTAGCAGCAAAGAAGACATGGCTTGTACAACTATGGCAACAAGATATTTAATTTTCTTCCCAGTCACGGGGTGACTGCCTGGGTTATGTGGCTCTTCTCTGTCATTAGTGTGAATATCCATTTCACTTCCAATGACATTGAAAACTTCCTGTAATCGACTAGGATGGGATTCGAACCCACGCGTGCAGAGCACAATGGATTAGCAGTCCATCGCCTTAACCACTCGGCCACCTAGTCATACATAACAGAAAAATATACTCAGAAAAACACAATTTAAAACAAATAAGTAGCAGCAAAGAAGACATGGCTTGTACAACTATGGCAACAAGCCATTTAATTTTCTTCCCAGTCACGGCGTGACTGCCTGGGTTATGTGGCTCTTCTCTGTCATTAGTGTAAATATCCATTTCACTTCCAATGACATTGAAAACTTCCTGTAATCGACTAGGATGGGATTCGAACCCACGCGTGCAGAGCACAATGGATTAGCAGTCCATCGCCTTAACCACTCGGCCACCTAGTCATACATAACAGGAAAATATACCCAGAAAAACACAATTTAAAACAAATAAGTAGCAGCAAAGAAGACATGGCTTGTACAACTATGGCAACAAGCCATTTAATTTTCTTCCCAGTCACGGGGTGACTGCCTGGGTTATGTGGCTCTTCTCTGTCATTAGTGTGAATATCCATTTCACTTCCAATGACATTGAAAACTTCCTGTAATCGACTAGGATGGGATTCGAACCCACGCGTGCAGAGCACAATGGATTAGCAGTCCATCGCCTTAACCACTCGGCCACCTAGTCATACATAACAGAAAAATATACTCAGAAAAACACAATTTAAAACAAATAAGTAGCAGCAAAGAAGACATGGCTTGTACAACTATGGCAACAAGCCATTTAATTTTCTTCCCAGTCACGGCGTGACTGCCTGGGTTATGTGGCTCTTCTCTGTCATTAGTGTAAATATCCATTTCACTTCCAATGACATTGAAAACTTCCTGTAATCGACTAGGATGGGATTCGAACCCACGCGTGCAGAGCACAATGGATTAGCAGTCCATCACCTTAACCACTCGGCCACCTAGTCATACATAACAGGAAAATATACCCAGAAAAACACAATTTAAAACAAATAAGTAGCAGCAAAGAAGACATGGCTTGTACAACTATGGCAACAAGCCATTTAATTTTCTTCCCAGTCACGGGGTGACTGCCTGGGTTATGTGGCTCTTCTCTGTCATTAGTGTGAATATCCATTTCACTTCCAATGACATTGAAAACTTCCTGTAATCGACTAGGATGGGATTCGAACCCACGCGTGCAGAGCACAATGGATTAGCAGTCCATCGCCTTAACCACTCGGCCACCTAGTCATACATAACAGGAAAATATACTCAGAAAAACACAATTTAAAACAAATAAGTAGCAGCAAAGAAGACATGGCTTGTACAACTATGGCAACAAGCCATTTAATTTTCTTCCCAGTCACGGGGTGACTGCCTGGGTTATGTGGCTCTTCTCTGTCATTAGTGTGAATATCCATTTCACTTCCAATGACATTGAAAACTTCCAGTAATCGACTAGGATGGGATTCGAACCCACGCGTGCAGAGCACAATGGATTAGCAGTCCATCGCCTTAACCACTCGGCCACCTAGTCATACATAACAGGAAAATATACCCAGAAAAACACAATTTAAAACAAATAAGTAGCAGCAAAGAAGACATGGCTTGTACAACTATGGCAACAAGATATTTAATTTTCTTCCCAGTCACGGGGTGACTGCCTGGGTTATGTGGCTCTTCTCTGTCATTAGTGTGAATATCCATTTCACTTCCAATGACATTGAAAACTTCCTGTAATCGACTAGGATGGGATTCGAACGCACGCGTGCAGAGCACAATGGATTAGCAGTCCATCGCCTTAACCACTCGGCCACCTAGTCATACATAACAGGAAAATATACTCAGAAAAACACAATTTAAAACAAATAAGTAGCAGCAAAGAAGACATGGCTTGTACAACTATGGCAACAAGATATTTAATTTTCTTCCCAGTCACGGAGTTGACTGCCTGGGTTATGTGGCTCTTCTCTGTCATTAGTGTGAATATCCATTTCACTTCCAATGACATTGAAAACTTCCTGTAATCGACTAGGATGGGATTCGAACCCACGCGTGCAGAGCACAATGGATTAGCAGTCCATCGCCTTAACCACTCGGCCACCTAGTCATACATAACAGGAAAATATATTTAGAAAAACACAATTTAAAACAAATAAGTAGCAGCAAAGAAGACATGGCTTGTACAACTATGGCAACAAGATATTTAATTTTCTTCCCAGTCACGGGGTGACTGCCTGGGTTATGTGGCTCTTCTCTGGCATTAGTGTGAATATCCATTTCACTTCCAATGACATTGAAAACTTCCTGTAATCGACTAGGATGGGATTCGAACCCACGCGTGCAGAGCACAATGGATTAGCAGTCCATCGCCTTAACCACTCGGCCACCTAGTCATACATAACAGGAAAATATACTCAGAAAAACACAATTTAAAACAAATAAGTAGCAGCAAAGAAGACATGGCTTGTACAACTATGGCAACAAGCCATTTAATTTTCTTCCCAGTCACGGGGTGACTGCCTGGGTTATGTGGCTCTTCTCTGTCATTAGTGTGAATATCCATTTCACTTCCAATGACATTGAAAACTTCCTGTAATCGACTAGGATGGGATTCGAACCCACGCGTGCAGAGCACAATGGATTAGCAGTCCATCGCCTTAACCACTCGGCCACCTAGTCATACATAACAGGAAAATATACCCAGAAAAACACAATTTAAAACAAATAAGTAGCAGCAAAGAAGACATGGCTTGTACAACTATGGCAACAAGATATTTAATTTTCTTCCCAGTCACGGGGTGACTGCCTGGGTTATGTGGCTCTTCTCTGTCATTAGTGTGAATATCCATTTCACTTCCAATGACATTGAAAACTTCCTGTAATCGACTAGGATGGGATTCGAACACACGCGTGCAGAGCACAATGGATTAGCAGTCCATCGCCTTAACCACTCGGCCACCTAGTCATACATAACAGGAAAATATACTCAGAAAAACACAATTTAAAACAAATAAGTAGCAGCAAAGAAGACATGGCTTGTACAACTATGGCAACAAGATATTTAATTTTCTTCCCAGTCACGGGGTGACTGCCTGGGTTATGTGGCTCTTCTCTGTCATTAGTGTGAATATCCATTTCACTTCCAATGACATTGAAAACTTCCTGTAATCGACTAGGATGGGATTCGAACCCACGCGTGCAGAGCACAATGGATTAGCAGTCCATCGCCTTAACCACTCGGCCACCTAGTCATACATAACAGGAAAATATACTCAGAAAAACACAATTTAAAACAAATAAGTAGCAGCAAAGAAGACATGGCTTGTACAACTATGGCAACAAGATATTTAATTTTCTTCCCAGTCACGGGGTGACTGCCTGGGTTATGTGGCTCTTCTCTGTCATTAGTGTGAATATCCATTTCACTTCCAATGACATTGAAAACTTCCTGTAATCGACTAGGATGGGATTCGAACCCACGCGTGCAGAGCACAATGGATTAGCAGTCCATCGCCTTAACCACTCGGCCACCTAGTCATACATAACAGGAAAATATACTCAGAAAAACACAATTTAAAACAAATAAGTAGCAGCAAAGAAGACATGGCTTGTACAACTATGGCAACAAGATATTTAATTTTCTTCCCAGTCACGGGGTGACTGCCTGGGTTATGTGGCTCTTCTCTGTCATTAGTGTGAATATCCATTTCACTTCCAATGACATTGAAAACTTCCTGTAATCGACTAGGATGGGATTCGAACCCACGCGTGCAGAGCACAATGGATTAGCAGCCCATCGCCTTAACCACTCGGCCACCTAGTCATACATAACAGGAAAATATACTCAGAAAAACACAATTTAAAACAAATAAGTAGCAGCAAAGAAGACATGGCTTGTACAACTATGGCAACAAGATATTTAATTTTCTTCCCAGTCACGGGGTGACTGCCTGGGTTATGTGGCTCTTCTCTGTCATTAGTGTGAATATCCATTTCACTTCCAATGACATTGAAAACTTCCTGTAATCGACTAGGATGGGATTCGAACCCACGCGTGCAGAGCACAATGGATTAGCAGTCCATCGCCTTAACCACTCGGCCACCTAGTCATACATAACAGAAAAATATACTCAGAAAAACACAATTTAAAACAAATAAGTAGCAGCAAAGAAGACATGGCTTGTACAACTATGGCAACAAGCCATTTAATTTTCTTCCCAGTCACGGCGTGACTGCCTGGGTTATGTGGCTCTTCTCTGTCATTAGTGTAAATATCCATTTCACTTCCAATGACATTGAAAACTTCCTGTAATCGACTAGGATGGGATTCGAACCCACGCGTGCAGAGCACAATGGATTAGCAGTCCATCGCCTTAACCACTCGGCCACCTAGTCATACATAACAGGAAAATATACCCAGAAAAACACAATTTAAAACAAATAAGTAGCAGCAAAGAAGACATGGCTTGTACAACTATGGCAACAAGCCATTTAATTTTCTTCCCAGTCACGGGGTGACTGCCTGGGTTATGTGGCTCTTCTCTGTCATTAGTGTGAATATCCATTTCACTTCCAATGACATTGAAAACTTCCTGTAATCGACTAGGATGGGATTCGAACCCACGCGTGCAGAGCACAATGGATTAGCAGTCCATCGCCTTAACCACTCGGCCACCTAGTCATACATAACAGGAAAATATACTCAGAAAAACACAATTTAAAACAAATAAGTAGCAGCAAAGAAGACATGGCTTGTACAACTATGGCAACAAGATATTTAATTTTCTTCCCAGTCACGGGGTGACTGCCTGGGTTATGTGGCTCTTCTCTGTCATTAGTGTGAATATCCATTTCACTTCCAATGACATTGAAAACTTCCTGTAATCGACTAGGATGGGATTCGAACCCACGCGTGCAGAGCACAATGGATTAGCAGTCCATCGCCTTAACCACTCGGCCACCTAGTCATACATAACAGGAAAATATACTCAGAAAAACACAATTTAAAACAAATAAGTAGCAGCAAAGAAGACATGGCTTGTACAACTATGGCAACAAGCCATTTAATTTTCTTCCCAGTCACGGGGTGACTGCCTGGGTTATGTGGCTCTTCTCTGTCATTAGTGTGAATATCCATTTCACTTCCAATGACATTGAAAACTTCCTGTAATCGACTAGGATGGGATTCGAACCCACGCGTGCAGAGCACAATGGATTAGCAGTCCATCGCCTTAACCACTCGGCCACCTAGTCATACATAACAGGAAAATATACTCAGAAAAACACAATTTAAAACAAATAAGTAGCAGCAAAGAAGACATGGCTTGTACAACTATGGCAACAAGATATTTAATTTTCTTCCCAGTCACGGGGTGACTGCCTGGGTTATGTGGCTCTTCTCTGTCATTAGTGTGAATATCCATTTCACTTCCAATGACATTGAAAACTTCCTGTAATCGACTAGGATGGGATTCGAACCCACGCGTGCAGAGCACAATGGATTAGCAGTCCATCGCCTTAACCACTCGGCCACCTAGTCATACATAACAGGAAAATATATTTAGAAAAACACAATTTAAAACAAATAAGTAGCAGCAAAGAAGACATGGCTTGTACAACTATGGCAACAAGATATTTAATTTTCTTCCCAGTCACGGGGTGACTGCCTGGGTTATGTGGCTCTTCTCTGGCATTAGTGTGAATATCCATTTCACTTCCAATGACATTGAAAACTTCCTGTAATCGACTAGGATGGGATTCGAACCCACGCGTGCAGAGCACAATGGATTAGCAGTCCATCGCCTTAACCACTCGGCCACCTAGTCATACATAACAGGAAAATATACTCAGAAAAACACAATTTAAAACAAATAAGTAGCAGCAAAGAAGACATGGCTTGTACAACTATGGCAACAAGCCATTTAATTTTCTTCCCAGTCACGGGGTGACTGCCTGGGTTATGTGGCTCTTCTCTGTCATTAGTGTGAATATCCATTTCACTTCCAATGACATTGAAAACTTCCTGTAATCGACTAGGATGGGATTCGAACCCACGCGTGCAGAGCACAATGGATTAGCAGTCCATCGCCTTAACCACTCGGCCACCTAGTCATACATAACAGGAAAATATACCCAGAAAAACACAATTTAAAACAAATAAGTAGCAGCAAAGAAGACATGGCTTGTACAACTATGGCAACAAGATATTTAATTTTCTTCCCAGTCACGGGGTGACTGCCTGGGTTATGTGGCTCTTCTCTGTCATTAGTGTGAATATCCATTTCACTTCCAATGACATTGAAAACTTCCTGTAATCGACTAGGATGGGATTCGAACACACGCGTGCAGAGCACAATGGATTAGCAGTCCATCGCCTTAACCACTCGGCCACCTAGTCATACATAACAGGAAAATATACTCAGAAAAACACAATTTAAAACAAATAAGTAGCAGCAAAGAAGACATGGCTTGTACAACTATGGCAACAAGATATTTAATTTTCTTCCCAGTCACGGGGTGACTGCCTGGGTTATGTGGCTCTTCTCTGTCATTAGTGTGAATATCCATTTCACTTCCAATGACATTGAAAACTTCCTGTAATCGACTAGGATGGGATTCGAACCCACGCGTGCAGAGCACAATGGATTAGCAGTCCATCGCCTTAACCACTCGGCCACCTAGTCATACATAACAGGAAAATATACTCAGAAAAACACAATTTAAAACAAATAAGTAGCAGCAAAGAAGACATGGCTTGTACAACTATGGCAACAAGATATTTAATTTTCTTCCCAGTCACGGGGTGACTGCCTGGGTTATGTGGCTCTTCTCTGTCATTAGTGTGAATATCCATTTCACTTCCAATGACATTGAAAACTTCCTGTAATCGACTAGGATGGGATTCGAACCCACGCGTGCAGAGCACAATGGATTAGCAGTCCATCGCCTTAACCACTCGGCCACCTAGTCATACATAACAGGAAAATATACTCAGAAAAACACAATTTAAAACAAATAAGTAGCAGCAAAGAAGACATGGCTTGTACAACTATGGCAACAAGATATTTAATTTTCTTCCCAGTCACGGGGTGACTGCCTGGGTTATGTGGCTCTTCTCTGTCATTAGTGTGAATATCCATTTCACTTCCAATGACATTGAAAACTTCCTGTAATCGACTAGGATGGGATTCGAACCCACGCGTGCAGAGCACAATGGATTAGCAGTCCATCGCCTTAACCACTCGGCCACCTAGTCATACATAACAGGAAAATATACTCAGAAAAACACAATTTAAAACAAATAAGTAGCAGCAAAGAAGACATGGCTTGTACAACTATGGCAACAAGATATTTAATTTTCTTCCCAGTCACGGGGTGACTGCCTGGGTTATGTGGCTCTTCTCTGTCATTAGTGTGAATATCCATTTCACTTCCAATGACATTGAAAACTTCCTGTAATCGACTAGGATGGGATTCGAACCCACGCGTGCAGAGCACAATGGATTAGCAGTCCATCGCCTTAACCACTCGGCCACCTAGTCATACATAACAGAAAAATATACTCAGAAAAACACAATTTAAAACAAATAAGTAGCAGCAAAGAAGACATGGCTTGTACAACTATGGCAACAAGCCATTTAATTTTCTTCCCAGTCACGGCGTGACTGCCTGGGTTATGTGGCTCTTCTCTGTCATTAGTGTAAATATCCATTTCACTTCCAATGACATTGAAAACTTCCTGTAATCGACTAGGATGGGATTCGAACCCACGCGTGCAGAGCACAATGGATTAGCAGTCCATCGCCTTAACCACTCGGCCACCTAGTCATACATAACAGGAAAATATACCCAGAAAAACACAATTTAAAACAAATAAGTAGCAGCAAAGAAGACATGGCTTGTACAACTATGGCAACAAGCCATTTAATTTTCTTCCCAGTCACGGGGTGACTGCCTGGGTTATGTGGCTCTTCTCTGTCATTAGTGTGAATATCCATTTCACTTCCAATGACATTGAAAACTTCCTGTAATCGACTAGGATGGGATTCGAACCCACGCGTGCAGAGCACAATGGATTAGCAGTCCATCGCCTTAACCACTCGGCCACCTAGTCATACATAACAGGAAAATATACTCAGAAAAACACAATTTAAAACAAATAAGTAGCAGCAAAGAAGACATGGCTTGTACAACTATGGCAACAAGCCATTTAATTTTCTTCCCAGTCACGGGGTGACTGCCTGGGTTATGTGGCTCTTCTCTGTCATTAGTGTGAATATCCATTTCACTTCCAATGACATTGAAAACTTCCAGTAATCGACTAGGATGGGATTCGAACCCACGCGTGCAGAGCACAATGGATTAGCAGTCCATCGCCTTAACCACTCGGCCACCTAGTCATACATAACAGGAAAATATACCCAGAAAAACACAATTTAAAACAAATAAGTAGCAGCAAAGAAGACATGGCTTGTACAACTATGGCAACAAGATATTTAATTTTCTTCCCAGTCACGGGGTGACTGCCTGGGTTATGTGGCTCTTCTCTGTCATTAGTGTGAATATCCATTTCACTTCCAATGACATTGAAAACTTCCTGTAATCGACTAGGATGGGATTCGAACGCACGCGTGCAGAGCACAATGGATTAGCAGTCCATCGCCTTAACCACTCGGCCACCTAGTCATACATAACAGGAAAATATACTCAGAAAAACACAATTTAAAACAAATAAGTAGCAGCAAAGAAGACATGGCTTGTACAACTATGGCAACAAGATATTTAATTTTCTTCCCAGTCACGGAGTTGACTGCCTGGGTTATGTGGCTCTTCTCTGTCATTAGTGTGAATATCCATTTCACTTCCAATGACATTGAAAACTTCCTGTAATCGACTAGGATGGGATTCGAACCCACGCGTGCAGAGCACAATGGATTAGCAGTCCATCGCCTTAACCACTCGGCCACCTAGTCATACATAACAGGAAAATATATTTAGAAAAACACAATTTAAAACAAATAAGTAGCAGCAAAGAAGACATGGCTTGTACAACTATGGCAACAAGATATTTAATTTTCTTCCCAGTCACGGGGTGACTGCCTGGGTTATGTGGCTCTTCTCTGGCATTAGTGTGAATATCCATTTCACTTCCAATGACATTGAAAACTTCCTGTAATCGACTAGGATGGGATTCGAACCCACGCGTGCAGAGCACAATGGATTAGCAGTCCATCGCCTTAACCACTCGGCCACCTAGTCATACATAACAGGAAAATATACTCAGAAAAACACAATTTAAAACAAATAAGTAGCAGCAAAGAAGACATGGCTTGTACAACTATGGCAACAAGCCATTTAATTTTCTTCCCAGTCACGGGGTGACTGCCTGGGTTATGTGGCTCTTCTCTGTCATTAGTGTGAATATCCATTTCACTTCCAATGACATTGAAAACTTCCTGTAATCGACTAGGATGGGATTCGAACCCACGCGTGCAGAGCACAATGGATTAGCAGTCCATCGCCTTAACCACTCGGCCACCTAGTCATACATAACAGGAAAATATACCCAGAAAAACACAATTTAAAACAAATAAGTAGCAGCAAAGAAGACATGGCTTGTACAACTATGGCAACAAGATATTTAATTTTCTTCCCAGTCACGGGGTGACTGCCTGGGTTATGTGGCTCTTCTCTGTCATTAGTGTGAATATCCATTTCACTTCCAATGACATTGAAAACTTCCTGTAATCGACTAGGATGGGATTCGAACACACGCGTGCAGAGCACAATGGATTAGCAGTCCATCGCCTTAACCACTCGGCCACCTAGTCATACATAACAGGAAAATATACTCAGAAAAACACAATTTAAAACAAATAAGTAGCAGCAAAGAAGACATGGCTTGTACAACTATGGCAACAAGATATTTAATTTTCTTCCCAGTCACGGGGTGACTGCCTGGGTTATGTGGCTCTTCTCTGTCATTAGTGTGAATATCCATTTCACTTCCAATGACATTGAAAACTTCCTGTAATCGACTAGGATGGGATTCGAACCCACGCGTGCAGAGCACAATGGATTAGCAGTCCATCGCCTTAACCACTCGGCCACCTAGTCATACATAACAGGAAAATATACTCAGAAAAACACAATTTAAAACAAATAAGTAGCAGCAAAGAAGACATGGCTTGTACAACTATGGCAACAAGATATTTAATTTTCTTCCCAGTCACGGGGTGACTGCCTGGGTTATGTGGCTCTTCTCTGTCATTAGTGTGAATATCCATTTCACTTCCAATGACATTGAAAACTTCCTGTAATCGACTAGGATGGGATTCGAACCCACGCGTGCAGAGCACAATGGATTAGCAGTCCATCGCCTTAACCACTCGGCCACCTAGTCATACATAACAGGAAAATATACTCAGAAAAACACAATTTAAAACAAATAAGTAGCAGCAAAGAAGACATGGCTTGTACAACTATGGCAACAAGATATTTAATTTTCTTCCCAGTCACGGGGTGACTGCCTGGGTTATGTGGCTCTTCTCTGTCATTAGTGTGAATATCCATTTCACTTCCAATGACATTGAAAACTTCCTGTAATCGACTAGGATGGGATTCGAACCCACGCGTGCAGAGCACAATGGATTAGCAGCCCATCGCCTTAACCACTCGGCCACCTAGTCATACATAACAGGAAAATATACTCAGAAAAACACAATTTAAAACAAATAAGTAGCAGCAAAGAAGACATGGCTTGTACAACTATGGCAACAAGATATTTAATTTTCTTCCCAGTCACGGGGTGACTGCCTGGGTTATGTGGCTCTTCTCTGTCATTAGTGTGAATATCCATTTCACTTCCAATGACATTGAAAACTTCCTGTAATCGACTAGGATGGGATTCGAACCCACGCGTGCAGAGCACAATGGATTAGCAGTCCATCGCCTTAACCACTCGGCCACCTAGTCATACATAACAGAAAAATATACTCAGAAAAACACAATTTAAAACAAATAAGTAGCAGCAAAGAAGACATGGCTTGTACAACTATGGCAACAAGCCATTTAATTTTCTTCCCAGTCACGGCGTGACTGCCTGGGTTATGTGGCTCTTCTCTGTCATTAGTGTAAATATCCATTTCACTTCCAATGACATTGAAAACTTCCTGTAATCGACTAGGATGGGATTCGAACCCACGCGTGCAGAGCACAATGGATTAGCAGTCCATCGCCTTAACCACTCGGCCACCTAGTCATACATAACAGGAAAATATACCCAGAAAAACACAATTTAAAACAAATAAGTAGCAGCAAAGAAGACATGGCTTGTACAACTATGGCAACAAGCCATTTAATTTTCTTCCCAGTCACGGGGTGACTGCCTGGGTTATGTGGCTCTTCTCTGTCATTAGTGTGAATATCCATTTCACTTCCAATGACATTGAAAACTTCCTGTAATCGACTAGGATGGGATTCGAACCCACGCGTGCAGAGCACAATGGATTAGCAGTCCATCGCCTTAACCACTCGGCCACCTAGTCATACATAACAGGAAAATATACTCAGAAAAACACAATTTAAAACAAATAAGTAGCAGCAAAGAAGACATGGCTTGTACAACTATGGCAACAAGATATTTAATTTTCTTCCCAGTCACGGGGTGACTGCCTGGGTTATGTGGCTCTTCTCTGTCATTAGTGTGAATATCCATTTCACTTCCAATGACATTGAAAACTTCCTGTAATCGACTAGGATGGGATTCGAACCCACGCGTGCAGAGCACAATGGATTAGCAGTCCATCGCCTTAACCACTCGGCCACCTAGTCATACATAACAGGAAAATATACTCAGAAAAACACAATTTAAAACAAATAAGTAGCAGCAAAGAAGACATGGCTTGTACAACTATGGCAACAAGCCATTTAATTTTCTTCCCAGTCACGGGGTGACTGCCTGGGTTATGTGGCTCTTCTCTGTCATTAGTGTGAATATCCATTTCACTTCCAATGACATTGAAAACTTCCTGTAATCGACTAGGATGGGATTCGAACCCACGCGTGCAGAGCACAATGGATTAGCAGTCCATCGCCTTAACCACTCGGCCACCTAGTCATACATAACAGGAAAATATACTCAGAAAAACACAATTTAAAACAAATAAGTAGCAGCAAAGAAGACATGGCTTGTACAACTATGGCAACAAGATATTTAATTTTCTTCCCAGTCACGGGGTGACTGCCTGGGTTATGTGGCTCTTCTCTGTCATTAGTGTGAATATCCATTTCACTTCCAATAACATTGAAAATTCCTGTAATCGACTAGGATGGGATTCGAACCCACGCGTGCAGAGCACAATGGATTAGCAGTCCATCGCCTTAACCACTCGGCCACCTAGTCATACATAACAGGAAAATATACTCAGAAAAACACAATTTAAAACAAATAAGTAGCAGCAAAGAAGACATGGCTTGTACAACTATGGCAACAAGATATTTAATTTTCTTCCCAGTCACGGGGTGACTGCCTGGGTTATGTGGCTCTTCTCTGTCATTAGTGTGAATATCCATTTCACTTCCAATGACATTGAAAACTTCCTGTAATCGACTAGGATGGGATTCGAACCCACGCGTGCAGAGCACAATGGATTAGCAGTCCATCGCCTTAACCACTCGGCCACCTAGTCATACATAACAGGAAAATATACTCAGAAAAACACAATTTAAAACAAATAAGTAGCAGCAAAGAAGACATGGCTTGTACAACTATGGCAACAAGCCATTTAATTTTCTTCCCAGTCACGGCGTGACTGCCTGGGTTATGTGGCTCTTCTCTGTCATTAGTGTAAATATCCATTTCACTTCCAATGACATTGAAAACTTCCTGTAATTGACTAGGATGGGATTCGAACCCACGCGTGCAGAGCACAATGGATTAGCAGTCCATCGCCTTAACCACTCGGCCACCTAGTCATACATAACAGGAAAATATACTCAGAAAAACACAATTTAAAACAAATAAGTAGCAGCAAAGAAGACATGGCTTGTACAACTATGGCAACAAGATATTTAATTTTCTTCCCAGTCACGGGGTGACTGCCTGGGTTATGTGGCTCTTCTCTGTCATTAGTGTGAATATCCATTTCACTTCCAATGACATTGAAAACTTCCTGTAATCGACTAGGATGGGATTCGAACCGACGCGTGCAGAGCACAACGGATTAGCAGTCCATCGCCTTAACCACTCGGCCACCTAGTCATACATAACAGGAAAATATACTCAGAAAAACACAATTTAAAACAAATAAGTAGCAGCAAAGAAGACATGGCTTGTACAACTATGGCAACAAGATATTTAATTTTCTTCCCAGTCACGGGGTGACTGCCTGGGTTATGTGGCTCTTCTCTGTCATTAGTGTGAATATCCATTTCACTTCCAATGACATTGAAAACTTCCTGTAATCGACTAGGATGGGATTCGAACCCACGCGTGCAGAGCACAATGGATTAGCAGTCCATCGCCTTAACCACTCGGCCACCTAGTCATACATAACAGGAAAATATACTCAGAAAAACACAATTTAAAACAAATAAGTAGCAGCAAAGAAGACATGGCTTGTACAACTATGGCAACAAGCCATTTAATTTTCTTCCCAGTCACGGGGTGACTGCCTGGGTTATGTGGCTCTTCTCTGTCATTAGTGTGAATATCCATTTCACTTCCAATGACATTGAAAACTTCCTGTAATCGACTAGGATGGGATTCGAACCCACGCGTGCAGAGCACAATGGATTAGCAGTCCATCGCCTTAACCACTCGGCCACCTAGTCATACATAACAGGAAAATATACTCAGAAAAACACAATTTAAAACAAATAAGTAGCAGCAAAGAAGACATGGCTTGTACAACTATGGCAACAAGATATTTAATTTTCTTCCCAGTCACGGGGTGACTGCCTGGGTTATGTGGCTCTTCTCTGTCATTAGTGTGAATATCCATTTCACTTCCAATGACATTGAAAACTTCCTGTAATCGACTAGGATGGGATTCGAACCCACGCGTGCAGAGCACAATGGATTAGCAGTCCATCGCCTTAACCACTCGGCCACCTAGTCATACATAACAGGAAAATATACTCAGAAAAACACAATTTAAAACAAATAAGTAGCAGCAAAGAAGACATGGCTTGTACAACTATGGCAACAAGATATTTAATTTTCTTCCCAGTCACGGGGTGACTGCCTGGGTTATGTGGCTCTTCTCTGTCATTAGTGTGAATATCCATTTCACTTCCAATGACATTGAAAACTTCCTGTAATCGACTAGGATGGGATTCGAACGCACGCGTGCAGAGCACAATGGATTAGCAGTCCATCGCCTTAACCACTCGGCCACCTAGTCATACATAACAGGAAAATATACTCAGAAAAACACAATTTAAAACAAATAAGTAGCAGCAAAGAAGACATGGCTTGTACAACTATGGCAACAAGATATTTAATTTTCTTCCCAGTCACGGGGTGACTGCCTGGGTTATGTGGCTCTTCTCTGTCATTAGTGTGAATATCCATTTCACTTCCAATGACATTGAAAACTTCCTGTAATCGACTAGGATGGGATTCGAACCCACGCGTGCAGAGCACAATGGATTAGCAGTCCATCGCCTTAACCACTCGGCCACCTAGTCATACATAACAGAAAAATATACTCAGAAAAACACAATTTAAAACAAATAAGTAGCAGCAAAGAAGACATGGCTTGTACAACTATGGCAACAAGCCATTTAATTTTCTTCCCAGTCACGGCGTGACTGCCTGGGTTATGTGGCTCTTCTCTGTCATTAGTGTAAATATCCATTTCACTTCCAATGACATTGAAAACTTCCTGTAATCGACTAGGATGGGATTCAAACCCACGCGTGCAGAGCACAATGGATTAGCAGTCCATCGCCTTAACCACTCGGCCACCTAGTCATACATAACAGGAAAATATACTCAGAAAAACACAATTTAAAACAAATAAGTAGCAGCAAAGAAGACATGGCTTGTACAACTATGGCAACATGATATTTAATTTTCTTCCCAGTCACGGGGTGACTGCCTGGGTTATGTGGCTCTTCTCTGTCATTAGTGTGAATATCCATTTCACTTCCAATGACATTGAAAACTTCCTGTAATCGACTAGGATGGGATTCGAACCGACGCGTGCAGAGCACAACGGATTAGCAGTCCATCGCCTTAACCACTCGGCCACCTAGTCATACATAACAGGAAAATATACTCAGAAAAACACAATTTAAAACAAATAAGTAGCAGCAAAGAAGACATGGCTTGTACAACTATGGCAACAAGATATTTAATTTTCTTCCCAGTCACGGGGTGACTGCCTGGGTTATGTGGCTCTTCTCTGTCATTAGTGTGAATATCCATTTCACTTCCAATGACATTGAAAACTTCCTGTAATCGACTAGGATGGGATTCGAACCCACGCGTGCAGAGCACAATGGATTAGCAGTCCATCGCCTTAACCACTCGGCCACCTAGTCATACATAACAGGAAAATATACTCAGAAAAACACAATTTAAAACAAATAAGTAGCAGCAAAGAAGACATGGCTTGTACAACTATGGCAACAAGCCATTTAATTTTCTTCCCAGTCACGGGGTGACTGCCTGGGTTATGTGGCTCTTCTCTGTCATTAGTGTGAATATCCATTTCACTTCCAATGACATTGAAAACTTCCTGTAATCGACTAGGATGGGATTCGAACCCACGCGTGCAGAGCACAATGGATTAGCAGTCCATCGCCTTAACCACTCGGCCACCTAGTCATACATAACAGGAAAATATACTCAGAAAAACACAATTTAAAACAAATAAGTAGCAGCAAAGAAGACATGGCTTGTACAACTATGGCAACAAGATAATTAATTTTCTTCCCAGTCACGGGGTGACTGCCTGGGTTATGTGGCTCTTCTCTGTCATTAGTGTGAATATCCATTTCACTTCCAATGACATTGAAAACTTCCTGTAATCGACTAGGATGGGATTCGAACCCACGCGTGCAGAGCACAATGGATTAGCAGTCCATCGCCTTAACCACTCGGCCACCTAGTCATACATAACAGGAAAATATACTCAGAAAAACACAATTTAAAACAAATAAGTAGCAGCAAAGAAGACATGGCTTGTACAACTATGGCAACAAGATATTTAATTTTCTTCCCAGTCACGTGGTGACTGCCTGGGTTATGTGGCTCTTCTCTGTCATTAGTGTGAATATCCATTTCACTTCCAATGACATTGAAAACTTCCTGTAATCGACTAGGATGGGATTCGAACCCACGCGTGCAGAGCACAATGGATTAGCAGTCCATCGCCTTAACCACTCGGCCACCTAGTCATACATAACAGGAAAATATACTCAGAAAAACACAATTTAAAACAAATAAGTAGCAGCAAAGAAGACATGGCTTGTACAACTATGGCAACAAGATATTTAATTTTCTTCCCAGTCACGGGGTGACTGCCTGGGTTATGTGGCTCTTCTCTGTCATTAGTGTGAATATCCATTTCACTTCCAATGACATTGAAAACTTCCTGTAATCGACTAGGATGGGATTCGAACCCACGCGTGCAGAGCACAATGGATTAGCAGTCCATCGCCTTAACCACTCGGCCACCTAGTCATACATAACAGGAAAATATACTCAGAAAAACACAATTTAAAACAAATAAGTAGCAGCAAAGAAGACATGGCTTGTACAACTATGGCAACAAGATATTTAATTTTCTTCCCAGTCACGGGGTGACTGCCTGGGTTATGTGGCTCTTCTCTGTCATTAGTGTGAATATCCATTTCACTTCCAATGACATTGAAAACTTCCTGTAATCGACTAGGATGGGATTCGAACCCACGCGTGCAGAGCACAATGGATTAGCAGTCCATCGCCTTAACCACTCGGCCACCTAGTCATACATAACAGAAAAATATACTCAGAAAAACACAATTTAAAACAAATAAGTAGCAGCAAAGAAGACATGGCTTGTACAACTATGGCAACAAGCCATTTAATTTTCTTCCCAGTCACGGCGTGACTGCCTGGGTTATGTGGCTCTTCTCTGTCATTAGTGTAAATATCCATTTCACTTCCAATGACATTGAAAACTTCCTGTAATCGACTAGGATGGGATTCGAACCCACGCGTGCAGAGCACAATGGATTAGCAGTCCATCGCCTTAACCACTCGGCCACCTAGTCATACATAACAGGAAAATATACCCAGAAAAACACAATTTAAAACAAATAAGTAGCAGCAAAGAAGACATGGCTTGTACAACTATGGCAACAAGCCATTTAATTTTCTTCCCAGTCACGGGGTGACTGCCTGGGTTATGTGGCTCTTCTCTGTCATTAGTGTGAATATCCATTTCACTTCCAATGACATTGAAAACTTCCTGTAATCGACTAGGATGGGATTCGAACCCACGCGTGCAGAGCACAATGGATTAGCAGTCCATCGCCTTAACCACTCGGCCACCTAGTCATACATAACAGGAAAATATACTCAGAGAAACACAATTTAAAACAAATAAGTAGCAGCAAAGAAGACATGGCTTGTACAACTATGGCAACAAGATATTTAATTTTCTTCCCAGTCACGGGGTGACTGCCTGGGTTATGTGGCTCTTCTCTGTCATTAGTGTGAATATCCATTTCACTTCCAATGACATTGAAAACTTCCTGTAATCGACTAGGATGGGATTCGAACCCACGCGTGCAGAGCACAATGGATTAGCAGTCCATCGCCTTAACCACTCGGCCACCTAGTCATACATAACAGGAAAATATACTCAGAAAAACACAATTTAAAACAAATAAGTAGCAGCAAAGAAGACATGGCTTGTACAACTATGGCAACAAGCCATTTAATTTTCTTCCCAGTCACGGGGTGACTGCCTGGGTTATGTGGCTCTTCTCTGTCATTAGTGTGAATATCCATTTCACTTCCAATGACATTGAAAACTTCCTGTAATCGACTAGGATGGGATTCGAACCCACGCGTGCAGAGCACAATGGATTAGCAGTCCATCGCCTTAACCACTCGGCCACCTAGTCATACATAACAGGAAAATATACTCAGAAAAACACAATTTAAAACAAATAAGTAGCAGCAAAGAAGACATGGCTTGTACAACTATGGCAACAAGATATTTAATTTTCTTCCCAGTCACGGGGTGACTGCCTGGGTTATGTGGCTCTTCTCTGTCATTAGTGTGAATATCCATTTCACTTCCAATAACATTGAAAACTTCCTGTAATCGACTAGGATGGGATTCGAACCCACGCGTGCAGAGCACAATGGATTAGCAGTCCATCGCCTTAACCACTCGGCCACCTAGTCATACATGACAGGAAAATATACTCAGAAAAACACAATTTAAAACAAATAAGTAGCAGCAAAGAAGACATGGCTTGTACAACTATGGCAACAAGCCATTTAATTTTCTTCCCAGTCACGGCGTGACTGCCTGGGTTATGTGGCTCTTCTCTGTCATTAGTGTAAATATCCATTTCACTTCCAATGACATTGAAAACTTCCTGTAATCGACTAGGATGGGATTCGAACCCACGCGTGCAGAGCACAATGGATTAGCAGTCCATCGCCTTAACCACTCGGCCACCAAGTCATACATAACAGGAAAATATACTCAGAAAAACACAATTTAAAACAAATAAGTAGCAGCAAAGAAGACATGGCTTGTACAACTATGGCAACAAGATATTTAATTTTCTTCCCAGTCACGGGGTGACTGCCTGGGTTATGTGGCTCTTCTCTGTCATTAGTGTGAATATCCATTTCACTTCCAATGACATTGAAAACTTCCTGTAATCGACTAGGATGGGATTCGAACCGACGCGTGCAGAGCACAACGGATTAGCAGTCCATCGCCTTAACCACTCGGCCACCTAGTCATACATAACAGGAAAATATACTCAGAAAAACACAATTTAAAACAAATAAGTAGCAGCAAAGAAGACATGGCTTGTACAACTATGGCAACAAGATATTTAATTTTCTTCCCAGTCACGGGGTGACTGCCTGGGTTATGTGGCTCTTCTCTGTCATTAGTGTGAATATCCATTTCACTTCCAATGACATTGAAAACTTCCTGTAATCGACTAGGATGGGATTCGAACCCACGCGTGCAGAGCACAATGGATTAGCAGTCCATCGCCTTAACCACTCGGCCACCTAGTCATACATAACAGGAAAATATACTCAGAAAAACACAATTTAAAACAAATAAGTAGCAGCAAAGAAGACATGGCTTGTACAACTATGGCAACAAGATATTTAATTTTCTTCCCAGTCACGGGGTGACTGCCTGGGTTATGTGGCTCTTCTCTGTCATTAGTGTGAATATCCATTTCACTTCCAATGACATTGAAAACTTCCTGTAATCGACTAGGATGGGATTCGAACCCACGCGTGCAGAGCACAATGGATTAGCAGTCCATCGCCTTAACCACTCGGCCACCTAGTCATACATAACAGGAAAATATACTCAGAAAAACACAATTTAAAACAAATAAGTAGCAGCAAAGAAGACATGGCTTGTACAACTATGGCAACAAGCCATTTAATTTTCTTCCCAGTCACGGGGTGACTGCCTGGGTTATGTGGCTCTTCTCTGTCATTAGTGTGAATATCCATTTCACTTCCAATGACATTGAAAACTTCCTGTAATCGACTAGGATGGGATTCGAACCCACGCGTGCAGAGCACAATGGATTAGCAGTCCATCGCCTTAACCACTCGGCCACCTAGTCATACATAACAGGAAAATATACTCAGAAAAACACAATTTAAAACAAATAAGTAGCAGCAAAGAAGACATGGCTTGTACAACTATGGCAACAAGATAATTAATTTTCTTCCCAGTCACGGGGTGACTGCCTGGGTTATGTGGCTCTTCTCTGTCATTAGTGTGAATATCCATTTCACTTCCAATGACATTGAAAACTTCCTGTAATCGACTAGGATGGGATTCGAACCCACGCGTGCAGAGCACAATGGATTAGCAGTCCATCGCCTTAACCACTCGGCCACCTAGTCATACATAACAGGAAAATATACTCAGAAAAACACAATTTAAAACAAATAAGTAGCAGCAAAGAAGACATGGCTTGTACAACTATGGCAACAAGATATTTAATTTTCTTCCCAGTCACGGGGTGACTGCCTGGGTTATGTGGCTCTTCTCTGTCATTAGTGTGAATATCCATTTCACTTCCAATGACATTGAAAACTTCCTGTAATCGACTAGGATGGGATTCGAACCCACGCGTGCAGAGCACAATGGATTAGCAGTCCATCGCCTTAACCACTCGGCCACCTAGTCATACATAACAGGAAAATATACTCAGAAAAACACAATTTAAAACAAATAAGTAGCAGCAAAGAAGACATGGCTTGTACAACTATGGCAACAAGATATTTAATTTTCTTCCCAGTCACGGGGTGACTGCCTGGGTTATGTGGCTCTTCTCTGTCATTAGTGTGAATATCCATTTCACTTCCAATGACATTGAAAACTTCCTGTAATCGACTAGGATGGGATTCGAACCCACGCGTGCAGAGCACAATGGATTAGCAGTCCATCGCCTTAACCACTCGGCCACCTAGTCATACATAACAGGAAAATATACTCAGAAAAACACAATTTAAAACAAATAAGTAGCAGCAAAGAAGACATGGCTTGTACAACTATGGCAACAAGATATTTAATTTTCTTCCCAGTCACGGGGTGACTGCCTGGGTTATGTGGCTCTTCTCTGTCATTAGTGTGAATATCCATTTCACTTCCAATGACATTGAAAACTTCCTGTAATCGACTAGGATGGGATTCGAACCCACGCGTGCAGAGCACAATGGATTAGCAGTCCATCGCCTTAACCACTCGGCCACCTAGTCATACATAACAGAAAAATATACTCAGAAAAACACAATTTAAAACAAATAAGTAGCAGCAAAGAAGACATGGCTTGTACAACTATGGCAACAAGCCATTTAATTTTCTTCCCAGTCACGGCGTGACTGCCTGGGTTATGTGGCTCTTCTCTGTCATTAGTGTAAATATCCATTTCACTTCCAATGACATTGAAAACTTCCTGTAATCGACTAGGATGGGATTCGAACCCACGCGTGCAGAGCACAATGGATTAGCAGTCCATCGCCTTAACCACTCGGCCACCTAGTCATACATAACAGGAAAATATACTCAGAAAAACACAATTTAAAACAAATAAGTAGCAGCAAAGAAGACATGGCTTGTACAACTATGGCAACAAGATATTTAATTTTCTTCCCAGTCACGGGGTGACTGCCTGGGTTATGTGGCTCTTCTCTGTCATTAGTGTGAATATCCATTTCACTTCCAATGACATTGAAAACTTCCTGTAATCGACTAGGATGGGATTCGAACCCACGCGTGCAGAGCACAATGGATTAGCAGTCCATCGCCTTAACCACTCGGCCACCTAGTCATACATAACAGAAAAATATACTCAGAAAAACACAATTTAAAACAAATAAGTAGCAGCAAAGAAGACATGGCTTGTACAACTATGGCAACAAGCCATTTAATTTTCTTCCCAGTCACGGCGTGACTGCCTGGGTTATGTGGCTCTTCTCTGTCATTAGTGTAAATATCCATTTCACTTCCAATGACATTGAAAACTTCCTGTAATCGACTAGGATGGGATTCGAACCCACGCGTGCAGAGCACAATGGATTAGCAGTCCATCGCCTTAACCACTCGGCCACCTAGTCATACATAACAGGAAAATATACCCAGAAAAACACAATTTAAAACAAATAAGTAGCAGCAAAGAAGACATGGCTTGTACAACTATGGCAACAAGCCATTTAATTTTCTTCCCAGTCACGGGGTGACTGCCTGGGTTATGTGGCTCTTCTCTGTCATTAGTGTGAATATCCATTTCACTTCCAATGACATTGAAAACTTCCTGTAATCGACTAGGATGGGATTCGAACCCACGCGTGCAGAGCACAATGGATTAGCAGTCCATCGCCTTAACCACTCGGCCACCTAGTCATACATAACAGGAAAATATACTCAGAGAAACACAATTTAAAACAAATAAGTAGCAGCAAAGAAGACATGGCTTGTACAACTATGGCAACAAGATATTTAATTTTCTTCCCAGTCACGGGGTGACTGCCTGGGTTATGTGGCTCTTCTCTGTCATTAGTGTGAATATCCATTTCACTTCCAATGACATTGAAAACTTCCTGTAATCGACTAGGATGGGATTCGAACCCACGCGTGCAGAGCACAATGGATTAGCAGTCCATCGCCTTAACCACTCGGCCACCTAGTCATACATAACAGGAAAATATACTCAGAAAAACACAATTTAAAACAAATAAGTAGCAGCAAAGAAGACATGGCTTGTACAACTATGGCAACAAGCCATTTAATTTTCTTCCCAGTCACGGGGTGACTGCCTGGGTTATGTGGCTCTTCTCTGTCATTAGTGTGAATATCCATTTCACTTCCAATGACATTGAAAACTTCCTGTAATCGACTAGGATGGGATTCGAACCCACGCGTGCAGAGCACAATGGATTAGCAGTCCATCGCCTTAACCACTCGGCCACCTAGTCATACATAACAGGAAAATATACTCAGAAAAACACAATTTAAAACAAATAAGTAGCAGCAAAGAAGACATGGCTTGTACAACTATGGCAACAAGATATTTAATTTTCTTCCCAGTCACGGGGTGACTGCCTGGGTTATGTGGCTCTTCTCTGTCATTAGTGTGAATATCCATTTCACTTCCAATAACATTGAAAACTTCCTGTAATCGACTAGGATGGGATTCGAACCCACGCGTGCAGAGCACAATGGATTAGCAGTCCATCGCCTTAACCACTCGGCCACCTAGTCATACATGACAGGAAAATATACTCAGAAAAACACAATTTAAAACAAATAAGTAGCAGCAAAGAAGACATGGCTTGTACAACTATGGCAACAAGCCATTTAATTTTCTTCCCAGTCACGGCGTGACTGCCTGGGTTATGTGGCTCTTCTCTGTCATTAGTGTAAATATCCATTTCACTTCCAATGACATTGAAAACTTCCTGTAATCGACTAGGATGGGATTCGAACCCACGCGTGCAGAGCACAATGGATTAGCAGTCCATCGCCTTAACCACTCGGCCACCAAGTCATACATAACAGGAAAATATACTCAGAAAAACACAATTTAAAACAAATAAGTAGCAGCAAAGAAGACATGGCTTGTACAACTATGGCAACAAGATATTTAATTTTCTTCCCAGTCACGGGGTGACTGCCTGGGTTATGTGGCTCTTCTCTGTCATTAGTGTGAATATCCATTTCACTTCCAATGACATTGAAAACTTCCTGTAATCGACTAGGATGGGATTCGAACCGACGCGTGCAGAGCACAACGGATTAGCAGTCCATCGCCTTAACCACTCGGCCACCTAGTCATACATAACAGGAAAATATACTCAGAAAAACACAATTTAAAACAAATAAGTAGCAGCAAAGAAGACATGGCTTGTACAACTATGGCAACAAGATATTTAATTTTCTTCCCAGTCACGGGGTGACTGCCTGGGTTATGTGGCTCTTCTCTGTCATTAGTGTGAATATCCATTTCACTTCCAATGACATTGAAAACTTCCTGTAATCGACTAGGATGGGATTCGAACCCACGCGTGCAGAGCACAATGGATTAGCAGTCCATCGCCTTAACCACTCGGCCACCTAGTCATACATAACAGAAAAATATACTCAGAAAAACACAATTTAAAACAAATAAGTAGCAGCAAAGAAGACATGGCTTGTACAACTATGGCAACAAGCCATTTAATTTTCTTCCCAGTCACGGCGTGACTGCCTGGGTTATGTGGCTCTTCTCTGTCATTAGTGTAAATATCCATTTCACTTCCAATGACATTGAAAACTTCCTGTAATCGACTAGGATGGGATTCGAACCCACGCGTGCAGAGCACAATGGATTAGCAGTCCATCGCCTTAACCACTCGGCCACCTAGTCATACATAACAGGAAAATATACCCAGAAAAACACAATTTAAAACAAATAAGTAGCAGCAAAGAAGACATGGCTTGTACAACTATGGCAACAAGCCATTTAATTTTCTTCCCAGTCACGGGGTGACTGCCTGGGTTATGTGGCTCTTCTCTGTCATTAGTGTGAATATCCATTTCACTTCCAATGACATTGAAAACTTCCTGTAATCGACTAGGATGGGATTCGAACCCACGCGTGCAGAGCACAATGGATTAGCAGTCCATCGCCTTAACCACTCGGCCACCTAGTCATACATAACAGGAAAATATACTCAGAGAAACACAATTTAAAACAAATAAGTAGCAGCAAAGAAGACATGGCTTGTACAACTATGGCAACAAGATATTTAATTTTCTTCCCAGTCACGGGGTGACTGCCTGGGTTATGTGGCTCTTCTCTGTCATTAGTGTGAATATCCATTTCACTTCCAATGACATTGAAAACTTCCTGTAATCGACTAGGATGGGATTCGAACCCACGCGTGCAGAGCACAATGGATTAGCAGTCCATCGCCTTAACCACTCGGCCACCTAGTCATACATAACAGGAAAATATACTCAGAAAAACACAATTTAAAACAAATAAGTAGCAGCAAAGAAGACATGGCTTGTACAACTATGGCAACAAGCCATTTAATTTTCTTCCCAGTCACGGGGTGACTGCCTGGGTTATGTGGCTCTTCTCTGTCATTAGTGTGAATATCCATTTCACTTCCAATGACATTGAAAACTTCCTGTAATCGACTAGGATGGGATTCGAACCCACGCGTGCAGAGCACAATGGATTAGCAGTCCATCGCCTTAACCACTCGGCCACCTAGTCATACATAACAGGAAAATATACTCAGAAAAACACAATTTAAAACAAATAAGTAGCAGCAAAGAAGACATGGCTTGTACAACTATGGCAACAAGATATTTAATTTTCTTCCCAGTCACGGGGTGACTGCCTGGGTTATGTGGCTCTTCTCTGTCATTAGTGTGAATATCCATTTCACTTCCAATAACATTGAAAACTTCCTGTAATCGACTAGGATGGGATTCGAACCCACGCGTGCAGAGCACAATGGATTAGCAGTCCATCGCCTTAACCACTCGGCCACCTAGTCATACATGACAGGAAAATATACTCAGAAAAACACAATTTAAAACAAATAAGTAGCAGCAAAGAAGACATGGCTTGTACAACTATGGCAACAAGCCATTTAATTTTCTTCCCAGTCACGGCGTGACTGCCTGGGTTATGTGGCTCTTCTCTGTCATTAGTGTAAATATCCATTTCACTTCCAATGACATTGAAAACTTCCTGTAATCGACTAGGATGGGATTCGAACCCACGCGTGCAGAGCACAATGGATTAGCAGTCCATCGCCTTAACCACTCGGCCACCAAGTCATACATAACAGGAAAATATACTCAGAAAAACACAATTTAAAACAAATAAGTAGCAGCAAAGAAGACATGGCTTGTACAACTATGGCAACAAGATATTTAATTTTCTTCCCAGTCACGGGGTGACTGCCTGGGTTATGTGGCTCTTCTCTGTCATTAGTGTGAATATCCATTTCACTTCCAATGACATTGAAAACTTCCTGTAATCGACTAGGATGGGATTCGAACCGACGCGTGCAGAGCACAACGGATTAGCAGTCCATCGCCTTAACCACTCGGCCACCTAGTCATACATAACAGGAAAATATACTCAGAAAAACACAATTTAAAACAAATAAGTAGCAGCAAAGAAGACATGGCTTGTACAACTATGGCAACAAGATATTTAATTTTCTTCCCAGTCACGGGGTGACTGCCTGGGTTATGTGGCTCTTCTCTGTCATTAGTGTGAATATCCATTTCACTTCCAATGACATTGAAAACTTCCTGTAATCGACTAGGATGGGATTCGAACCCACGCGTGCAGAGCACAATGGATTAGCAGTCCATCGCCTTAACCACTCGGCCACCTAGTCATACATAACAGGAAAATATACTCAGAAAAACACAATTTAAAACAAATAAGTAGCAGCAAAGAAGACATGGCTTGTACAACTATGGCAACAAGATATTTAATTTTCTTCCCAGTCACGGGGTGACTGCCTGGGTTATGTGGCTCTTCTCTGTCATTAGTGTGAATATCCATTTCACTTCCAATGACATTGAAAACTTCCTGTAATCGACTAGGATGGGATTCGAACCCACGCGTGCAGAGCACAATGGATTAGCAGTCCATCGCCTTAACCACTCGGCCACCTAGTCATACATAACAGGAAAATATACTCAGAAAAACACAATTTAAAACAAATAAGTAGCAGCAAAGAAGACATGGCTTGTACAACTATGGCAACAAGCCATTTAATTTTCTTCCCAGTCACGGGGTGACTGCCTGGGTTATGTGGCTCTTCTCTGTCATTAGTGTGAATATCCATTTCACTTCCAATGACATTGAAAACTTCCTGTAATCGACTAGGATGGGATTCGAACCCACGCGTGCAGAGCACAATGGATTAGCAGTCCATCGCCTTAACCACTCGGCCACCTAGTCATACATAACAGGAAAATATACTCAGAAAAACACAATTTAAAACAAATAAGTAGCAGCAAAGAAGACATGGCTTGTACAACTATGGCAACAAGATAATTAATTTTCTTCCCAGTCACGGGGTGACTGCCTGGGTTATGTGGCTCTTCTCTGTCATTAGTGTGAATATCCATTTCACTTCCAATGACATTGAAAACTTCCTGTAATCGACTAGGATGGGATTCGAACCCACGCGTGCAGAGCACAATGGATTAGCAGTCCATCGCCTTAACCACTCGGCCACCTAGTCATACATAACAGGAAAATATACTCAGAAAAACACAATTTAAAACAAATAAGTAGCAGCAAAGAAGACATGGCTTGTACAACTATGGCAACAAGATATTTAATTTTCTTCCCAGTCACGGGGTGACTGCCTGGGTTATGTGGCTCTTCTCTGTCATTAGTGTGAATATCCATTTCACTTCCAATGACATTGAAAACTTCCTGTAATCGACTAGGATGGGATTCGAACCCACGCGTGCAGAGCACAATGGATTAGCAGTCCATCGCCTTAACCACTCGGCCACCTAGTCATACATAACAGGAAAATATACTCAGAAAAACACAATTTAAAACAAATAAGTAGCAGCAAAGAAGACATGGCTTGTACAACTATGGCAACAAGATATTTAATTTTCTTCCCAGTCACGGGGTGACTGCCTGGGTTATGTGGCTCTTCTCTGTCATTAGTGTGAATATCCATTTCACTTCCAATGACATTGAA
Organism: Electrona antarctica; assembly: GCF_951216825.1. NCBI lineage: Eukaryota > Metazoa > Chordata > Actinopteri > Myctophiformes > Myctophidae > Electrona > Electrona antarctica. The sequence goes on from NC_136812.1 coordinate 25,351,434, forward strand.
AACTTCCTGTAATCGACTAGGATGGGATTCGAACCCACGCGTGCAGAGCACAATGGATTAGCAGTCCATCGCCTTAACCACTCGGCCACCTAGTCATACATAACAGGAAAATATACTCAGAAAAACACAATTTAAAACAAATAAGTAGCAGCAAAGAAGACATGGCTTGTACAACTATGGCAACAAGATATTTAATTTTCTTCCCAGTCACGGGGTGACTGCCTGGGTTATGTGGCTCTTCTCTGTCATTAGTGTGAATATCCATTTCACTTCCAATGACATTGAAAACTTCCTGTAATCGACTAGGATGGGATTCGAACCCACGCGTGCAGAGCACAATGGATTAGCAGTCCATCGCCTTAACCACTCGGCCACCTAGTCATACATAACAGAAAAATATACTCAGAAAAACACAATTTAAAACAAATAAGTAGCAGCAAAGAAGACATGGCTTGTACAACTATGGCAACAAGCCATTTAATTTTCTTCCCAGTCACGGCGTGACTGCCTGGGTTATGTGGCTCTTCTCTGTCATTAGTGTAAATATCCATTTCACTTCCAATGACATTGAAAACTTCCTGTAATCGACTAGGATGGGATTCGAACCCACGCGTGCAGAGCACAATGGATTAGCAGTCCATCGCCTTAACCACTCGGCCACCTAGTCATACATAACAGGAAAATATACCCAGAAAAACACAATTTAAAACAAATAAGTAGCAGCAAAGAAGACATGGCTTGTACAACTATGGCAACAAGCCATTTAATTTTCTTCCCAGTCACGGGGTGACTGCCTGGGTTATGTGGCTCTTCTCTGTCATTAGTGTGAATATCCATTTCACTTCCAATGACATTGAAAACTTCCTGTAATCGACTAGGATGGGATTCGAACCCACGCGTGCAGAGCACAATGGATTAGCAGTCCATCGCCTTAACCACTCGGCCACCTAGTCATACATAACAGGAAAATATACTCAGAAAAACACAATTTAAAACAAATAAGTAGCAGCAAAGAAGACATGGCTTGTACAACTATGGCAACAAGATATTTAATTTTCTTCCCAGTCACGGGGTGACTGCCTGGGTTATGTGGCTCTTCTCTGTCATTAGTGTGAATATCCATTTCACTTCCAATGACATTGAAAACTTCCTGTAATCGACTAGGATGGGATTCGAACCCACGCGTGCAGAGCACAATGGATTAGCAGTCCATCGCCTTAACCACTCGGCCACCTAGTCATACATAACAGGAAAATATACTCAGAAAAACACAATTTAAAACAAATAAGTAGCAGCAAAGAAGACATGGCTTGTACAACTATGGCAACAAGCCATTTAATTTTCTTCCCAGTCACGGGGTGACTGCCTGGGTTATGTGGCTCTTCTCTGTCATTAGTGTGAATATCCATTTCACTTCCAATGACATTGAAAACTTCCTGTAATCGACTAGGATGGGATTCGAACCCACGCGTGCAGAGCACAATGGATTAGCAGTCCATCGCCTTAACCACTCGGCCACCTAGTCATACATAACAGGAAAATATACTCAGAAAAACACAATTTAAAACAAATAAGTAGCAGCAAAGAAGACATGGCTTGTACAACTATGGCAACAAGATATTTAATTTTCTTCCCAGTCACGGGGTGACTGCCTGGGTTATGTGGCTCTTCTCTGTCATTAGTGTGAATATCCATTTCACTTCCAATAACATTGAAAACTTCCTGTAATCGACTAGGATGGGATTCGAACCCACGCGTGCAGAGCACAATGGATTAGCAGTCCATCGCCTTAACCACTCGGCCACCTAGTCATACATAACAGGAAAATATACTCAGAAAAACACAATTTAAAACAAATAAGTAGCAGCAAAGAAGACATGGCTTGTACAACTATGGCAACAAGCCATTTAATTTTCTTCCCAGTCACGGGGTGACTGCCTGGGTTATGTGGCTCTTCTCTGTCATTAGTGTGAATATCCATTTCACTTCCAATGACATTGAAAACTTCCTGTAATCGACTAGGATGGGATTCGAACCCACGCGTGCAGAGCACAATGGATTAGCAGTCCATCGCCTTAACCACTCGGCCACCTAGTCATACATAACAGGAAAATATACTCAGAAAAACACAATTTAAAACAAATAAGTAGCAGCAAAGAAGACATGGCTTGTACAACTATGGCAACAAGATATTTAATTTTCTTCCCAGTCACGGGGTGACTGCCTGGGTTATGTGGCTCTTCTCTGTCATTAGTGTGAATATCCATTTCACTTCCAATGACATTGAAAACTTCCTGTAATCGACTAGGATGGGATTCGAACCCACGCGTGCAGAGCACAATGGATTAGCAGTCCATCGCCTTAACCACTCGGCCACCTAGTCATACATAACAGGAAAATATACTCAGAAAAACACAATTTAAAACAAATAAGTAGCAGCAAAGAAGACATGGCTTGTACAACTATGGCAACAAGATATTTAATTTTCTTCCCAGTCACGGGGTGACTGCCTGGGTTATGTGGCTCTTCTCTGTCATTAGTGTGAATATCCATTTCACTTCCAATGACATTGAAAACTTCCTGTAATCGACTAGGATGGGATTCGAACCCACGCGTGCAGAGCACAATGGATTAGCAGTCCATCGCCTTAACCACTCGGCCACCTAGTCATACATAACAGGAAAATATACTCAGAAAAACACAATTTAAAACAAATAAGTAGCAGCAAAGAAGACATGGCTTGTACAACTATGGCAACAAGATAATTAATTTTCTTCCCAGTCACGGGGTGACTGCCTGGGTTATGTGGCTCTTCTCTGTCATTAGTGTGAATATCCATTTCACTTCCAATGACATTGAAAACTTCCTGTAATCGACTAGGATGGGATTCGAACCCACGCGTGCAGAGCACAATGGATTAGCAGTCCATCGCCTTAACCACTCGGCCACCTAGTCATACATAACAGGAAAATATACTCAGAAAAACACAATTTAAAACAAATAAGTAGCAGCAAAGAAGACATGGCTTGTACAACTATGGCAACAAGATATTTAATTTTCTTCCCAGTCACGGGGTGACTGCCTGGGTTATGTGGCTCTTCTCTGTCATTAATGTGAATATCCATTTCACTTCCAATGACATTGAAAACTTCCTGTAATCGACTAGGATGGGATTCGAACCCATGCGTGCAGAGCACAATGGATTAGCAGTCCATCGCCTTAACCACTCGGCCACCTAGTCATACATAACAGGAAAATATACTCAGAAAAACACAATTTAAAACAAATAAGTAGCAGCAAAGAAGACATGGCTTGTACAACTATGGCAACAAGATATTTAATTTTCTTCCCAGTCACGGGGTGACTGCCTGGGTTATGTGGCTCTTCTCTGTCATTAGTGTGAATATCCATTTCACTTCCAATGACATTGAAAACTTCCTGTAATCGACTAGGATGGGATTCGAACCCACGCGTGCAGAGCACAATGGATTAGCAGTCCATCGCCTTAACCACTCGGCCACCTAGTCATACATAACAGAAAAATATACTCAGAAAAACACAATTTAAAACAAATAAGTAGCAGCAAAGAAGACATGGCTTGTACAACTATGGCAACAAGCCATTTAATTTTCTTCCCAGTCACGGCGTGACTGCCTGGGTTATGTGGCTCTTCTCTGTCATTAGTGTAAATATCCATTTCACTTCCAATGACATTGAAAACTTCCTGTAATCGACTAGGATGGGATTCGAACCCACGCGTGCAGAGCACAATGGATTAGCAGTCCATCGCCTTAACCACTCGGCCACCTAGTCATACATAACAGGAAAATATACCCAGAAAAACACAATTTAAAACAAATAAGTAGCAGCAAAGAAGACATGGCTTGTACAACTATGGCAACAAGCCATTTAATTTTCTTCCCAGTCACGGGGTGACTGCCTGGGTTATGTGGCTCTTCTCTGTCATTAGTGTGAATATCCATTTCACTTCCAATGACATTGAAAACTTCCTGTAATCGACTAGGATGGGATTCGAACCCACGCGTGCAGAGCACAATGGATTAGCAGTCCATCGCCTTAACCACTCGGCCACCTAGTCATACATAACAGGAAAATATACTCAGAAAAACACAATTAAAAAAAATAAGTAGCAGCAAAGAAGACATGGCTTGTACAACTATGGCAACAAGATATTTAATTTTCTTCCCAGTCACGGGGTGACTGCCTGGGTTATGTGGCTCTTCTCTGTCATTAGTGTGAATATCCATTTCACTTCCAATGACATTGAAAACTTCCTGTAATCGACTAGGATGGGATTCGAACCCACGCGTGCAGAGCACAATGGATTAGCAGTCCATCGCCTTAACCACTCGGCCACCTAGTCATACATAACAGGAAAATATACTCAGAAAAACACAATTAAAAAAAATAAGTAGCAGCAAAGAAGACATGGCTTGTACAACTATGGCAACAAGATATTTAATTTTCTTCCCAGTCACGGGGTGACTGCCTGGGTTATGTGGCTCTTCTCTGTCATTAGTGTGAATATCCATTTCACTTCCAATGACATTGAAAACTTCCTGTAATCGACTAGGATGGGATTCGAACCCACGCGTGCAGAGCACAATGGATTAGCAGTCCATCGCCTTAACCACTCGGCCACCTAGTCATACATAACAGGAAAATATACTCAGAAAAACACAATTTAAAACAAATAAGTAGCAGCAAAGAAGACATGGCTTGTACAACTATGGCAACAAGATATTTAATTTTCTTCCCAGTCACGGGGTGACTGCCTGGGTTATGTGGCTCTTCTCTGTCATTAGTGTGAATATCCATTTCACTTCCAATGACATTGAAAACTTCCTGTAATCGACTAGGATGGGATTCGAACCCACGCGTGCAGAGCACAATGGATTAGCAGTCCATCGCCTTAACCACTCGGCCACCTAGTCATACATAACAGGAAAATATACTCAGAAAAACACAATTTAAAACAAATAAGTAGCAGCAAAGAAGACATGGCTTGTACAACTATGGCAACAAGATATTTAATTTTCTTCCCAGTCACGGGGTGACTGCCTGGGTTATGTGGCTCTTCTCTGTCATTAGTGTGAATATCCATTTCACTTCCAATGACATTGAAAACTTCCTGTAATCGACTAGGATGGGATTCGAACCCACGCGTGCAGAGCACAATGGATTAGCAGTCCATCGCCTTAACCACTCGGCCACCTAGTCATACATAACAGGAAAATATACTCAGAAAAACACAATTTAAAACAAATAAGTAGCAGCAAAGAAGACATGGCTTGTACAACTATGGCAACAAGATATTTAATTTTCTTCCCAGTCACGGGGTGACTGCCTGGGTTATGTGGCTCTTCTCTGTCATTAGTGTGAATATCCATTTCACTTCCAATGACATTGAAAACTTCCTGTAATCGACTAGGATGGGATTCGAACCCACGCGTGCAGAGCACAATGGATTAGCAGTCCATCGCCTTAACCACTCGGCCACCTAGTCATACATAACAGGAAAATATACTCAGAAAAACACAATTTAAAACAAATAAGTAGCAGCAAAGAAGACATGGCTTGTACAACTATGGCAACAAGATAATTAATTTTCTTCCCAGTCACGGGGTGACTGCCTGGGTTATGTGGCTCTTCTCTGTCATTAGTGTGAATATCCATTTCACTTCCAATGACATTGAAAACTTCCTGTAATCGACTAGGATGGGATTCGAACCCACGCGTGCAGAGCACAATGGATTAGCAGTCCATCGCCTTAACCACTCGGCCACCTAGTCATACATAACAGGAAAATATACTCAGAAAAACACAATTTAAAACAAATAAGTAGCAGCAAAGAAGACATGGCTTGTACAACTATGGCAACAAGCCATTTAATTTTCTTCCCAGTCACGGCGTGACTGCCTGGGTTATGTGGCTCTTCTCTGTCATTAGTGTAAATATCCATTTCACTTCCAATGACATTGAAAACTTCCTGTAATCGACTAGGATGGGATTCGAACCCACGCGTGCAGAGCACAATGGATTAGCAGTCCATCGCCTTAACCACTCGGCCACCTAGTCATACATAACAGGAAAATATACCCAGAAAAACACAATTTAAAACAAATAAGTAGCAGCAAAGAAGACATGGCTTGTACAACTATGGCAACAAGCCATTTAATTTTCTTCCCAGTCACGGGGTGACTGCCTGGGTTATGTGGCTCTTCTCTGTCATTAGTGTGAATATCCATTTCACTTCCAATGACATTGAAAACTTCCTGTAATCGACTAGGATGGGATTCGAACCCACGCGTGCAGAGCACAATGGATTAGCAGTCCATCGCCTTAACCACTCGGCCACCTAGTCATACATAACAGGAAAATATACTCAGAAAAACACAATTAAAAAAAATAAGTAGCAGCAAAGAAGACATGGCTTGTACAACTATGGCAACAAGATATTTAATTTTCTTCCCAGTCACGGGGTGACTGCCTGGGTTATGTGGCTCTTCTCTGTCATTAGTGTGAATATCCATTTCACTTCCAATGACATTGAAAACTTCCTGTAATCGACTAGGATGGGATTCGAACCCACGCGTGCAGAGCACAATGGATTAGCAGTCCATCGCCTTAACCACTCGGCCACCTAGTCATACATAACAGGAAAATATACTCAGAAAAACACAATTAAAAAAAATAAGTAGCAGCAAAGAAGACATGGCTTGTACAACTATGGCAACAAGATATTTAATTTTCTTCCCAGTCACGGGGTGACTGCCTGGGTTATGTGGCTCTTCTCTGTCATTAGTGTGAATATCCATTTCACTTCCAATGACATTGAAAACTTCCTGTAATCGACTAGGATGGGATTCGAACCCACGCGTGCAGAGCACAATGGATTAGCAGTCCATCGCCTTAACCACTCGGCCACCTAGTCATACATAACAGGAAAATATACTCAGAAAAACACAATTTAAAACAAATAAGTAGCAGCAAAGAAGACATGGCTTGTACAACTATGGCAACAAGATATTTAATTTTCTTCCCAGTCACGGGGTGACTGCCTGGGTTATGTGGCTCTTCTCTGTCATTAGTGTGAATATCCATTTCACTTCCAATGACATTGAAAACTTCCTGTAATCGACTAGGATGGGATTCGAACCCACGCGTGCAGAGCACAATGGATTAGCAGTCCATCGCCTTAACCACTCGGCCACCTAGTCATACATAACAGGAAAATATACTCAGAAAAACACAATTTAAAACAAATAAGTAGCAGCAAAGAAGACATGGCTTGTACAACTATGGCAACAAGATATTTAATTTTCTTCCCAGTCACGGGGTGACTGCCTGGGTTATGTGGCTCTTCTCTGTCATTAGTGTGAATATCCATTTCACTTCCAATGACATTGAAAACTTCCTGTAATCGACTAGGATGGGATTCGAACCCACGCGTGCAGAGCACAATGGATTAGCAGTCCATCGCCTTAACCACTCGGCCACCTAGTCATACATAACAGGAAAATATACTCAGAAAAACACAATTTAAAACAAATAAGTAGCAGCAAAGAAGACATGGCTTGTACAACTATGGCAACAAGATATTTAATTTTCTTCCCAGTCACGGGGTGACTGCCTGGGTTATGTGGCTCTTCTCTGTCATTAGTGTGAATATCCATTTCACTTCCAATGACATTGAAAACTTCCTGTAATCGACTAGGATGGGATTCGAACCCACGCGTGCAGAGCACAATGGATTAGCAGTCCATCGCCTTAACCACTCGGCCACCTAGTCATACATAACAGGAAAATATACTCAGAAAAACACAATTTAAAACAAATAAGTAGCAGCAAAGAAGACATGGCTTGTACAACTATGGCAACAAGATAATTAATTTTCTTCCCAGTCACGGGGTGACTGCCTGGGTTATGTGGCTCTTCTCTGTCATTAGTGTGAATATCCATTTCACTTCCAATGACATTGAAAACTTCCTGTAATCGACTAGGATGGGATTCGAACCCACGCGTGCAGAGCACAATGGATTAGCAGTCCATCGCCTTAACCACTCGGCCACCTAGTCATACATAACAGGAAAATATACTCAGAAAAACACAATTTAAAACAAATAAGTAGCAGCAAAGAAGACATGGCTTGTACAACTATGGCAACAAGATATTTAATTTTCTTCCCAGTCACGGGGTGACTGCCTGGGTTATGTGGCTCTTCTCTGTCATTAATGTGAATATCCATTTCACTTCCAATGACATTGAAAACTTCCTGTAATCGACTAGGATGGGATTCGAACCCATGCGTGCAGAGCACAATGGATTAGCAGTCCATCGCCTTAACCACTCGGCCACCTAGTCATACATAACAGGAAAATATACTCAGAAAAACACAATTTAAAACAAATAAGTAGCAGCAAAGAAGACATGGCTTGTACAACTATGGCAACAAGATATTTAATTTTCTTCCCAGTCACGGGGTGACTGCCTGGGTTATGTGGCTCTTCTCTGTCATTAGTGTGAATATCCATTTCACTTCCAATGACATTGAAAACTTCCTGTAATCGACTAGGATGGGATTCGAACCCACGCGTGCAGAGCACAATGGATTAGCAGTCCATCGCCTTAACCACTCGGCCACCTAGTCATACATAACAGAAAAATATACTCAGAAAAACACAATTTAAAACAAATAAGTAGCAGCAAAGAAGACATGGCTTGTACAACTATGGCAACAAGCCATTTAATTTTCTTCCCAGTCACGGCGTGACTGCCTGGGTTATGTGGCTCTTCTCTGTCATTAGTGTAAATATCCATTTCACTTCCAATGACATTGAAAACTTCCTGTAATCGACTAGGATGGGATTCGAACCCACGCGTGCAGAGCACAATGGATTAGCAGTCCATCGCCTTAACCACTCGGCCACCTAGTCATACATAACAGGAAAATATACCCAGAAAAACACAATTTAAAACAAATAAGTAGCAGCAAAGAAGACATGGCTTGTACAACTATGGCAACAAGCCATTTAATTTTCTTCCCAGTCACGGGGTGACTGCCTGGGTTATGTGGCTCTTCTCTGTCATTAGTGTGAATATCCATTTCACTTCCAATGACATTGAAAACTTCCTGTAATCGACTAGGATGGGATTCGAACCCACGCGTGCAGAGCACAATGGATTAGCAGTCCATCGCCTTAACCACTCGGCCACCTAGTCATACATAACAGGAAAATATACTCAGAAAAACACAATTAAAAAAAATAAGTAGCAGCAAAGAAGACATGGCTTGTACAACTATGGCAACAAGATATTTAATTTTCTTCCCAGTCACGGGGTGACTGCCTGGGTTATGTGGCTCTTCTCTGTCATTAGTGTGAATATCCATTTCACTTCCAATGACATTGAAAACTTCCTGTAATCGACTAGGATGGGATTCGAACCCACGCGTGCAGAGCACAATGGATTAGCAGTCCATCGCCTTAACCACTCGGCCACCTAGTCATACATAACAGGAAAATATACTCAGAAAAACACAATTAAAAAAAATAAGTAGCAGCAAAGAAGACATGGCTTGTACAACTATGGCAACAAGATATTTAATTTTCTTCCCAGTCACGGGGTGACTGCCTGGGTTATGTGGCTCTTCTCTGTCATTAGTGTGAATATCCATTTCACTTCCAATGACATTGAAAACTTCCTGTAATCGACTAGGATGGGATTCGAACCCACGCGTGCAGAGCACAATGGATTAGCAGTCCATCGCCTTAACCACTCGGCCACCTAGTCATACATAACAGGAAAATATACTCAGAAAAACACAATTTAAAACAAATAAGTAGCAGCAAAGAAGACATGGCTTGTACAACTATGGCAACAAGATATTTAATTTTCTTCCCAGTCACGGGGTGACTGCCTGGGTTATGTGGCTCTTCTCTGTCATTAGTGTGAATATCCATTTCACTTCCAATGACATTGAAAACTTCCTGTAATCGACTAGGATGGGATTCGAACCCACGCGTGCAGAGCACAATGGATTAGCAGTCCATCGCCTTAACCACTCGGCCACCTAGTCATACATAACAGGAAAATATACTCAGAAAAACACAATTTAGAACAAATAAGTAGCAGCAAAGAAGACATGGCTTGTACAACTATGGCAACAAGATATTTAATTTTCTTCCCAGTCACGGGGTGACTGCCTGGGTTATGTGGCTCTTCTCTGTCATTAGTGTGAATATCCATTTCACTTCCAATGACATTGAAAACTTCCTGTAATCGACTAGGATGGGATTCGAACCCACGCGTGCAGAGCACAATGGATTAGCAGTCCATCGCCTTAACCACTCGGCCACCTAGTCATACATAACAGAAAAATATACTCAGAAAAACACAATTTAAAACAAATAAGTAGCAGCAAAGAAGACATGGCTTGTACAACTATGGCAACAAGCCATTTAATTTTCTTCCCAGTCACGGCGTGACTGCCTGGGTTATGTGGCTCTTCTCTGTCATTAGTGTAAATATCCATTTCACTTCCAATGACATTGAAAACTTCCTGTAATCGACTAGGATGGGATTCGAACCCACGCGTGCAGAGCACAATGGATTAGCAGTCCATCGCCTTAACCACTCGGCCACCTAGTCATACATAACAGGAAAATATACCCAGAAAAACACAATTTAAAACAAATAAGTAGCAGCAAAGAAGACATGGCTTGTACAACTATGGCAACAAGCCATTTAATTTTCTTCCCAGTCACGGGGTGACTGCCTGGGTTATGTGGCTCTTCTCTGTCATTAGTGTGAATATCCATTTCACTTCCAATGACATTGAAAACTTCCTGTAATCGACTAGGATGGGATTCGAACCCACGCGTGCAGAGCACAATGGATTAGCAGTCCATCGCCTTAACCACTCGGCCACCTAGTCATACATAACAGGAAAATATACTCAGAAAAACACAATTAAAAAAAATAAGTAGCAGCAAAGAAGACATGGCTTGTACAACTATGGCAACAAGATATTTAATTTTCTTCCCAGTCACGGGGTGACTGCCTGGGTTTTGTGGCTCTTCTCTGTCATTAGTGTGAATATCCATTTCACTTCCAATGACATTGAAAACTTCCTGTAATCGACTAGGATGGGATTCGAACCCACGCGTGCAGAGCACAATGGATTAGCAGTCCATCGCCTTAACCACTCGGCCACCTAGTCATACATAACAGGAAAATATACTCAGAAAAACACAATTAAAAAAAATAAGTAGCAGCAAAGAAGACATGGCTTGTACAACTATGGCAACAAGATATTTAATTTTCTTCCCAGTCACGGGGTGACTGCCTGGGTTATGTGGCTCTTCTCTGTCATTAGTGTGAATATCCATTTCACTTCCAATGACATTGAAAACTTCCTGTAATCGACTAGGATGGGATTCGAACCCACGCGTGCAGAGCACAATGGATTAGCAGTCCATCGCCTTAACCACTCGGCCACCTAGTCATACATAACAGGAAAATATACTCAGAAAAACACAATTTAAAACAAATAAGTAGCAGCAAAGAAGACATGGCTTGTACAACTATGGCAACAAGATATTTAATTTTCTTCCCAGTCACGGGGTGACTGCCTGGGTTATGTGGCTCTTCTCTGTCATTAGTGTGAATATCCATTTCACTTCCAATGACATTGAAAACTTCCTGTAATCGACTAGGATGGGATTCGAACCCATGCGTGCAGAGCACAATGGATTAGCAGTCCATCGCCTTAACCACTCGGCCACCTAGTCATACATAACAGGAAAATATACTCAGAAAAACACAATTTAAAACAAATAAGTAGCAGCAAAGAAGACATGGCTTGTACAACTATGGCAACAAGATATTTAATTTTCTTCCCAGTCACGGGGTGACTGCCTGGGTTATGTGGCTCTTCTCTGTCATTAGTGTGAATATCCATTTCACTTCCAATGACATTGAAAACTTCCTGTAATCGACTAGGATGGGATTCGAACCCACGCGTGCAGAGCACAATGGATTAGCAGTCCATCGCCTTAACCACTCGGCCACCTAGTCATACATAACAGAAAAATATACTCAGAAAAACACAATTTAAAACAAATAAGTAGCAGCAAAGAAGACATGGCTTGTACAACTATGGCAACAAGCCATTTAATTTTCTTCCCAGTCACGGCGTGACTGCCTGGGTTATGTGGCTCTTCTCTGTCATTAGTGTAAATATCCATTTCACTTCCAATGACATTGAAAACTTCCTGTAATCGACTAGGATGGGATTCGAACCCACGCGTGCAGAGCACAATGGATTAGCAGTCCATCGCCTTAACCACTCGGCCACCTAGTCATACATAACAGGAAAATATACCCAGAAAAACACAATTTAAAACAAATAAGTAGCAGCAAAGAAGACATGGCTTGTACAACTATGGCAACAAGCCATTTAATTTTCTTCCCAGTCACGGGGTGACTGCCTGGGTTATGTGGCTCTTCTCTGTCATTAGTGTGAATATCCATTTCACTTCCAATGACATTGAAAACTTCCTGTAATCGACTAGGATGGGATTCGAACCCACGCGTGCAGAGCACAATGGATTAGCAGTCCATCGCCTTAACCACTCGGCCACCTAGTCATACATAACAGGAAAATATACTCAGAAAAACACAATTAAAAAAAATAAGTAGCAGCAAAGAAGACATGGCTTGTACAACTATGGCAACAAGATATTTAATTTTCTTCCCAGTCACGGGGTGACTGCCTGGGTTATGTGGCTCTTCTCTGTCATTAGTGTGAATATCCATTTCACTTCCAATGACATTGAAAACTTCCTGTAATCGACTAGGATGGGATTCGAACCCACGCGTGCAGAGCACAATGGATTAGCAGTCCATCGCCTTAACCACTCGGCCACCTAGTCATACATAACAGGAAAATATACTCAGAAAAACACAATTAAAAAAAATAAGTAGCAGCAAAGAAGACATGGCTTGTACAACTATGGCAACAAGATATTTAATTTTCTTCCCAGTCACGGGGTGACTGCCTGGGTTATGTGGCTCTTCTCTGTCATTAGTGTGAATATCCATTTCACTTCCAATGACATTGAAAACTTCCTGTAATCGACTAGGATGGGATTCGAACCCACGCGTGCAGAGCACAATGGATTAGCAGTCCATCGCCTTAACCACTCGGCCACCTAGTCATACATAACAGGAAAATATACTCAGAAAAACACAATTTAAAACAAATAAGTAGCAGCAAAGAAGACATGGCTTGTACAACTATGGCAACAAGATATTTAATTTTCTTCCCAGTCACGGGGTGACTGCCTGGGTTATGTGGCTCTTCTCTGTCATTAGTGTGAATATCCATTTCACTTCCAATGACATTGAAAACTTCCTGTAATCGACTAGGATGGGATTCGAACCCACGCGTGCAGAGCACAATGGATTAGCAGTCCATCGCCTTAACCACTCGGCCACCTAGTCATACATAACAGGAAAATATACTCAGAAAAACACAATTTAAAACAAATAAGTAGCAGCAAAGAAGACATGGCTTGTACAACTATGGCAACAAGATATTTAATTTTCTTCCCAGTCACGGGGTGACTGCCTGGGTTATGTGGCTCTTCTCTGTCATTAGTGTGAATATCCATTTCACTTCCAATGACATTGAAAACTTCCTGTAATCGACTAGGATGGGATTCGAACCCACGCGTGCAGAGCACAATGGATTAGCAGTCCATCGCCTTAACCACTCGGCCACCTAGTCATACATAACAGGAAAATATACTCAGAAAAACACAATTTAAAACAAATAAGTAGCAGCAAAGAAGACATGGCTTGTACAACTATGGCAACAAGATATTTAATTTTCTTCCCAGTCACGGGGTGACTGCCTGGGTTATGTGGCTCTTCTCTGTCATTAGTGTGAATATCCATTTCACTTCCAATGACATTGAAAACTTCCTGTAATCGACTAGGATGGGATTCGAACCCACGCGTGCAGAGCACAATGGATTAGCAGTCCATCGCCTTAACCACTCGGCCACCTAGTCATACATAACAGGAAAATATACTCAGAAAAACACAATTTAAAACAAATAAGTAGCAGCAAAGAAGACATGGCTTGTACAACTATGGCAACAAGATAATTAATTTTCTTCCCAGTCACGGGGTGACTGCCTGGGTTATGTGGCTCTTCTCTGTCATTAGTGTGAATATCCATTTCACTTCCAATGACATTGAAAACTTCCTGTAATCGACTAGGATGGGATTCGAACCCACGCGTGCAGAGCACAATGGATTAGCAGTCCATCGCCTTAACCACTCGGCCACCTAGTCATACATAACAGGAAAATATACTCAGAAAAACACAATTTAAAACAAATAAGTAGCAGCAAAGAAGACATGGCTTGTACAACTATGGCAACAAGATATTTAATTTTCTTCCCAGTCACGGGGTGACTGCCTGGGTTATGTGGCTCTTCTCTGTCATTAGTGTGAATATCCATTTCACTTCCAATGACATTGAAAACTTCCTGTAATCGACTAGGATGGGATTCGAACCCACGCGTGCAGAGCACAATGGATTAGCAGTCCATCGCCTTAACCACTCGGCCACCTAGTCATACATAACAGAAAAATATACTCAGAAAAACACAATTTAAAACAAATAAGTAGCAGCAAAGAAGACATGGCTTGTACAACTATGGCAACAAGCCATTTAATTTTCTTCCCAGTCACGGCGTGACTGCCTGGGTTATGTGGCTCTTCTCTGTCATTAGTGTAAATATCCATTTCACTTCCAATGACATTGAAAACTTCCTGTAATCGACTAGGATGGGATTCGAACCCACGCGTGCAGAGCACAATGGATTAGCAGTCCATCGCCTTAACCACTCGGCCACCTAGTCATACATAACAGGAAAATATACCCAGAAAAACACAATTTAAAACAAATAAGTAGCAGCAAAGAAGACATGGCTTGTACAACTATGGCAACAAGCCATTTAATTTTCTTCCCAGTCACGGGGTGACTGCCTGGGTTATGTGGCTCTTCTCTGTCATTAGTGTGAATATCCATTTCACTTCCAATGACATTGAAAACTTCCTGTAATCGACTAGGATGGGATTCGAACCCACGCGTGCAGAGCACAATGGATTAGCAGTCCATCGCCTTAACCACTCGGCCACCTAGTCATACATAACAGGAAAATATACTCAGAAAAACACAATTAAAAAAAATAAGTAGCAGCAAAGAAGACATGGCTTGTACAACTATGGCAACAAGATATTTAATTTTCTTCCCAGTCACGGGGTGACTGCCTGGGTTATGTGGCTCTTCTCTGTCATTAGTGTGAATATCCATTTCACTTCCAATGACATTGAAAACTTCCTGTAATCGACTAGGATGGGATTCGAACCCACGCGTGCAGAGCACAATGGATTAGCAGTCCATCGCCTTAACCACTCGGCCACCTAGTCATACATAACAGGAAAATATACTCAGAAAAACACAATTAAAAAAAATAAGTAGCAGCAAAGAAGACATGGCTTGTACAACTATGGCAACAAGATATTTAATTTTCTTCCCAGTCACGGGGTGACTGCCTGGGTTATGTGGCTCTTCTCTGTCATTAGTGTGAATATCCATTTCACTTCCAATGACATTGAAAACTTCCTGTAATCGACTAGGATGGGATTCGAACCCACGCGTGCAGAGCACAATGGATTAGCAGTCCATCGCCTTAACCACTCGGCCACCTAGTCATACATAACAGGAAAATATACTCAGAAAAACACAATTTAAAACAAATAAGTAGCAGCAAAGAAGACATGGCTTGTACAACTATGGCAACAAGATATTTAATTTTCTTCCCAGTCACAGGGTGACTGCCTGGGTTATGTGGCTCTTCTCTGTCATTAGTGTGAATATCCATTTCACTTCCAATGACATTGAAAACTTCCTGTAATCGACTAGGATGGGATTCGAACCCACGCGTGCAGAGCACAATGGATTAGCAGTCCATCGCCTTAACCACTCGGCCACCTAGTCATACATAACAGGAAAATATACTCAGAAAAACACAATTTAGAACAAATAAGTAGCAGCAAAGAAGACATGGCTTGTACAACTATGGCAACAAGATATTTAATTTTCTTCCCAGTCACGGGGTGACTGCCTGGGTTATGTGGCTCTTCTCTGTCATTAGTGTGAATATCCATTTCACTTCCAATGACATTGAAAACTTCCTGTAATCGACTAGGATGGGATTCGAACCCACGCGTGCAGAGCACAATGGATTAGCAGTCCATCGCCTTAACCACTCGGCCACCTAGTCATACATAACAGAAAAATATACTCAGAAAAACACAATTTAAAACAAATAAGTAGCAGCAAAGAAGACATGGCTTGTACAACTATGGCAACAAGCCATTTAATTTTCTTCCCAGTCACGGCGTGACTGCCTGGGTTATGTGGCTCTTCTCTGTCATTAGTGTAAATATCCATTTCACTTCCAATGACATTGAAAACTTCCTGTAATCGACTAGGATGGGATTCGAACCCACGCGTGCAGAGCACAATGGATTAGCAGTCCATCGCCTTAACCACTCGGCCACCTAGTCATACATAACAGGAAAATATACCCAGAAAAACACAATTTAAAACAAATAAGTAGCAGCAAAGAAGACATGGCTTGTACAACTATGGCAACAAGCCATTTAATTTTCTTCCCAGTCACGGGGTGACTGCCTGGGTTATGTGGCTCTTCTCTGTCATTAGTGTGAATATCCATTTCACTTCCAATGACATTGAAAACTTCCTGTAATCGACTAGGATGGGATTCGAACCCACGCGTGCAGAGCACAATGGATTAGCAGTCCATCGCCTTAACCACTCGGCCACCTAGTCATACATAACAGGAAAATATACTCAGAAAAACACAATTAAAAAAAATAAGTAGCAGCAAAGAAGACATGGCTTGTACAACTATGGCAACAAGATATTTAATTTTCTTCCCAGTCACGGGGTGACTGCCTGGGTTATGTGGCTCGTCTCTGTCATTAGTGTGAATATCCATTTCACTTCCAATGACATTGAAAACTTCCTGTAATCGACTAGGATGGGATTCGAACCCACGCGTGCAGAGCACAATGGATTAGCAGTCCATCGCCTTAACCACTCGGCCACCTAGTCATACATAACAGGAAAATATACTCAGAAAAACACAATTAAAAAAAATAAGTAGCAGCAAAGAAGACATGGCTTGTACAACTATGGCAACAAGATATTTAATTTTCTTCCCAGTCACGGGGTGACTGCCTGGGTTATGTGGCTCTTCTCTGTCATTAGTGTGAATATCCATTTCACTTCCAATGACATTGAAAACTTCCTGTAATCGACTAGGATGGGATTCGAACCCACGCGTGCAGAGCACAATGGATTAGCAGTCCATCGCCTTAACCACTCGGCCACCTAGTCATACATAACAGGAAAATATACTCAGAAAAACACAATTTAAAACAAATAAGTAGCAGCAAAGAAGACATGGCTTGTACAACTATGGCAACAAGATATTTAATTTTCTTCCCAGTCACGGGGTGACTGCCTGGGTTATGTGGCTCTTCTCTGTCATTAGTGTGAATATCCATTTCACTTCCAATGACATTGAAAACTTCCTGTAATCGACTAGGATGGGATTCGAACCCACGCGTGCAGAGCACAATGGATTAGCAGTCCATCGCCTTAACCACTCGGCCACCTAGTCATACATAACAGGAAAATATACTCAGAAAAACACAATTTAGAACAAATAAGTAGCAGCAAAGAAGACATGGCTTGTACAACTATGGCAACAAGATATTTAATTTTCTTCCCAGTCACGGGGTGACTGCCTGGGTTATGTGGCTCTTCTCTGTCATTAGTGTGAATATCCATTTCACTTCCAATGACATTGAAAACTTCCTGTAATCGACTAGGATGGGATTCGAACCCACGCGTGCAGAGCACAATGGATTAGCAGTCCATCGCCTTAACCACTCGGCCACCTAGTCATACATAACAGGAAAATATACCCAGAAAAACACAATTTAAAACAAATAAGTAGCAGCAAAGAAGACATGGCTTGTACAACTATGGCAACAAGATATTTAATTTTCTTCCCAGTCACGGGGTGACTGCCTGGGTTATGTGGCTCTTCTCTGTCATTAGTGTGAATATCCATTTCACTTCCAATGACATTGAAAACTTCCTGTAATCGACTAGGATGGGATTCGAACCCACGCGTGCAGAGCACAATGGATTAGCAGTCCATCGCCTTAACCACTCGGCCACCTAGTCATACAAAACAGGAAAATATACTCAGAAAAACACAATTTAAAACAAATAAGTAGCAGCAAAGAAGACATGGCTTGTACAACTATGGCAACAAGATATTAAATTTTCTTCCCAGTCACGGGGTGACTGCCTGGGTTATGTGGCTCTTCTCTGTCATTAGTGTGAATATCCATTTCACTTCGAATGACATTGAAAACTTCCTGTAATCGACTAGGATGGGATTCGAACCCACGCGTGCAGAGCACAATGGATTAGCAGTCCATCGCCTTAACCACTCGGCCACCTAGTCATACATAACAGGAAAATATACTCAGAAAAACACAATTTAAAACAAATAAGTAGCAGCAAAGAAGACATGGCTTGTACAACTATGGCAACAAGCCATTTAATTTTCTTCCCAGTCACGGGGTGACTGCCTGGGTTATGTGGCTCTTCTCTGTCATTAGTGTGAATATCCATTTCACTTCCAATGACATTGAAAACTTCCTGTAATCGACTAGGATGGGATTCTAACCCACGCATGCAGAGCACAATGGATTAGCAGTCCATCGCCTTAACCACTCGGCCACCTAGTCATACATAACAGGAAAATATACTCAGAAAAACACAATTTAAAACAAATAAGTAGCAGCAAAGAAGACATGGCTTGTACAACTATGGCAACAAGATATTTAATTTTCTTCCCAGTCACGGGGTGACTGCCTGGGTTATGTGGCTCTTCTCTGTCATTAGTGTGAATATCCATTTCACTTCCAATGACATTGAAAACTTCCTGTAATCGACTAGGATGGGATTCGAACCCACGCGTGCAGAGCACAATGGATTAGCAGTCCATCGCCTTAACCACTCGGCCACCTAGTCATACATAACAGGAAAATATACCCAGAAAAACACAATTTAAAACAAATAAGTAGCAGCAAAGAAGACATGGCTTGTACAACTATGGCAACAAGATATTTAATTTTCTTCCCAGTCACGGGTGACTGCCTGGGTTATGTGGCTCTTCTCTGTCATTAGTGTGAATATCCATTTCACTTCCAATGACATTGAAAACTTCCTGTAATCGACTAGGATGGGATTCGAACCCACGCGTGCAGAGCACAATGGATTAGCAGTCCATCGCCTTAACCACTCGGCCACCTAGTCATACATAACAGGAAAATATACTCAGAAAAACACAATTTAAAACAAATAAGTAGCAGCAAAGAAGACATGGCTTGTACAACTATGGCAACAAGATATTTAATTTTCTTCCCAGTCACGGGGTGACTGCCTGGGTTATGTGGCTCTTCTCTGTCATTAGTGTGAATATCCATTTCACTTCCAATGACATTGAAAACTTCCTGTAATCGACTAGGATGGGATTCGAACCCACGCGTGCAGAGCACAATGGATTAGCAGTGCATCGCCTTAACCACTCGGCCACCTAGTCATACATAACAGGAAAATATACTCAGAAAAACACAATTTAAAACAAATAAGTAGCAGCAAAGAAGACATGGCTTGTACAACTATGGCAACAAGATATTTAATTTTCTTCCCAGTCACGGGGTGACTGCCTGGGTTTTGTGGCTCTTCTCTGTCATTAGTGTGAATATCCATTTCACTTCCAATGACATTGAAAACTTCCTGTAATCGACTAGGATGGGATTCGAACCCACGCGTGCAGAGCACAATGGATTAGCAGTCCATCGCCTTAACCACTCGGCCACCTAGTCATACATAACAGGAAAATATACTCAGAAAAACACAATTTAAAACAAATAAGTAGCAGCAAAGAAGACATGGCTTGTACAACTATGGCAACAAGGCATTTAATTTTCTTCCTAGTCACGGGGTGACTGCCTGGGTTATGTGGCTCTTCTCTGTCATTAGTGTGAATATCCATTTCACTTCCAATGACATTGAAAACTTCCTGTAATCGACTAGGATGGGATTCGAACCCACGCGTGCAGAGCACAATGGATTAGCAGTCCATCGCCTTAACCACTCGGCCACCTAGTCATACATAACAGGAAAATATACTCAGAAAAACACAATTTAAAACAAATAAGTAGCAGCAAAGAAGACATGGCTTGTACAACTATGGCAACAAGATATTTAATTTTCTTCCCAGTCACGGGGTGACTGCCTGGGTTATGTGGCTCTTCTCTGTCATTAGTGTGAATATCCATTTCACTTCCAATGACATTGAAAACTTCCTGTAATCGACTAAAATGGGATTCGAACCCACGCGTGCAGAGCACAATGGATTAGCAGTCCATCGCCTTAACCACTCAGCCACCTAGTCATACATAACAGGAAAATATACTCAGAAAAACACAATTTAAAACAAATAAGTAGCAGCAAAGAAGACATGGCTTGTACAACTATGGCAACAAGCCATTTAATTTTCTTCCCAGTCACGGGGTGACTGCCTGGGTTATGTGGCTCTTCTCTGTCATTAGTGTGAATATCCATTTCACTTCCAATGACATTGAAAACGTCCTGTAATCGACTAGGATGGGATTCGAACCCACGCGTGCAGAGCACAATGGATTAGCAGTCCATCGCCTTAACCACTCGGCCACCTAGTCATACATAACAGGAAAATATACTCAGAAAAACACAATTTAAAACAAATAAGTAGCAGCAAAGAAGACATGGCTTGTACAACTATGGCAACAAGATATTTAATTTTCTTCCCAGTCACGGGATGACTGCCTGGGTTATGTGGCTCTTCTCTGTCATTAGTGTGAATATCCATTTCACTTCCAATGACATTGAAAACTTCCTGTAATCGACTAGGATGGGATTCGAACCCACGCGTGCAGAGCACAATGGATTAGCAGTCCATCGCCTTAACCACTCGGCCACCTAGTCATACATAACAGGAAAATATACTCAGAAAAACACAATTTAAAACAAATAAGTAGCAGCAAAGAAGACATGGCTTGTACAACTATGGCAACAAGCCATTTAATTTTCTTCCCAGTCACGGGGTGACTGCCTGGGTTATGTGGCTCTTCTCTGTCATTAGTGTGAATATCCATTTCACTTCCAATGACATTGAAAACTTCCAGTAATCGACTAGGATGGGATTCGAACCCACGCGTGCAGAGCACAATGGATTAGCAGTCTATCGCCTTAACCACTCGGCCACCTAGTCATACATAACAGGAAAATATACCCAGAAAAACACAATTTAAAACAAATAAGTAGCAGCAAAGAAGACATGGCTTGTACAACTATGGCAACAAGATATTTAATTTTCTTCCCAGTCACGGGGTGACTGCCTGGGTTATGTGGCTCTTCTCTGTCATTAGTGTGAATATCCATTTCACTTCCAATGACATTGAAAACTTCCTGTAATCGACTAGGATGGGATTCGAACGCACGCGTGCAGAGCACAATGGATTAGCAGTCCATCGCCTTAACCACTCGGCCACCTAGTCATACATAACAGGAAAATATACTCAGAAAAACACAATTTAAAACAAATAAGTAGTAGCAAAGAAGACATGGCTTGTACAACTATGGCAACAAGATATTTAATTTTCTTCCCAGTCACGGGGTGACTGCCTGGGTTATGTGGCTCTTCTCTGTCATTAGTGTGAATATCCATTTCACTTCCAATGACATTGAAAACTTCCTGTAATCGACTAGGATGGGATTCGAACCCACGCGTGCAGAGCACAATGGATTAGCAGTCCATCGCCTTAACCACTCGGCCACCTAGTCATACATAACAGGAAAATATACTCAGAAAAACACAATTTAAAACAAATAAGTAGCAGCAAAGAAGACATGGCTTGTACAACTATGGCAACAAGCCATTTAATTTTCTTCCCAGTCACGGGGTGACTGCCTGGGTTATGTGGCTCTTCTCTGTCATTAGTGTGAATATCCATTTCACTTCCAATGACATTGAAAACTTCCTGTAATCGACTAGGATGGGATTCGAACCCACGCGTGCAGAGCACAATGGATTAGCAGTCCATCGCCTTAACCACTCGGCCACCTAGTCATACATAACAGGAAAATATACTCAGAAAAACACAATTTAAAACAAATAAGTAGCAGCAAAGAAGACATGGCTTGTACAACTATGGCAACAAGATATTTAATTTTCTTCCCAGTCACGGGGTGACTGCCTGGGTTATGTGGCTCTTCTTTGTCATTAGTGTGAATATCCATTTCACTTCCAATGACATTGAAAACTTCCTGTAATCGACTAGGATGGGATTCGAACCCACGCGTGCAGAGCACAATGGATTAGCAGTCCATCGCCTTAACCACTCGGCCACCTAGTCATACATAACAGGAAAATATACCCAGAAAAACACAATTTAAAACAAATAAGTAGCAGCAAAGAAGACATGGCTTGTACAACTATGGCAACAAGATATTTAATTTTCTTCCCAGTCACGGGGTGACTGCCTGGGTTATGTGGCTCTTCTCTGTCATTAGTGTGAATATCCATTTCACTTCCAATGACATTGAAAACTTCCTGTAATCGACTAGGATGGGATTCGAACCCACGCGTGCAGAGCACAATGGATTAGCAGTCCATCGCCTTAACCACTCGGCCACCTAGTCATACATAACAGGAAAATATACTCAGAAAAACACAATTTAAAACAAATAAGTAGCAGCAAAGAAGACATGGCTTGTACAACTATGGCAACAAGATATTTAATTTTCTTCCCAGTCACGGGGTGACTGCCTGGGTTATGTGGCTCTTCTCTGTCATTAGTGTGAATATCCATTTCACTTCCAATGACATTGAAAACTTCCTGTAATCGACTAGGATGGGATTCGAACCCACGCGTGCAGAGCACAATGGATTAGCAGACCATCGCCTTAACCACTCTGCCACCTAGTCATACATAACAGGAAAATATACTCAGAAAAACACAATTTAAAACAAATAAGTAGCAGCCAAGAAGACATGGCTTGTACAACTATGGCAACAAGATATTTAATTTTCTTCCCAGTCATGGGGTGACTGCCTGGGTTTTGTGGCTCTTCTCTGTCATTAGTGTGAATATCCATTTCACTTCCAATGACATTGAAAACTTCCTGTAATCGACTAGGATGGGATTCGAACCCACGCGTGCAGAGCACAATGGATTAGCAGTCCATCGCCTTAACCACTCGGCCACCTAGTCATACATAACAGGAAAATATACTCAGAAAAACACAATTTAAAACAAATAAGTAGCAGCAAAGAAGACATGGCTTGTACAACTATGGCAACAAGCCATTTAATTTTCTTCCCAGTCACGGGGTGACTGCCTGGGTTATGTGGCTCTTCTCTGTCATTAGTGTGAATATCCATTTCACTTCCAATGACATTGAAAACTTCCTGTAATCGACTAGGATGGGATTCGAACCCACTCGTGCAGAGCACAATGGATTAGCAGTCCATCGCCTTAACCACTCGGCCACCTAGTCATACATAACAGGAAAATATACTCAGAAAAACACAATTTAAAACAAATAAGTAGCAGCAAAGAAGACATGGCTTGTACAACTATGGCAACAAGATATTTAATTTTCTTCCCAGTCACGGGGTGACTGCCTGGGTTATGTGGCTCTTCTCTGTCATTAGTGTGAATATCCATTTCACTTCCAATGACATTGAAAACTTCCTGTAATCGACTAGGATGGGATTCGAACCCACGCGTGCAGAGCACAATGGATTAGCAGTCCATCGCCTTAACCACTCGGCCACCTAGTCATACATAACAGGAAAATATACTCAGAAAAACACAATTTAAAACAAATAAGTAGCAGCAAAGAAGACATGGCTTGTACAACTATGGCAACAAGATATTTAATTTTCTTCCCAGTCACGGGGTGACTGCCTGGGTTATGTGGCTCTTCTCTGTCATTAGTGTGAATATCCATTTCACTTCCAATGACATTGAAAACTTCCTGTAATCGACTAGGATGGGATTCGAACCCACGCGTGCAGAGCACAATGGATTAGCAGTCCATCGCCTTAACCACTCGGCCACCTAGTCATACATAACAGGAAAATATACTCAGAAAAACACAATTTAAAACAAATAAGTAGCAGCAAAGAAGACATGGCTTGTACAACTATGGCAACAAGATATTAAATTTTCTTCCCAGTCACGGGGTGACTGCCTGGGTTATGTGGCTCTTCTCTGTCATTAGTGTGAATATCCATTTCACTTCTAATGACATTGAAAACTTCCTGTAATCGACTAGGATGGGATTCGAACCCACGCGTGCAGAGCACAATGGATTAGCAGTCCATCGCCTTAACCACTCGGCCACCTAGTCATACATAACAGGAAAATATACTCAGAAAAACACAATTTAAAACAAATAAGTAGCAGCAAAGAAGACATGGCTTGTACAACTATGGCAACAAGATATTTAATTTTCTTCCCAGTCACGGGGTGACTGCCTGGGTTATGTGGCTCTTCTCTGTCATTAGTGTGAATATCCATTTCACTTCCAATGACATTGAAAACTTCCAGTAATCGACTAGGATGGGATTCGAACCCACGCGTGCAGAGCACAATGGATTAGCAGTCCATCGCCTTAACCACTCGGCCACCTAGTCATACATGACAGGAAAATATACCCAGAAAAACACAATTTAAAACAAATAAGTAGCAGCAAAGAAGACATGGCTTGTACAACTATGGCAACAAGATATTTAATTTTCTTCCCAGTCACGGGGTGACTGCCTGGGTTATGTGGCTCTTCTCTGTCATTAGTGTGAATATCCATTTCACTTCCAATGACATTGAAAACTTCCTGTAATCGACTAGGATGGGATTCGAACGCACGCGTGCAGAGCACAATGGATTAGCAGTCCATCGCCTTAACCACTCGGCCACCTAGTCATACATAACAGGAAAATATACTCAGAAAAACACAATTTAAAACAAATAAGTAGCAGCAAAGAAGACATGGCTTGTACAACTATGGCAACAAGATATTTAATTTTCTTCCCAGTCACGGGGTGACTGCCTGGGTTATGTGGCTCTTCTCTGTCATTAGTGTGAATATCCATTTCACTTCCAATGACATTGAAAACTTCCTGTAATCGACTAGGATGGGATTCGAACCCACGCGTGCAGAGCACAATGGATTAGCAGTCCATCGCCTTAACCACTCGGCCACCTAGTCATACATAACAGGAAAATATACCCAGAAAAACACAATTTAAAACAAATAAGTAGCAGCAAAGAAGACATGGCTTGTACAACTATGGCAACAAGATATTTAATTTTCTTCCCAGTCACGGGGTGACTGCCTGGGTTATGTGGCTCTTCTCTGTCATTAGTGTGAATATCCATTTCACTTCCAATGACATTGAAAACTTCCTGTAATCGACTAGGATGGGATTCGAACCCACGCGTGCAGAGCACAATGGATTAGCAGTCCATCGCCTTAACCACTCGGCCACCTAGTCATACATAACAGGAAAATATACTCAGAAAAACACAATTTAAAACAAATAAGTAGCAGCAAAGAAGACATGGCTTGTACAACTATGGCAACAAGATATTTAATTTTCTTCCCAGTCACGGGGTGACTGCCTGGGTTTTGTGGCTCTTCTCTGTCATTAGTGTGAATATCCATTTCACTTCCAATGACATTGAAAACTTCCTGTAATCGACTAGGATGGGTTTCGAACCCACGCGTGCAGAGCACAATGGATTAGCAGTCCATCGCCTTAACCACTCGGCCACCTAGTCATACATAACAAGAAAATATACTCAGAAAAACACAATTTAAAACAAATAAGTAGCAGCAAAGAAGACATGGCTTGTACAACTATGGCAACAAGCCATTTAATTTTCTTCCCAGTCACGGGGTGACTGCCTGGGTTATGTGGCTCTTCTCTGTCATTAGTGTGAATATCCATTTCACTTCCAATGACATTGAAAACTTCCTGTAATCGACTAGGATGGGATTCGAACCCACGCGTGCAGAGCACAATGGATTAGCAGTCCATCGCCTTAACCACTCGGCCACCTAGTCATACATAACAGGAAAATATACTCAGAAAAACACAATTTAAAACAAATAAGTAGCAGCAAAGAAGACATGGCTTGTACAACTATGGCAACAAGATATTTTATTTTCTTCCCAGTCACGGGGTGACTGCCTGGGTTATGTGGCTCTTCTCTGTCATTAGTGTGAATATCCATTTCACTTCCAATGACATTGAAAACTTCCTGTAATCGACTAGGATGGGATTCGAACCCACGCGTGCAGAGCACAATGGATTAGCAGTCCATCGCCTTAACCACTCGGCCACCTAGTCATACATAACAGGAAAATATACCCAGAAAAACACAATTTAAAACAAATAAGTAGCAGCAAAGAAGACATGGCTTGTACAACTATGGCAACAAGATATTTAATTTTCTTCCCAGTCACGGGGTGACTGCCTGGGTTATGTGGCTCTTCTCTGTCATTAGTGTGAATATCCATTTCACTTCCAATGACATTGAAAACTTCCAGTAATCGACTAGGATGGGATTCGAACCCACGCGTGCAGAGCACAATGGATTAGCAGTCCATCGCCTTAACCACTCGGCCACCTAGTCATACATAACAGGAAAATATACCCAGAAAAACACAATTTAAAACAAATAAGTAGCAGCAAAGAAGACATGGCTTGTACAACTATGGCAACAAGATATTTAATTTTCTTCCCAGTCACGGGGTGACTGCCTGGGTTATGTGGCTCTTCTCTGTCATTAGTGTGAATATCCATTTCACTTCCAATGACATTGAAAACTTCCTGTAATCGACTAGGATGGGATTCGAACGCACGCGTGCAGAGCACAATGGATTAGCAGTCCATCGCCTTAACCACTCGGCCACCTAGTCATACATAACAGGAAAATATACTCAGAAAAACACAATTTAAAACAAATAAGTAGCAGCAAAGAAGACATGGCTTGTACAACTATGGCAACAAGATATTTAATTTTCTTCCCAGTCACGGGGTGACTGCCTGGGTTATGTGGCTCTTCTCTGTCATTAGTGTGAATATCCATTTCACTTCCAATGACATTGAAAACTTCCTGTAATCGACTAGGATGGGATTCGAACCCACGCGTGCAGAGCACAATGGATTAGCAGTCCATCGCCTTAACCACTCGGCCACCTAGTCATACATAACAGGAAAATATACCCAGAAAAACACAATTTAAAACAAATAAGTAGCAGCAAAGAAGACATGGCTTGTACAACTATGGCAACAAGATATTTAATTTTCTTCCCAGTCACGGGGTGACTGCCTGGGTTATGTGGCTCTTCTCTGTCATTAGTGTGAATATCCATTTCACTTCCAATGACATTGAAAACTTCCTGTAATCGACTAGGATGGGATTCGAACCCACGCGTGCAGAGCACAATGGATTAGCAGTCCATCGCCTTAACCACTCGGCCACCTAGTCATACATAACAGGAAAATATACTCAGAAAAACACAATTTAAAACAAATAAGTAGCAGCAAAGAAGACATGGCTTGTACAACTATGGCAACAAGATATTTAATTTTCTTCCCAGTCACGGGGTGACTGCCTGGGTTTTGTGGCTCTTCTCTGTCATTAGTGTGAATATCCATTTCACTTCCAATGACATTGAAAACTTCCTGTAATCGACTAGGATGGGATTCGAACCCACGCGTGCAGAGCACAATGGATTAGCAGTCCATCGCCTTAACCACTCGGCCACCTAGTCATACATAACAGGAAAATATACTCAGAAAAACACAATTTAAAACAAATAAGTAGCAGCAAAGAAGACATGGCTTGTACAACTATGGCAACAAGCCATTTAATTTTCTTCCCAGTCACGGGGTGACTGCCTGGGTTATGTGGCTCTTCTCTGTCATTAGTGTGAATATCCATTTCACTTCCAATGACATTGAAAACTTCCTGTAATCGACTAGGATGGGATTCGAACCCACGCGTGCAGAGCACAATGGATTAGCAGTCCATCGCCTTAACCACTCGGCCAGCTAGTCATACATAACAGGAAAATATACTCAGAAAAACACAATTTAAAACAAATAAGTAGCAGCAAAGAAGACATGGCTTGTACAACTATGGCAACAAGATATTTAATTTTCTTCCCAGTCACGGGGTGACTGCCTGGGTTATGTGGCTCTTCTCTGTCATTAGTGTGAATATCCATTTCACTTCCAATGACATTGAAAACTTCCTGTAATCGACTAGGATGGGATTCGAACCCACGCGTGCAGAGCACAATGGATTAGCAGTCCATCGCCTTAACCACTCGGCCACCTAGTCATACATAACAGGAAAATATACTCAGAAAAACACAATTTAAAACAAATAAGTAGCAGCAAAGAAGACATGGCTTGTACAACTACTAGAATTTCGCGGGCCTTCGGCCCGCTCATCCCAGAGTTGCGTTGCCCCGCGTTGCGATACAGAAGTCCACAGATACAGAAGTCCACAGTGACACGCGTTTTATGCAGCTGTTTTGTGTTGCAGCGCGTGTGCGCGCGCGCGTGTAGTGTTGTTGTTGTTATCCATATATGCGCCTCGGTTCGTCCCGTTTGTTCCACGCCAGGTGTCGATGCAGTCGTTTGCGCAATTTGCGTGTTTGCATTATTTTAAGTGTGTAGGCATACCATATTCTGAATGAGCAAAAAGAGGACACATGCGCGCGTGCATGTGGATGTGGACATGCGCGTGCACGTTGTGCATGTGCATGTGCATGTGTCGTGCGTGGGCGGTTCTGTTAAATTCAGATGTCAAAATAATCTGTAGCCTAACATTAAATTGATCAAATATGCTCTATATTAGTTATGTATTTTTTGAAAGCAGTGGCTCTCAAAGGTGTGATCCAGGGACCCTCATGGTTCCTTGAGGGGGTTCGAAATGGACCCATTATAGGTCTGTAACTCTGAGAGTGTACAAATGGAACCAAGTGGACCCTACAGGTGTGTAACTCTGAGAGTGTACAAATGGAACCCAATGGACTGTTTTATAACTTTTAACTCTGATACTGTACAAATGGAATCAAATGGGACTCTTATGGGTCCATTTGGTTTTACTGTCAGAGTTATGGGGGTCCTTGAAATTAAAAAGGTTGAGAACCTGTATGCAATGGCGTATGTCTTGTAAAAAGAGAGACCAGCCTATTCTCCAAACCATCATATGTTATGCTTTGCTAGGTTGTACAAAATAATATTGGGTCAGTGTAATTTGCAGGAGTCACCGCGCGCACAGCTGCCTTGTCTGTGTTGACATGACATGGGCTTGCAGGACAGAACTTTTATTTGTGACAGACACATAGTTGCTTTGCAGACAATACAATCTGCTTCTCATTGGTCAGTCACAAAGCTAAGAAAACAATGTGAGAGAAAAGGTAAGGAGTTACTAAGGACTGGAAAGCGCTGTCTTTGTCTATCTGTGTTCCTACGTGAAGACGTGTGTGCTCTGTCTCTCTCTCGCTCTCTTCTCTCTCCTCCCTCTCTGGGGTGTGTGTGTGTGTGTGTGTGTGTGTGGGGGGGGGGGGGGGGAGTAGTTGCGCTGCCTTCGACAGTGCTATACTTCTCCAGCAGCGGTGCAGAATCGAGAGAGTGACACATTGTTGTGGATGTAAACGGCGCAAGTTGTAGCTGTAAAGAAGTTTGGATTGTGTAGTCGCAGCGGTGCTACAAAGTGAATGTTACAACTCGCACGGTGATATTGTAAGTTGCAAATGCGAGTACGTAGTGGCACTGGCGAGCCCTGTGTAGTGTAGTGCCATTGTCGCGGCATCGCGAGGCGATCCAAATTCCCCCCCCGCGCACGCACGCACGCACGCACGCACACAGACACTGACACTGTACGTAGCTGTTTGTTGTTGCAGCGCGCGCGTGTGCGTGTAGTGTTGTTGTTGGTATCCATATATGCGCCTGGGTTTGTCCCGCTTGTACCACGCCAGGTGTCGACGCGGTCGTGTTAGCATTATGGTAAGTCTCCAAGTTAGAATCAGAGTGTGCGCTGTGTAGTTCTAGTTCTTCTTCTTCTACTTGGTTTTGGTATGTGTGTGTGTGTGGGTCACGTGGTGGGCTGTGAGCAAATGGGAGATGTAGTGTTGCCAGGTCCGCGTATTGTAAGCGAGTGGTAGTGTGTGTAAGTAGCGTGTTGAATGGCATTTTTTCGGTGCTTGTTGTCATAGACGTGGCAACAAATTAGGCGGGGGTGTCGGTGCTTGTGGCGTGTTTGTGTTTATTATTGATATTGATATTGTTTGCGCGTGTGGACGGGAGGCGGCTTTAGTGGCAGTGCAATGACAATGTTTAGGCGGCTGGTGTTGAGTCTGGGCGTGCGGCGCGACATGAGGAGATAGGGAACGAACGACGCGGAGGGTAAGTCTGTGACGTGTTAGTGTGTTTAGTGGGTTGTTGCAGTGTGTGTTGCAGTGTGTCAGTGACGTAGTAGCTGGTGCCTTTTGTTCCTGTCTTGGGGACACCTTTTCAAATGTATAATAGATGGCAACAAGATATTTAATTTTCTTCCCAGTCACGGGGTGACTGCCTGGGTTTTGTGGCTCTTCTCTGTCATTAGTGTGAATATCCATTTCACTTCCAATGACATTGAAAACTTCCTGTAATCGACTAGGATGGGATTCGAACCCACGCGTGCAGAGCACAATGGATTAGCAGTCCATCGCCTTAACCACTCGGCCACCTAGTCATACATAACAGGAAAATATACTCAGAAAAACACAATTTAAAACAAATAAGTAGCAGCAAAGAAGACATGGCTTGTACAACTATGGCAACAAGCCATTTAATTTTCTTCCCAGTCACGGGGTGACTGCCTGGGTTATGTGGCTCTTCTCTGTCATTAGTGTGAATATCCATTTCACTTCCAATGACATTGAAAACTTCCTGTAATCGACTAGGATGGGATTCGAACCCACGCGTGCAGAGCACAATGGATTAGCAGTCCATCGCCTTAACCACTCGGCCACCTAGTCATACATAACAGGAAAATATACTCAGAAAAACACAATTTAAAACAAATAAGTAGCAGCAAAGAAGACATGGCTTGTACAACTATGGCAACAAGATATTTAATTTTCTTCCCAACCACGGGGTGACTGCCTGGGTTTTGTGGCTCTTCTCTGTCATTAGTGTGAATATCCATTTCACTTCCAATGACATTGAAAACTTCCTGTAATCGACTAGGATGGGATTCGAACCCACGCGTGCAGAGCACAATGGATTAGCAGTCCATCGCCTTAACCACTCGGCCACCTAGTCATACATAAAAGGAAAATATACTCAGAAAAACACAATTTAAAACAAATAAGTAGCAGCAAAGAAGACATGGCTTGTACAACTATGGCAACAAGATATTTAATTTTCTTCCCAGTCACGGGGTGACTGCCTGGGTTATGTGGCTCTTCTCTGTCATTAGTGTGAATATCCATTTCACTTCCAATGACATTGAAAACTTCCTGTAATCGACTAGGATGGGATTCGAACCCACGCGTGCAGAGCACAATGGATTAGCAGTCCATCGCCTTAACCACTCGGCCACCTAGTCATACATAACAGGAAAATATACTCAGAAAAACACAATTTAAAACAAATAAGTAGCAGCAAAGAAGACATGGCTTGTACAACTATGGCAACAAGATATTTAATTTTCTTCTCAGTCACGGGGTGACTGCCTGGGTTATGTGGCTCTTCTCTGTCATTAGTGTGAATATCCATTTCACTTCCAATGACATTGAAAACTTCCTGTAATCGACTAGGATGGGATTCGAACCCACGCGTGCAGAGCACAATGGATTAGCAGTCCATCGCCTTAACCACTCGGCCACCTAGTCATACATAACAGGAAAATATACTCAGAAAAACACAATTTAAAACAAATAAGTAGCAGCAAAGAAGACATGGCTTGTACAACTATGGCAACAAGCCATTTAATTTTCTTCCCAGTCACGGGGTGACTGCCTGGGTTATGTGGCTCTTCTCTGTCATTAGTGTGAATATCCATTTCACTTCCAATGACATTGAAAACTTCCTGTAATCGACTAGGATGGGATTAAAACCCACGCGTGCAGAGCACAATGGATTAGCAGTCCATCGCCTTAACCACTCGGCCACCTAGTCATACATAACAGGAAAATATACCCAGAAAAACACAATTTAAAACAAATAAGTAGCAGCAAAGAAGACATGGCTTGTACAACTATGGCAACAAGATATTTAATTTTCTTCCCAGTCACGGGGTGACTGCCTGGGTTATGTGGCTCTTCTCTGTCATTAGTGTGAATATCCATTTCACTTCCAATGACATTGAAAACGTCCTGTAATCGACTAGGATGGGATTCGAACCCACGCGTGCAGAGCACAATGGATTAGCAGTCCATCGCCTTAACCACTCAGCCACCTAGTCATACATAACAGGAAAATATACCCAGAAAAACACAATTTAAAACAAATAAGTAGCAGCAAAGAAGACATGGCTTGTACAACTATGGCAACAAGATATTTAATTTTCTTCCCAGTCACGGGGTGACTGCCTGGGTTATGTGGCTCTTCTCTGTCATTAGTGTGAATATCCATTTCACTTCCAATGACATTGAAAACTTCCTGTAATCGACTAGGATGGGATTCGAACCCACGCGTGCAGAGCGCAATGGATTAGCAGT
This sequence comes from Electrona antarctica, assembly GCF_951216825.1. Lineage (NCBI taxonomy): Eukaryota > Metazoa > Chordata > Actinopteri > Myctophiformes > Myctophidae > Electrona > Electrona antarctica. The sequence goes on from NC_136812.1 coordinate 25,384,489, forward strand.
CCATCGCCTTAACCACTCGGCCACCTAGTCATACATAACAGGAAAATATACCCAGAAAAACACAATTTAAAACAAATAAGTAGCAGCAAAGAAGACATGGCTTGTACAACTATGGCAACAAGATATTTAATTTTCTTCCCAGTCACGGGGTGACTGCCTGGGTTATGTGGCTCTTCTCTGTCATTAGTGTGAATATCCATTTCACTTCCAATGACATTGAAAACTTCCTGTAATCGACTAGGATGGGATTCGAACCCACGCGTGCAGAGCACAATGGATTAGCAGTCCATCGCCTTAACCACTCGGCCACCTAGTCATACATAACAGGAAAATATACTCAGAAAAACACAATTTAAAACAAATAAGTAGCAGCAAAGAAGACATGGCTTGTACAACTATGGCAACAAGATATTTAATTTTCTTCCCAGTCACGGGGTGACTGCCTGGGTTTTGTGGCTCTTCTCTGTCATGTGAATATCCATTTCACTTCCAATGACATTGAAAACTTCCTGTAATCGACTAGGATGGGATTCGAACCCACGCGTGCAGAGCACAATGGATTAGCAGTCCATCGCCTTAACCACTCGGCCACCTAGTCATACATAACAGGAAAATATACTCAGAAAAACACAATTTAAAACAAATAAGTAGCAGCAAAGAAGACATGGCTTGTACAACTATGGCAACAAGCCATTTAATTTTCTTCCCAGTCACGGGGTGACTGCCTGGGTTATGTGGCTCTTCTTTGTCATTAGTGTGAATATCCATTTCACTTCCAATGACATTGAAAACTTCCTGTAATCGACTAGGATGGGATTCGAACCCACGCGTGCAGAGCACAATGGATTAGCAGTCCATCGCCTTAACCACTCGGCCACCTAGTCATACATAACAGGAAAATATACTCAGAAAAACACAATTTAAAACAAATAAGTAGCAGCAAAGAAGACATGGCTTGTACAACTATGGCAACAAGATATTTAATTTTCTTCCCAGTCACGGGGTGACTGCCTGGGTTATGTGGCTCTTCTCTGTCATTAGTGTGAATATCCATTTCACTTCCAATGACATTGAAAACTTCCTGTAATCGACTAGGATGGGATTCGAACCCACGCGGGCAGAGCACAATGGATTAGCAGTCCATCGCCTTAACCACTCGGCCACCTAGTCATACATAACAGGAAAATATACTCAGAAAAACACAATTTAAAACAAATAAGTAGCAGCAAAGAAGACATGGCTTGTACAACTATGGCAACAAGATATTTAATTTTCTTCCCAGTCACGGGGTGACTGCCTGGGTTTTGTGGCTCTTCTCTGTCATTAGTGTGAATATCCATTTCACTTCCAATGACATTGAAAACTTCCTGTAATCGACTAGGATGGGATTCGAACCCACGCGTGCAGAGCACAATGGATTAGCAGTCCATCGCCTTAACCACTCGGCCACCTAGTCATACATAACAGGAAAATATACTCAGAAAAACACAATTTAAAACAAATAAGTAGCAGCAAAGAAGACATGGCTTGTACAACTATGGCAACAAGATATTTAATTTTCTTCCCAGTCACGGGGTGACTGCCTGGGTTATGTGGCTCTTCTCTGTCATTAGTGTGAATATCCATTTCACTTCCAATGACATTGAAAACTTCCTGTAATCGACTAGGATGGGATTCGAACCCACGCGTGCAGAGCACAATGGATTAGCAGTCCATCGCCTTAACCACTCGGCCACCTAGTCATACATAACAGGAAAATATACTCAGAAAAACACAATTTAAAACAAATAAGTAGCAGCAAAGAAGACATGGCTTGTACAACTATGGCAACAAGATATTAAATTTTCTTCCCAGTCACGGGGTGACTGCCTGGGTTTTGTGGCTCTTCTCTGTCATTAGTGTGAATATCCATTTCACTTCCAATGACATTGAAAACTTCCTGTAATCGACTAGGATGGGATTCGAACCCACGCGTGCAGAGCACAATGGATTAGCAGTCCATCGCCTTAACCACTCGGCCACCTAGTCATACATAACAGGAAAATATACTCAGAAAAACACAATTTAAAACAAATAAGTAGCAGCAAAGAAGACATGGCTTGTACAACTATGGCAACAAGCCATTTAATTTTCTTCCCAGTCACGGGGTGACTGCCTGGGTTATGTGGCTCTTCTCTGTCATTAGTGTGAATATCCATTTCACTTCCAATGACATTGAAAACTTCCTGTAATCGACTAGGATGGGATTCGAACCCACGCGTGCAGAGCACAATGGATTAGCAGTCCATCGCCTTAACCACTCGGCCACCTAGTCATACATAACAGGAAAATATACTCAGAAAAACACAATTTAAAACAAATAAGTAGCAGCAAAGAAGACATGGCTTGTACAACTATGGCAACAAGATATTTAATTTTCTTCCCAGTTACGGGGTGACTGCCTGGGTTATGTGGCTCTTCTCTGTCATTAGTGTGAATATCCATTTCACTTCCAATGACATTGAAAACTTCCTGTAATCGACTAGGATGGGATTCGAACCCACGCGTGCAGAGCACAATGGATTAGCAGTCCATCGCCTTAACCACTCGGCCACCTAGTCATACATAACAGGAAAATATACTCAGAAAAACACAATTTAAAACAAATAAGTAGCAGCAAAGAAGACATGGCTTGTACAACTATGGCAACAAGATATTTAATTTTCTTCCCAGTCACGGGGTGACTGCCTGGGTTTTGTGGCTCTTCTCTGTCATTAGTGTGAATATCCATTTCACTTCCAATGACATTGAAAACTTCCTGTAATCGACTAGGATGGGATTCGAACCCACGCGTGCAGAGCACAATGGATTAGCAGTCCATCGCCTTAACCACTCGGCCACCTAGTCATACATAACAGGAAAATATACTCAGAAAAACACAATTTAAAACAAATAAGTAGCAGCAAAGAAGACATGGCTTGTACAACTATGGCAACAAGCCATTTAATTTTCTTCCCAGTCACGGGGTGACTGCCTGGGTTATGTGGCTCTTCTCTGTCATTAGTGTGAATATCCATTTCACTTCCAATGACATTGAAAACTTCCTGTAATCGACTAGGATGGGATTCGAACCCACGCGTGCAGAGCACAATGGATTAGCAGTCCATCGCCTTAACCACTCGGCCACCTAGTCATACATAACAGGAAAATATACTCAGAAAAACACAATTTAAAACAAATAAGTAGCAGCAAAGAAGACATGGCTTGTACAACTATGGCAACAAGATATTTAATTTTCTTCCCAGTCACGGGGTGACTGCCTGGGTTATGTGGCTCTTCTCTGTCATTAGTGTGAATATCCATTTCACTTCCAATGACATTGAAAACTTCCTGTAATCGACTAGGATGGGATTCGAACCCACGCGGGCAGAGCACAATGGATTAGCAGTCCATCGCCTTAACCACTCGGCCACCTAGTCATACATAACAGGAAAATATACTCAGAAAAACACAATTTAAAACAAATAAGTAGCAGCAAAGAAGACATGGCTTGTACAACTATGGCAACAAGATATTTAATTTTCTTCCCAGTCACGGGGTGACTGCCTGGGTTATGTGGCTCTTCTCTGTCATTAGTGTGAATATCCATTTCACTTCCAATGACATTGAAAACTTCCTGTAATCGACTAGGATGGGATTCGAACCCACGCGTGCAGAGCACAATGGATTAGCAGTCCATCGCCTTAACCACTCGGCCACCTAGTCATACATAACAGGAAAATATACTCAGAAAAACACAATTTAAAACAAATAAGTAGCAGCAAAGAAGACATGGCTTGTACAACTATGGCAACAAGATATTAAATTTTCTTCCCAGTCACGGGGTGACTGCCTGGGTTTTGTGGCTCTTCTCTGTCATTAGTGTGAATATCCATTTCACTTCCAATGACATTGAAAACTTCCTGTAATCGACTAGGATGGGATTCGAACCCACGCGTGCAGAGCACAATGGATTAGCAGTCCATCGCCTTAACCACTCGGCCACCTAGTCATACATAACAGGAAAATATACTCAGAAAAACACAATTTAAAACAAATAAGTAGCAGCAAAGAAGACATGGCTTGTACAACTATGGCAACAAGCCATTTAATTTTCTTCCCAGTCACGGGGTGACTGCCTGGGTTATGTGGCTCTTCTCTGTCATTAGTGTGAATATCCATTTCACTTCCAATGACATTGAAAACTTCCTGTAATCGACTAGGATGGGATTCGAACCCACGCGTGCAGAGCACAATGGATTAGCAGTCCATCGCCTTAACCACTCGGCCACCTAGTCATACATAACAGGAAAATATACTCAGAAAAACACAATTTAAAACAAATAAGTAGCAGCAAAGAAGACATGGCTTGTACAACTATGGCAACAAGATATTTAATTTTCTTCCCAGTCACGGGGTGACTGCCTGGGTTATGTGGCTCTTCTCTGTCATTAGTGTGAATATCCATTTCACTTCCAATGACATTGAAAACTTCCTGTAATCGACTAGGATGGGATTCGAACCCACGCGTGCAGAGCACAATGGATTAGCAGTCCATCGCCTTAACCACTCGGCCACCTAGTCATACATAACAGGAAAATATACTCAGAAAAACACAATTTAAAACAAATAAGTAGCAGCAAAGAAGACATGGCTTGTACAACTATGGCAACAAGATATTTAATTTTCTTCCCAGTCACGGGGTGACTGCCTGGGTTTTGTGGCTCTTCTCTGTCATTAGTGTGAATATCCATTTCACTTCCAATGACATTGAAAACTTCCTGTAATCGACTAGGATGGGATTCGAACCCACGCGTGCAGAGCACAATGGATTAGCAGTCCATCGCCTTAACCACTCGGCCACCTAGTCATACATAACAGGAAAATATACTCAGAAAAACACAATTTAAAACAAATAAGTAGCAGCAAAGAAGACATGGCTTGTACAACTATGGCAACAAGCCATTTAATTTTCTTCCCAGTCACGGGGTGACTGCCTGGGTTATGTGGCTCTTCTCTGTCATTAGTGTGAATATCCATTTCACTTCCAATGACATTGAAAACTTCCTGTAATCGACTAGGATGGGATTCGAACCCACGCGTGCAGAGCACAATGGATTAGCAGTCCATCGCCTTAACCACTCGGCCACCTAGTCATACATAACAGGAAAATATACTCAGAAAAACACAATTTAAAACAAATAAGTAGCAGCAAAGAAGACATGGCTTGTACAACTATGGCAACAAGATATTTAATTTTCTTCCCAGCCACGGGGTGACTGCCTGGGTTTTGTGGCTCTTCTCTGTCATTAGTGTGAATATCCATTTCACTTCCAATGACATTGAAAACTTCCTGTAATCGACTAGGATGGGATTCGAACCCACGCGTGCAGAGCACAATGGATTAGCAGTCCATCGCCTTAACCACTCGGCCACCTAGTCATACATAACAGGAAAATATACTCAGAAAAACACAATTTAAAACTAGAAAAAGTGCCCTTCCGGGCACAGGTCTCCACCAGGAGGATAGGAGTGTGTGTGATGTTTGGCAAAATGTTTAGGAGGATGTTTTTTTTTATTTGTTTTTGCAACAATTTTCTTCATTTTGTTGAGGAAATGCAGAGCCAGATCACTCATAGCATCTCTGAGGATATAATTCTGGATGAGCAGGACATGTGCAGCATTTTGTACAAAACGGGCCACTCCTGAAAACTTTGGAAGGCAATCTTAGCCAATCAGTGTACAATCTGAGAAATCCAACAGACTCGTCTTGATCACATGACTACAGAGATCATGTGTACCGATTGCCATGTCTTCATACGCCTTTGATGGCAATTGGATGATTTGAGGCATTTTGTTCCAAAAATGTGTTTTGCAAAAATCAACCTGTTGGTGGCGCTATAACAGGCCAATGTGAAAAGGGTGGGATATATTCCTCAGCCTAGTAAGAAAATGTGTGAAAGATTTCACGTAAATTGCATGCTGCGTTCATGATTTGAGGCTATTGTTCAAAACGGGGCAATCTTGCAAACTGTGAAAGCCAATTAGGATGGAATATGAAATATCGGACAGATCCGACTTGAGCACATGACCATAGAGATACTGTGTAACGATTTGTGAGATTTTTGGACAGAATCTGGAGGAGTAATATCACTTCCAATGACATTGAAAACTTGCTGTAATCGACGAGGATGGGATTCCAACCCACGCGTGCAAAGCACAATAGATTAGCAGTCCATCGCCTTAACCACTCGGCCACCTCGTCATACATAACAGGAAGATATACTCAGAAAAACACAATTTAAAAAGCAAAGCAAAAGGAAGATATGGCATGCACAAGTAATTGTCAGGGAATATGCTTTAAAAAAAATCCAATCTGTGAATAAATTCTCTCACTAATGTGTCTCACGAAGATTGAAATTCAGTTTCCCTAGGGGAATCTGTGACATCTGCTGAAAGTTGGGGTACCAGCAGGAAAAAAGTACTAATTTTTATTCTGCTTTTAGTAGCATTATACATACATGTGAGGGGTCAAACTAGAGGTCAAACTAGGGCTATGGTGCACGCACGCACACACACTCACTGCAGTCAGGGTGGTCGACTTGTTCCGTTGGCCAACACCCTGTCATCTAACACACGCCCCAGATGACAGCACTGACCGTGTGAACAGCCAAACCGTACATAGACATGATGTCATGCCAAGTGTGTCTGTGTTCATTCGTGTGTGTGTGTGTGTGTGTGTGTGTGTGTGTGTGTGTGTGTGTGTGTGTGTGTGTGTGTGTGTGTGTGTGTGTGTGTGTGTGTGTGTGTGTGTGTGTGTGTGTGTTAACTCAAACAGTTGTGCACTTACACTTAGCATCTTTTGCAGATGTCTAAAATCTTATCGTGTTTATTATAGCAACCAAGCATTTCCCAGTACAACCTGTATAACACCAATGCATTGTTAGTTGCCATGGTGGCAGTTCATTAAACATTGGTGATGAATCCTGTGACTTCCTGATTGTCCGGGTGGAGGACCTAGACATGGAGAGAGATGTCCAATTCCAAACAACACTCCTGACCTGTCTTTTGAATCAATGCGGTTCTTAACGATAATATGATTACAGCGGAGGTTGCTAAGTGGCTGAGCGATAATCTGGACACTTTGTCAGCCCTCACTACTAAGTGACCATCAGATGGTCCCAGAGCCACTTATGGCTAGTCACGTCTCTGCACTGTCACCTAAGGACAACATTCAGAGTGCGTGATTCAGTATCATGTACAGTAGCTAGAGTTGTGTGTTTTTGAGATGATGTCAAATGACTATTGACTATTGACCATATTCGCACAGCAGCTTACATTGTGTGAATATGGTCATTTGGAAATCTGAATTCATGCTGTCTCAAGTTTAAGTGTAACCAAAACACTGACAAAACAATACTCGAGAAAGGTCAAGTTAAGCGGCCACTCGATCGCATTGAGTAGCCACATGTTTACTTGTGGTTTGAGCAGGACAGACACAGGAAGAGAGTGATAAGCACACAGACGCACTACGACATAAGAGGAAAGAGATTCTTCTTGGAAGTTAATGTGTGTGTGTGTGTGTGTGTGTGTGTGTGTGTGTGTGTGTGTGTGTGTGTGTGTGTGTGTGTGTGTGTGTGTGTGTGTGTGTGTGTGTGTGTGTGTGTGTGTGTGTGTGTGTGTGTGTGTGTGTGTGTGTGTGTGTGTGTGTGTGTGTGTGCGTGCGTGCGTGCGTGCGTGCGTGCGTGCGTGCGTGCGTGCGTGCGTGCGTGCGTGCGTGCGTGCGTGCGTGCGTGCGTGCGTGCGTGAGTGCGTGCGTGCGTGCATCTCCATTTCTGCTACTGTACATATACTTGTATGATGATCATTTATATTTGGACAAATATGTGCTACTGTAAAGACAAAATAGAAGCGGGGAGCTGGCTTTATCATTCGATCATTTTCCGAGCTTCCGTGCTCCCGACTGTATGGCGGAAGCATTAGAGAATTGTGGGTAGCAACAGTCTGACTCCCGAGACTCTCTATTGACCATACTGAACCTTTCTCCCATCTTACACAAATACACATCTTGAGTAAATCATTCCTCTTCTGTGTGCACAGAACTCAGCATTGTTGCCCACATGGATGTACTTACAGAAAGACACGCTTACAGTACAAACACAAAAAAACACACGTTGTTAAGGGTGTGCATTTGTAACTGGTGATCTGGTCAGACTCTTGCCTGAGGTCACCATCCACATGCAGGCTCAAAGCTGCTGAAGGCCACCAAGGTCCTATATAAACTATTAGCCGGGGAGCCACAGGCCCAAAAGCTCAAGGAATAGAGATTAACCTGTGATGTCATGACATACTTTTTATTTGTGTTTTTTCTATTCAATTGGTCATTAAGGTCCACAGAATGAGAGGTCTGCTCTGCCGGAAATATCGCGAAAAAAAGTTATGGTCATTTTTGTATACCACACCATATAGACAACCAATATAAGGCAAAATGTCATCATACTTTAAGTAGCATGTAACATGTCAAACTAGGGGGTTTTCATGATTCTGAATCCATTCCAAGCATTAGTTTTGCACGAAAAACACTCCTTGGCCTAAATTCGGCCTTATCCACTTACCAAATGTGCTGACCTGATTTTCATTCCATTTCGTTTTTCTGCTGTTGGAACTGATTAATTGGTAAATATATCCATTAATTGACTGGTATATTGATCAGTTGATCACCTGGTTGCCTGCCTTGTGTTCACAGTGTCCCCAGTCATTGCAATGAGTCCCAGCGTGCTGAGTGTGATTGAAGATCACCAGGTGACTCTGCCCTGTGTTCTGCTGGCTGGAAACCCTCTGCCTGAGAGACAATGGCTGCACAACTACGGACTGGTGAGCAAATAATACTGTATATCGTCGCTATCGGGAGGAAACCATTTTTTAGGTGTTTTTCCTCCTTAAATCAATGCTATTGAACACCCTTTACGTCTGTGTGTTGGTTAAAAAAAAGTATTAAAAAGCGTATCATGAGTATCATGCACACACAATTTTGTACAAAGAAATGTGACCTATAATTTTAAACTGGGGATACATACATACATCATACATCTTCACACGTTCTCACAGACAAATGCTAAATCCTGACATCTTAACGTCATAGTCATAGTCATAGTCACAGTCACAGTCACTCTGAAATATGACGTTTGTGTGTGCGTGTGCGTGTGCGTGTGCGTGTGCGTGTGTGTGTGTGTGCGTGTGCGCGTGTGCGTGCGTGTCCTTCCAGGTGGGCTCGGACCAGTATGTGACAGTGAGGAGAGACGGAAGTCTGCATATTGAGAGGGTTCGGCTGGATGACGGAGGAGACTACACATGCCTGGCTGAGAACCCGGTGGGGGCCAGCAACTTCACCACCACCCTCCACGTCTATGGTAGCATTTACACACACACACACACACACACACACACGCACGCACGCACGCACGCACGCACACACACACACACACACACACACACACACACACACACACACACACACACACACACACAAGCGTGCACAAGTCTTTCTTCTTTCCATCAGGGCCTCTCTTTCTTCTGATAGCACATTCCTTCTCTCTCTGCATTGTTTCTCCAGTCTCATAAAAAAATAAAATATGACAGAAGGTACAGGAGGAACTCTGAAAGGCAACTTGTATGTTATGTTAAGAACATCTTTGAGAAGAGTGCATTGAATTCAATTCACCGTCTCGCCAAAGCCAATACAATAAACTATTCTATAGAGCAAAAAGTATTCTCTCTCTCTCTCTCTCTCTCTCTCTCTCTCTCTTTATCTCTCTCTCTCTCTCTCTCTCTCTCTATCTTCTATGTGCCGTGGAATTTTCTTACTTCATGAATTACTTTGTGTTTGAGGTTGCATAAAAAAAATCACGAGCAGCTGCAGGTAATGGCAACGTTTGGAGGAGAAAATAATATGTTCTCCATCTTATTTTATTTATTTAATTGGAGGCGCTTTTAGCCAGATTCTACCTTCACAACACAAATGGGAACCGGTCATTGCATGTATAAATTCACTGGCTCACTGGAGCTCCTGAAATTAGGTCATACTTGTGCAGAATGTGTGTGTGCAGAATGACAAATACATCCAATCATTATTTTTATAGTTAAGGTATACGTTTCCCATAATCCACAACAAAGACATGTGATCTGAATTACACATTTTTCAGGCCATGGACCCCTTAGTCGAGAGAGATGAACCTTTTCATAGATTTCATAGATAGCTTCATAGACTATCAGTGTTGTGTATTCATGTTTTGTTGTTGTTGCTGTTGTTGTTTATTTCAGACATTTAACTACTTAAACGCTCAATACTTAGTCAACTTGACCTTTGGCTCTGCTCTTGGTTTGCTCCCTTTTCCCACCACCTCTTTGCCAAAAATAGCCAATCTACAAGCTTGTGTTATTTATGGTTCAAGTGGTTAATGTAAAAAAGTTCCTGTCACACAAAGATTTTGGTGGCCCCCCTGTAGTGACTCTGAGGAACCCCTAGAGGTCCCGGATCCCCTGTTGAAGACCCATGTTACCAGTGCAGTGTCAAGTTTGTTTGTCTGAGTTTTAAAGTGACATTAAACAGTTTCTTCCCCCTCTGTAGTCTGTAGTCACTCCAAGGTTCATGGGCTGATCTCTTTCACAGATTTCTCCAAGCCTTAGTAAATGCAGACTACAGATTGCTGTGTTGGAATGGTGTGTGTACAGTACATAATGTGTGTGTTTACGTTCTTGTATTAGTATGTCTAACAGCTAATTGTGCCCTGCTCTTTGTAACTGTTCCCAGTGCTTCCTACCATCCAGCATGGGCCGCAGGTGTTTAGCACCATAGAGGGCACACCCATCTCACTGCCCTGCCGGGCCCATGGAGTACCCACCCCAGACATCACCTGGGCAAAGGTTTGTTCTTAACCATAATTATGTTTAGTCAATATGCTCCTTGCTCAAATAAATACTGTAAATCTTTAATTGTTTTCACCTGAAAGCCTTAATTTTCTTACATGATTGTCTGCACCAACGAGGGATTTTAAATAAAGCAAGATGTCTTGTTGTAAAACAGCATTTTCTACATTCACACATATATTAGTGCATTGTGGCATCTGTGGAGCAGAACATCTTAAAACGTGGTTGTCTCTGAAATGCAATACACCTACTGTAGATCTGCACAATAGTTTAAACCTTTGGTTGAGACATGGTTCATACAGCTCATACATCTGAGTTTTTTCTAGACACGCTAAACCCCTGTCTTAATGTAAATTTTAACACTGAGGTCTTTACTGTGTACAGTGGGTGAGGGTCCTTTGTGGTATAATATTATGTTATATTTTCATCCTGTTACTTTTTGATTGATGGGAAGAGAAGACAGCAGTACAGTACAGCAGAATGCCTCAGTGTTTGATAGAGGGGACATTTTTTACCCTTGCGTGCTGCTCCATTGCATTGTAATATGCTCACTTGTGCATGTGTACAGTGTGTGTGTGTGTGTGTGTGTGTGTGTGTGTGTGTGTGTGTGCGTGTGCGTGTGCGTGCACGCGTGCACGTGTGTCTGTGGTTTCCCTTTTTTCCACCTTTCACACTGGTTTCTCGGACTTGTAAAAGTGATGCTGTTAAAGTGAATGGGGCTACAGAGGCTTAAATGAAACTAGACCCCACTAAGGTCTGCGCCAGCTGTCCAAATGTCATTTCTTCTGATTCCTCCACTGTGCTCTCAGTAATGCCACAGTCTCATGTCAAGTCAACTGGGCTACTTCAGACAGATTCTCTGCTTGACATTTAATCCTCCAAAGTTAATCTAAAGACTATAATCACTCGCTTTCTCCTCCAACACCCTCCCGAGTGTTAGTAAATTACTGCAATGTGTTAATGAAATCCTGGACTCTTTGGAATCCTCTGTGCTGCAGGGAGGAGAGCTGCTAAATCTGGGTGGTCCGGCCTTCTCCCTGGACCACGACGGCAGTCTCCACATTGCCTCCCCCTCTGCCAAGGAGACAGGAGAATTAATCTGCACTGCCACCAACACAGCAGGCTACAGTTCCAAAAAGTTTCAGCTCACTGTCTACGGTAAGAGACAGGGACAAGCTGTAGCCAGACCTACCAGACAGCCGCAGACGTTTTCTACTGTCTCCTGGCTTCTTTTCCGGGTTTTTAGACAGCTGGTGGATGGAAATTAAGCTCCACCCCCGCGGCTAACTGCCGCAGGGGCAGACGTTTCTGGGAATCTGGCCGTCGCGGCATTCAGCCGCGTGGGTGGAGCTTCTTTTCCATCCACCAGCTGTCTAAAAACCCAGAAAAGACGCTGGCCGACAGAGAAAACGGCCGCGGCTGTCGGCTCAGGTCTGGAAACGCTGACAGAGGACTACGGGGAGTTGACAGATGTGTTTGGAAATTATTCAATTCAATTCTTTATTTCAGACCTAGGGAGGTCCATATCACAGAAGAGTAAAATACATATAAAATAGTACAAATCACACAAAGTACAGTACCAAAAAATACATAAAAATACAGTTTTTCAATGTCTAACATGCAGACAAGTGCTTCCACAATTTGGAAGAGAATCTATACGAACTGTATACAGGGTTAGTCACAGCAGTAATGATGTCATTTTCTGACTCAGTTGCTCTGACTCACAAACATATGGCTAGCACTGGAGCTTCTTGGAGCTCCTAGCAGCAGCCTCATACTATCATGATACTGAAATAACATGTCCCAGGTACACACACTCATTACACACACTGAGAATATTACCAGCAAGATAAAAGTCTGGGGAGGTTGATTGCCTGTCTTCTCTGGTTCTGACAATCATAATCTTACTCGTTTTGAGTGGTGCAACCACTATAGACAGCTATGTATGTCCCTGGGTCCCTGGGTCTGTCCCTGGCTGGGTGGCTGGGTCTGTCCAAGCACGAAAATAGAGTTATACATGTCTACATGTAGAAGTGTCCTTGGGCAAGACACTGAACCCCAAATTGCTCCCGATGTGCTGGTTGGTACCTTGCATGGCTTCCGCCGCAATTGGTGTGTGAATGGGTGAATGTTATGCACTGTAAAGTGCCTTGGCTAAAGGTGCTATATAAATCCACCATTTACACACACACAAAGGCCAGGGATGACGGCTTGTACAGTACGTACAGCACCATTCACTTCAGATGGGTCTGATATTTAGCATTATAAATCAGCACCATACTGCGTACATATTCTCACATACGTTATTAAGAAAAAGTGTCTCACAGACGAAATGACAAATATGACAAATACACTTGGAATGGGAAATAAAGGGGGGTCCATTTCTACCGGTCACACATTCACTCATATTGAACGTTGTGTGTTGTCTGTGTGCCTGTGCGTGCGTGCGTGCGTGCGTGCGTGCGTGCGTGCGTGCGTGCATGCGTGCGTCTCTATGCAGTCCGTCCCAGGCCAATTACAGGTGATGCTGGACTAGGGGGATCCGAGGCACCGTTTAGGCTTTCCATCATTGAGGGTGAAGACGTTACTTTGCCCTGCGAGGTCCACAGTGTCCCGCCTCCCATTGTCACCTGGGCCAAGGAAAGACAACTCATCTCACCCTTCTCCCCAAGGTACAGACGATTTCCCTCACGTGCCATTATGCCCATGCCAGGAAGCTATTGTCTGGAACTTGCAGTTGAAGCATAAATTACATAATTGTGCGTTTTAAAAGCAGGACACTCCCATGATGTCTAAGCTGCAGTGTGCGCTCTCCTGGCCTCATAACCTCAGGCGGGTGGTTTGTGGTTTGGTTAGGATGAGTGATCATCTCACTGCTGTAATTGTGGTTGGTGGTGTATTAGTAAGGCCTAGTGGATCTTTACAATGATGAGTGAATGAGTGTATGCAGTGTGTGTGTGTGTGTGTGTGTGTGTGTGTGTGTGTGTGTGTGTGTGTGTGTGTGTGTGTGTGTGTGTGTGTGTGTGTGTGTGTGTGTGTGTGTGTGTGTGTGTGTGTGTGTGTGTGTGTGTGTGTGTGTGTGTGCCTGCATGCATGTCTGTCTGTCACTTTTTTGTATGGATCTGTATTGCATTCACAGACTCAATTCATGTCAAATGTGTGTGTTCTTCCCAGGCACACTCAACTTCCCTCTGGCTCTATGAAGATCTCAGAAACCAGAGTGACAGACAGCGGTCTGTATGTGTGTGTTGCGTCCAACATCGCTGGCAATCTCACCCAGTCAGTTCACCTCAGTGTTTTGGGTAAGCACCCAGAGTTCAATTACTAGTGCTTGATGGTCATGAAGACTGATTTATACTTGTGAGTTTGTAGATCTGCACGAGACAACAACGCACGACAGAATATGAATTATGCATTAGTACCAGCATTCTTGTTCGCAAATTGGAGAGTTCCTGTTTCTCTGTTTATTTGGACCGGTACAGTCCAGCTGGAACCAAAGTTACAGGCTGAACTTTTAACACATTCTCATCATCCAACTTCCACGGTACACTTACTCTGATTGAGTTTAACAACAGTTGTTAAATTCACCCAGTCAAAACATTCCCATACATCATTGCCACTGACTGACACATCCTCATTAGAGGTTACACAGTAGAACACTTACTGTCTGCTTACAGCACACTCACTGTTAGTCACTGGGGACTGTAGACAGGATCAATGTCTGAGATATTATGAATACAATGTATACAAAGTATGCATGTTTAACCCATTATGGATAGAAATTGAATGTAGAAGAGCGGGGAGAGGAGAGAAGGAGAGGAGAGATTAAATTATAGTGTAGTGTAGATGGCTTAAAGACACAAACCACATCCAGAATGCTTCTGGAACTCTGCAATTAACCTAGCGCAATTTGAATGACAGATTATTATCATGAAACAGTGTGTGCGTGCATGCATGCGTGCGTGCGTGCGTGCGTGCGTGCGTGTGTGCGTGCGTGCGTGCGTGCGTGAAAATAAAATAAAATTTGTTCATGAAAATAAAAAAACAACAAAAATCACAGTGTTCTAGGAAAGATCTACCGGTATGCACTCAGATGTAAAATACTGAGTGTATACGGGATGTCAATTCTTACACTCTTAAAACAAGTTAACAGCCACCGTGTGGCCATAGATGGTAGTTAGGTTCCGCCGGAATTGGCCATATTCACTTTCCCGGCTAGCAGACCTCCATTGTAAGAAACGGCTTATGTTAGCATTAGCTCACGCTGTTTATCTTTTGCCAGAAACGTTAATATTTCAATCACGATGCGATGAAAAATCACAAATCAGATCCGAACCTCGGATGGATGATCAAAGGACAGCGAGGGAATATCTTATTTTAAATGGGACTCTATGGGATGCGTGCGCGCGTTTCCTGATGCTGGGGGTATGCAAGGCATTGCCTAGCAACCAGGCCAGTGTTAAAAGTTGATTTTCAGGTAAATCGTTTCATATCGATGAATACATTAATTGACGGAGAATTCCGACAAAGGCAGACAATGGTTGGATTTTTATTGACGGAACACTCCGTCAAAAGCATCAAGTGTGTTACACACATTTACATGTTAAAGTAATATTTTGCAATACATGCTGCTAAACGAATACTTTTTCATTTTCCCAGTAGTAAATGATGTATATTTTGATAGCTTATGCCTCTCAACATGGATTTGAACCACACACACATGCACCCCCACAGCTGTTGGAGATAGGAGCGGTTCCCTATGGTCAGAAACAGAACCCCCGACCCCCCTGGGGTGTTTTAGCTGATTGTAAATAACTAAGCAAGATTAGAAACAGCACCCAGACCCCCTGGGGTGCCTGGCAGCATTCTTAACTGTGTTAGTCACCACAGTATCGCATTGTCTCAACTTAGTTCTGTGTCCTGTGCACAGTCGATGCACCTAGCTGTCTATTAAAATATCAACTGATTGATATATACGTGTCCATGTCTATAAAATATCCATCACATCCTCCCTCAACAGGCTCTTACGCCTGTTGCAATACCATAACAGCATCATAAGTCATAACCTGCCAAATTAATTTTTCCAAAAATAAATTGCCAAAAATATTTCTTTTTCCAAAATTAAAAATTAATCATTTTAACCATAGTACAACGTGATAGACCCCCCTGGACACAGAAGCATCTTGTTAACTACCTAAATTGTATCTAATTAGAACAGAGCAAGCATGGGGCTTGTTCTGTTATATCTCTTGTAGGACAGACCTGAAACTGAACCATATTTAAAACAGAAATTAAACTCCTTATTTAACTGAAATCCTATTTAGACTAAATCAAATTCCTATATTGATTAAATTCAAATACCTGTCCTTCTTTAACTGAAATCCTATTTTAGACTAAATCAAATTCCTATATTGGTTACATCCTGTTTAGACTAAATCAAATTCCTATATTGATTGAATACAAATACCTGTAATTGAAAAGTTAACACTCAAAGCATGACAAAATGGTTAAACCATAAAAACAAACTTTAACAGTACTATTTCAGTACCTTGTTATATCTACTTTGACCTATGTCAGCACAGAATACAACATACAAACATTAGAACAACATTTTCCAACATTAATCACAATTCAGATGAACCACGATTTTTTTCCATGACGCAAATTGTTCAGACGTTCAACGCGCTAGGGAAATGGTTCCCACAATTCTTTTTCTCGCCTACAGAATAAAAACGCTTGGAACCTCCTTCTTGATTCTCAGAGCTAGCACATAGCTCTCAGATCTGTAGGTTTGAAGCAGACCGTTGTCACCATATGCTTCAGCACACACGTGAACCACAGCTTAACTGCAGTCAGCAGTAGAACTCAGTAGAACTCACTTTGAGCATCACAAGGCTCGAGTTGACTGCAGATTCTCCTTGAGCAATCACAAGGCTCTTAGTGGACAGCTTATTGCTTAGCCATGTCAATCATGACAGCAAAAGCATTGAAACGCTCCTGTAGCAGGAACGCTCCTCTTCTCCATTGTATACGAACATTGGAACGGTCTCCCTTGGACCTCTCCTCCCTCCTAGTGCAGAAGGAGAACCAGTTGGCACCGGCCCGTGGGCCGTAGCCTCCCTTGGACCTCTCCTCCCTCCTGCTGTTGATTTCCGACGGTAGAAGCTGAGTTAGGAGCTCCTCTGTTGCTGTTGTCACAGCTGCCTGCAGACACCCCCCTGGACTCTCTGCCCTCGGGATGACCTCCTGTAGGCGCTGTTCAGATGTCACCGTTGACATCTTGGGGACCTGGTGGTCTCTCCGTGATCCTTTTGGTGCAGTCAGATGTCACTTTCGACACCTTCAGGAATCCATGGATGGACTCCTCTCCTCCACACCTATTAAAGGAAGAAATGCAGGCTCCCTCTACAGAAGTCTCTCCAGAGCCATAAATAGTGTCACTGAACTATCTAAATTCACTGATGTCAGACAGGTGTTTTGAGCTGAGGGGCTGGCTTGCTTTAACCCTAAAAGGTTCAACCGTGGGTGATCATCCCTCGGCTGAAACCTCCACTCCTAGAGATATGGGTCAACTCCCCCTCCGTCATGCTACCAGCTAGTCGTGCTCAGAACACAGGGTTGCGAATTCCTGTGATCACTGTTATGTAGTAAGGCTGTCAGCCGCCGCTTTCATCACCCGACACACAAACAGGCACTATTAACTAAAGCCAATACTTCAAATTCACACCATAATACCCTCCCTTGAAACTGTAGTCCTTACGATCTACTCTTGACATCAGACTCCAAAAGCAGACATCACTTTGTGTACATGTCATTGCATGTCATTGGTCAATCAGTCATTCTTCACTCCTGTTCTTCAAACACTGTCCCATCTGTTTCTCTAAATAGCACCCCCAATAAATAGCTCACAGCGGGTCAAACAGAGGTAGGAGATAAAGACAGGACAGGTCAGGGCAGGACAGGACAGGACAGGAGGTCCCTGGCCCTAAAGCTCTCTCCCTTTTATCTGAAACTAAACAAGGTATTCATTCTAGGGTGAGAAGGGATTTTAGCTCTCCCCCCCTCTTTCCCTAAAAGCACATTCCGTCAGAGCATGCTAAAATTGTCATTGCAATTCCTCACACGTAGCTCTGTATGTATTTACTCATTTAACTATCACTTTTAGAATGGCTTCTACTAGCAATATTTCACCGGACATAGCTAGAACCTTTTTGAAGTAAGTCTAGTATGAAGTACATTCAATCGTTCATTCACTCACACATACATTATTCTCAATCAATTCTCGTGATTTAATTCACACCACAAACACTCTCAGGCTTGTGTGACCTTCTCATTGAAACCCCTGGCTGGTGTCTACCCCAAACTCAAGCTTCATATGGCCTGGCAAACATACTGTACGTTTCTTCTGACACTCAAGGTGTACCAAACCATATCCACCACCAAAATAAAAAAGATAGTAGACACGTCTACCATTGCTATGCCTTTTTTCAATGAGAAGTTCCCTGGCCTGTACACACTCTCACACAGAGTTGATTCAAAAATACTACCACTGTTTTAGTAGTATTATTTTCCAACCCTTCAAACTCACTCATTTCACACAGTCGGACAGGATAGAAGTAATCTCTCTACCACTGCGAGGAGAGGGACCCCCCTCGTTTCACTCACTCATGCACTCAAACAAACAAGGTGGAAGTAATATTTGTCTTCCATTGCAATAGGAGAAGGACCCCCCTCGACTCTCTCACTCCGTGACACAATCTCACACACACACACACACACACACACACACACATGCATGGGAATAGTTACCCCATCACCCACACACTCATTTGCATACAACCAACCCCATACTGAGTTCACCCTAAGCAACTGTTTTTGTCCCAGAATCAAATTACTCACGCAGAACTATATATAAATTTTACTAATAAGAACTGTATTTTTAACAATCCCTAATTAACCTATACCTAACTTTGACCTAAATGTAACCATTTCCAATTTGAGATGCATTTGTCATTTACCTTCTAAATTTTATTCGGACCCCCAAATTGAACCCACATTCTTTAAACCTTAATTGTCCCCAATCTCTGAGTTTTTGAGCACAAGACAACAAAATAGACTGAGCTGTTGTCTCCGTCAAAATTTAAATGAACCTCCCTACTGTAATATCTATATTATTCATTTAAGAAAAAAGTCAATCCACCTTTAAACAGTCACTGATCAAAAATGAGGTAACACCCTATCATTATAGCTACTATTTTCACCAGGGCCTAACCCCACACCATATTCCTACAGTGAAGTTAATAGACTCGCTATCGTGGTTACTATATGCCCAATGGTTACTCTTAGCTCCACATTTTAACACAGAAAATGTCCATAAATGCACTTTAAATAATTTCTCAAATATAACCTCACTCTTATACATTTATACACTCTAACGTACATGAATAGCCATATTATAGTTCCCTTATCTAATTTAGTTCATGCATCCAGTTTATTTATTAACCTCCTATTAATTTCGTTCATTTATCTAGTTTGTTCATAAATGTATTAACCCATTACTCCCCCCTGAGCCATGACCCATCATGGCTCATGACAAGAATCTGATCATCACAGAAAACAGTGCTACGCCATCCATAACATCACTCTCAGTACAGACATACACACTCATCACACACTCATCAGACGTACCACGCACTCAAGGCACATGCACGCACGCACGCACGCCAAAACCATAGGCTTTGTCAAGCCAAAGATAAACTGTCACTCAAAGTCCCCAAAGAAAATAAAACAGCGCCGAAAGAGCGCACACCCACACGCACACGCGCACGCACGCAGCGGGCGTAAGGGAACAACTTTAGCAAGAGCTGCTGACAGAAAGCCAGCTTAAGTTTAGAAACAACGCTTCTAGCTCAAGCATTCTACTTCCCCACATTCCCTGTAATGGAAAGTGAAAAATAAAAAGCATAAACAGTCCGCATCACATACCGGAAGTCTGAAGAGAGACTAAAAAGAAACAAGACTCCCCCCCTGACCCGGAACAAAGAGAGCACGGCCGCTCTATAGCCCCAGACAGGCACGCAGAATAACCGCAAAGGCCTCCTGGGTAAAAACATGGCCGCGACCAAACAATAACAACAAGATCTCAACAAGTCGTCGTGAATCCTGCTACAGATGACAAACATATCGAAAACGAATCAGCACGTCCCCCACATCACAGACATCACAGGGAACGTAACCACAACGCAAACGAAAAACAATATTAAAGTTTAAACACTTCAGAAAACAGGGGGGGCTCCCCCGGAGAAAACCCCCCTCCACCCCCACATCATGAAGGTGCAAATACGGTCCCATAACGAACCACAGACAAAAATAAGAGATCTCATCCTATCTAAACATCAACGCACAACGTGTCCTCCCACAAAACCACCGTGCACGGAGAAAACAGCACAGGCACAAAACAGGAACCACAATTAATCTAATAAAAATAATCCCCATACGCCCGCACATATCCCCAGCAGCAATGTAAGAAAAAACACGTACACGTCGAAGTGCGCGCACATATGCATCGTATATATATATACGTCACAAAATCTCGTTTTGCAATACGCTCGCCGGCTCGTCTTACTGGGCCTTGCGTAATCCGACAACAATCTCAGAAGAATAATATTAATAAATATTAATATTAATAATCCAAAAGCAGACTCCTATTCCATACACCCAGCAACGTGGGGCCTCAGTTTTCCCACTAAACACTTTCGGCTTGCCCTCAGGAACGCACAAAACCGTCCAAATATTGTGCACTCCATTTAAAATGAGGACCGCCACGCAAATAGAACGTGGACATGAAAGACAATCGCACACCAGGCGCGCCTCCCGGTTCCCCGAAAAACGCGTCCAGTTTGCAACTGCCTTAACCTATAAGGCACGCTACTCTGAACACACGCTTCTATTCGAAGCAGAAGGCAATAATTACATAGATTTAAAAAACCTACATCTTCTGCACATTGGCCAGGAATGCTTCATGACAGCCATCACTTGACGACGGACTACCAAAAAGTAGGAAAGTACTTAATTGTCGTAAAAAATGAATTTCAAAGGGATAAAGACAAGTTTATGACTAGCTCGCCTGGCGTTTACAGAAAAAATAAAACAATGGTGAATGAAAACACGCGTTGTCACTGAGCAGACGACCCCCCTCTTCACCCCAACTCACCTCGATCACCCCATCACCGCCACGACACAGAGCCACAAAAGTGACCCCCAGCAGGTCGCAGGTCCGTTCAGCGTTGCATAGAAACTACACCATCATTCCTCCAGTCCATTGGGCGCCATTTATGATGTATATTTAGCACCAAGTTACCCAAATTGTGTCTTTAGCAGTGATGGTCGTCGAGTGAAGAAAGGAGTCGAGGAGCAGGTTGTCGTCACATTCTGATCAGTTTTATTGAACAGAATAACTCAGTACAAGGCTTTCCACGGGCGGAAGGCCCCGTGGAATACATGAAGTCACATCATAGCTAATCAGTGTGGACTCTGCTAGTTTCACAGCGTCTGCAGTACTTACTAACTTCTAAGTCCCGCCTCCCTAGAAACTCACAGGATCTTCCGGTGGAGGGGGAGGAGGGACACAGAGCATACAGCTCATGTAACACTCTATAAGTTTTATACCAAATAAGACTAATTCAATATCTATACTATATATGAAGTATGCCGAACACATGTAATGAAATAGTTCAACTATATTGTTAACCAGTCTAAATGATTAAGCACAACTACATTGTAGAATTATATCCATTCTGGAGCAGAGAGCAGGAAGCTCTCTGCCACACACCTATTAATAGGAAACATGCAGGCTCCCTCTACAGAAGTCTCTTCACAAATATCCCCAATAATTTCTTAGGATATTTGATGACACTACAAGCTACTCAAGATGACCTCTCTGGCCTTAATCTCATTCTTTTGCTAATCTCCCTAGTTCTGGCATGGCAAAGGAATGTAATAACCATGGTGTTGAGAGATTACAATGAGACTATTAAATGAGAGCCCTAAATAGTGTCTGGAATTCATAATTCTATAAGTAATGTGTGCTACTGTGCTCATCTTGACTTTCATTTGGAGGTGTCTGTAGGGTGTGTGTGACTGTCTTCCACTCCAGGCTCACACACCCAGTCCCATGTGGTGAGGGCAATGCCATTTGCTATGTGCCTTCCTGTGGCTATTTGTATGACAAAGGAGTTTGTTGACATGAAGGAACAGACTGATTGATCAAAGGACTTGTCACTAAAATGTCTGTTGACACCCTACACTCATGTAAACTGCTTAAAAGGTTGACCAAGATGGGACTCTTTGTCAGTCGGGCGTCAGCCCATGTGTGGAGCACGTCAGGCCACTCTGACTGGCGTGAGCATTTAACCTGTATGCATTGCTGCGCTGTGTACTTGCGAAATAAACAACCTCATCTCTGATCTGCTGTCTGCCGTGTGTCACAACTTTTCTCCGGGGCTCTCATGGTTCAGATACATCATAAACAACAGAACAAATTCTTAGCTTTACTTAGTGAAAATCATGTGTCGGAATTCTGATGCATCTCTCTCTCTCTCTCTCTCTTTATTATATCTATTCAGTACCCCCCAGCATCCAGGCAGGGCCCAGGGTAATGAAGGTGCAGGAGGGCTACGCTGTGGAACTGGCCTGTGTGGCACATGGCATCCCTGAGCCCACCATTACCTGGACAAGGGAGGGAAGGCGGTACGCTGTGTCCCATGATGGTAGCCTGGCGCTGAGCCACGTAGGGCTGAATGACGAAGGGACCTACACCTGTGTGGCATCAAACACTGCTGGCAGAGATGAGGCTCAGGTTCAGCTTCTGGTGCAAGGTGGGGTGACTTTAGCTTGACATGTCATCTGCTCATCCACTCATTTAGAATTGTGTGTTTGCAACAGTCCAATACACAGTTATGACGCAAAATCATAATGCACATTGATGCTCATTTTCACATGGTGGCCATTTTTCTCTTACTTACATATAAGTTATTTTCACCACAGTTGAGCGCAATGTGATAACCTATTCCGTCATCACTGCATTGGACAGCACACTCACTAACGTGCAATGTCATCAGCTGCTTGGTGCAGGCACTCGTTCACCTGATGACTCGCTCGACAACAAGATCTTGAGGCGTGCTTGTCATGTTATCAAGTGATTTTAAACCCAGAACTGTGCCGTCGATGCAACTGGTCGCAACTGCCATTGGGCATAATGGTTGCAAGTAGTTGCATGGCGAATCATATTGCGTGTGTGTGCGCATGTGTCTTCAGTTCCCCCCGTGGTAGAGATACTGGAGCCACCTTTCAACAGTCCTCACCAAGAGAGAGTCGCAAACCAGCGCATTGCCTTCCCTTGCCCTGCTAAAGGTACTGTTGAAAGCTTTAGTGTCACCACAAAATACACAGATTGAGTGCTTCATTTGAAATACTTTTGGAAGGTTTCAAGTTCATGTGGTCTTAACACATCGCTGCATGGTTGCTCCCTGTACTTCCCTTCCTCTGTCTCCCTCTATTTCTCTCTCATTCAGGTATTCCTAAGCCAGCCATCCGGTGGCTGCGTAACGGCCAGGAGCTGACGGGCAACGAGCCAGGCGTGTCCATCCTGGAGGACGGCACGCTGCTGATCCTGGCCTCCGTGTCCCCGCTGGACGACGGCGAGTACGTCTGCACTGCCGCCAATGACGCCGGCTCCACGGAGAAGAAGTACCAGCTCAAAGTCAACGGTGCTTAGTCAACCTGTTTTATGACCAGTGGTGTAAAGTATCTAAGTACATTTACTTATGTACTGTACTCATGTACAATTTTGAAGTATTTGTACTTCACTTGTCATTTCCAGTATTTCCATTTTTCAATACTTCTACTCCACTACATCTACAGTAGGATCCAGAAATTGTACTTTTACTCCACAACGTTTGTGAAAACCTTTGTTACTTGTTACTTTGTAGATTTTGATTAATATTACAAAACATACAATAACCACTTCAGCCCTATATACATTTCAGCCATTTGGAAATAGACGATCTACAAGCTCACAATGCATCGCGATGTGATGCATTGTGAGCTTGTAGATCTGCTATTTTTAAAAGATTTTCATACATTTGATAACTTGAAATGGGACATTCTGCACAATGACTTATGAGTCCTTTTACTTTTCGTACTTTAAAGTAGCATTTTGATGCCAATACTTTTGTACTTTCACTCAAGTACATTTTGAATTCCGGTCTTTTACTTGTAACGGAGTATTTCTATATTGCAGTATTGATATTTTTACTTAAGTAAAAAAATTACTTTTTCCACCACTGATTTAGACACACAACACGCTGGTGTAAGAAGTATCGCGTGAAGCTCATAACGAATCGCAACTCTCTGTCACACGACACCATCATAAGTCAAAGCATGTAACTTTATGTCCATCATAAAACTATGAATGGATCGTGATAAATGGTGCATTTGGGGTTTGGGTTCACAGTACCTCCAGTCTTCCGTGGCAGTGACACCCCAAGCAATGTGTCGGTGGTCCTGAGCCAGCCCACCAGCTTGCTGTGTGATGTAACAGGAAGTCCCACGCCCGTCATCAACTGGTACAAAGACGGGATTCCGGTAGGTGGAATCACAATGGATCTCTGCTGCTGATGTGACACATCACATGCAGTACTTGTCACATGACAATTATTACATTGTTTTGCCCTCAGTAGTAGTAGTAGTAGTTTTATGCTAGTCATCCTCTTTGGTATTCACAATTTTCTCTGATATTCAAAGCCATCATTTTGCCTTTACATAAGATGTTTAACCTATAATTAAACAATGGTTTAATAAGTGCACCGCTGGGATAAACGGCTCGGTTTTTGACATGTTTCAAAGTAATGAGAAGCTATGATGAGACGTGAAGCCTTTCCATCCATTAATAAGTGGTTGAGTGAGCTCTGATCACAGGGTACTCTCTCCAAGAGAAAAGCCATTAAACTAAAAACACTTCTCATAAAGACATCTTTATGTGGATCATTTTATATGGTTCATTTTCACAATGGCATGTGTGTGTGTGTGTGTGTGTGTGTGTGTGTGTGTGTGTGTGTGTGTGTGTGTGTGTGTGTGTGTGTGTGTGTGTGTGCGTGTGTGCGTGTGCGCGTGCGTGCGTGCGCATATGCACACTTGTGCAGTGTGCACACATCATGAGTCCATGATGTTTCTTATTTTGTGTATGTACTGTATGAGCACGTGTATGCATGCATATTTGCGTACATGCGTGTGTGCTGGCATGTGTGTGTACATGTAAGGCTAGTGTGCATGTCTCTTTGTTGTGAGGAGGAAATATCTAATCGTGCGACAGAGACAGCACGTTCCAAATGTAATGACATAATAATGATGATATATTAATATTAGAACAGTGTGGTGTAATGTTCCACTTCCACTGGCTGGCTCTTTGTTGTTCCCTGTATAGCAGTGCTTTTCCCTTCAACGCAGCTCATATCCTGCAGATGGGAAAAGCAGCACTCTTATTATTATGTTAATCTGCTAATGTAGAGCTCTGTCTTCTGATTGTTGTTGGCCTCAAGCAACACAAAAAGTGCTGTTCATGGTCTAAATTTAAACTGCTGCGTCGTCATGAAATAATTGTGTGATTCTCAAAATATATTCAACAATGAAAGGCTCTCTACTGGACCATCATAGACAGAGTTCTGCTGTTGTCTCAGTTACCACTGCTTCCTTTGAACATTATAAAACCTCATCTTATTTGAATTACAAAAGCAGTAATACAGTCTTATACTCTACATGCTTATTGTTTATTTGCAGCATTTTGGGATATTACTGTTATGCTTTCAAAATGTATAGCAGTGCAGTATTCTATATTGTTGTGGTGGCCCAGTGATACTGAATGAATGAGTTTAAAATAACGTACTGTTAGTTCATATTAGTTCAGTAAATTTGTTCTTTTGGGTAAATTCAGCTCAACATTACTCATCAATCTTTTTTTCTAATTTGCACATTAAAATCCTGCTGCATAGTAGAAGTCCTTGTTAATGTATCCATATCAGAGTTAAATGAACACTGAGAAGTTTACTGTGTGTTGTGAAACTCCTGATACCTGTAGCTTTTAGTTGACATATGCTCATCAACAGGTCACCCCCAGCAGCAGTGTCCAGATCCTGGATAAAGGGAAAACCCTGAGGCTACTGAAGGCTGACACAGCAGACACTGGCAGCTACAGTTGTAAAGCCATCAACATCGCTGGCAGCACAGACAAGGAATTCTATCTGGATGTACTGGGTGAGTATAGTAGATAATTCTACAATAAATGCGCCACGTCTCTGTGTGTGTGTGTGTGTGTGTGTGCGTGTGTGGTTGTAATGCACGTAACTCGAGAACCGATCGCCCCACCAACTTCAAATTCGACACACACGTTCCACACCCAAACAGGGCGTGCATTGCCCGGTGTCAAGTCGGTCGGACCCACGGTTGTCAAGAACCGCCACAAAAGGCTCTGGTCAGGCTCTGCCAGTGGACCTAATGAGCCTAAGTTCCCTCACCTGTGCAAATTTCAGCCTCTGCCTCAGCCAATTGATTGCCATGGCAACCCCACACTTGCCAATTGATTACTTAACCAGTCCACTTTCACAGTTAGTTTGCACTCTTCAGACAAAATCCACGGTAAGCTGGGACCTCGCGTGGCTTATTGCTTTTCTAAAACAGTTACAAACATATAGCAATATTAAACTAATAAAACTATTACATTCACAAAAGTAGCTACGCTTTGCACCACCAGAGCGAGCCACACACTTCCTTGTTTTGCTTGGCAAGTAGACTATGTGATGGGAGAATAGCGCTTGATGTCTTTACGGGGCTGCCTGGAGCCACACATTCACAGTCATATGAGTGCGGGCGGTGCTTACACGCCCACACGGCCAGCGTGTGTGAGGAAATCAAGTGCTCCCCTTCCCCAGTACATCTACAAGGCTGCAGGATCAGCTGGGAATGATACAAAGTGATTGAAGGTGTGGATTATCGGTGAAATGAAACGGTCACGTGACGGTAACCAGCCAATAAGAAGTATTGGGACTAACCGTTTTAGAAAGGAGGTTAATTAAAGTAGATAGGAGGTTAATTTAATAGTGTTGCACTTTTCATTCGAATTATGGTTATTGTTGTTTTTTGGCTCTGGACATATCATCTGTGACACTCTGTGTGTGTGTGTGTGTGTGTGTGTGTGTGTGCGTGTGCGTGTGCGTGTGCGTGTGCGCGTGCGCGTGCGCGTGTGCGTGTGCGTGTGCGTGTGTGTGTGCTCCAGTCCCTCCCACCATCATAGGGACAGGTTCTCCACGAGACCTTTCAACTGTTCTAAACCAGGAGATCAGTCTAGAGTGCAAGGTCAAAGGAGTGCCCTTTCCCACAATCCAGTGGTACAAGGACAGAAAGTAAGTTATGATTTAACCGATATTTATTTTCAGTGATATATCAGTATCTGAACTAAATGTGAATTGACCTATAACCTGGCCTTAAACTCACAACACCCCCTCTCCCCCGGTCCTCTCTTATGTTCTCAACGTTCCCTTGCTGTTGTTCCCCAGGCTAGTGTTCCTGGGTGATCCCAATCTGGAGGTCTCTAACAGGGGTCAGGTGTTGAAGATAAAGAGTGCCCGCCTTGGAGACCAGGCCCGCTACCAGTGCAGTGTCACCAATGCAGCGGGGAAACAGTCCAAGGACTTTAACCTCAGTGTCTATGGTGACTATAGAGCACATCTACCAGAGCATACAATTGTGATTCTAGAAATCAATAATGTACTAGTGGACAGTGTGTGGAACTTCCTGTGATCATGTTGTGATATACATACTGTAGTTAATTAACCACGTCCTATTTTATTTGTCGTTCAACAGTGTCGCGTGGAGAAAGTATCCGCTCTACGAGCTTTTGCACATCTGCTGTTTCTACAATTTTTTTACATTCTTGAACATTTCTACCTATAATGACCCAACAGCTCAAAATAGAGATGGTTGAAAGCAGTTACGAAATGAGCTCTCAAAATGTCTGAGAACAATGGCCAAATGGACCCAGATCAATCAAAGTGATACTTATTTTTTTGCCTGTCCCTTCTCTCAGTACCACCCTCCATCAAAGGTGGCAATGTGACCACAGAGGTCACTGCCCTCCTGGACACGGTGGTAACGCTGGAGTGCGAGGCTCGAGGGGTACCCATACCCATCATCAACTGGTACCGCAATGGTGAGGTCATCCTGTCCAGCCGACAGGCCCAGTACGTGGAGCGAGGTCATTACCTGAAGATCCCTCGGGCGCAGGCGTCTGATGCTGGCCCGTACAGCTGCAGGGTAACCAGCGTGGCTGGTACCGCTGAGAAGAAATACGAGCTGGATGTCTATTGTAAGTACAATACGACACAGTAAAATCTTCAACTCCAAAGAGTATTAAAAATAAATTGTACATTTGTGCACTATTCTGAGTGAAATGAACACTAAAGATTGTAATGTGTATGGTAGATCTGTTTTAACATTTATGTTGTTACATTGCACCGTCACTATAATTGGTTATATATAAGTATCTTTTCCTAATTATTGTTTAATGAGTAGACGATGCTTTTAGTCAAGAAGATGTTGGATGATGCTCCCAATGAACTATGGAACATCAACTTAAAGGAGCATTCAGTGATTTGGGTGATTTGGAAAAAAAACCCGGTCCACCCGGTAACAAGATGTGCACATGCACACGCTCTACAGTGGGGGAAGTACAACAGACCAACAGCACGTGCACCAATGCCCGCCCCACTCGATCATGATTGGAGGAAGGTCCCTCTCATCTTGATTGGATGAAGGCTTTGCCACCCAAAACCCAAACCGAAACTAGGGTTTTTCGACCCCAGGGGCTCACTGGGGACAGGGAGGAACTACTTATATGGAAATAAGAAAAAATAAGTGATATTTGAATTAAGTGAAATCACTGAATATACCTTTAATGAACCTCATACAATTTAGATTTATAATTGTTAACAGTCCAACAGCTCCCTCTCTTTTCCTGCCCGTGCTCAGATGAGGAGCAAAAACAACCCTTCTGTTCTTCCATGTTATCTTCCAGTGCCTCCCACCATCCCAGGAGGGGAAGACGGTCCTACGGAGAAGAAAGTAGTCCTCAGTAAGTCCTTGACACTGGAGTGTGAGGCCGGGGGCCACCCTCCGCCCTCCCTCACCTGGCTGAAGGATGGCATCCCCGTGTGGGATGGGGAGAGTGTCCGCGTGCTCCAGCAGGGGAGGAAGATAGAGATTCTGTCCGCCACAATCGGCGACTCAGGCCGCTATGTCTGCGTGGCGACCAGCATCGCCGGGGAGAAGGAGATTAAGTATGACGTCAGTGTTCTAGGTACGTGGACATGCATACGTGAGTGATTCCCCACAAACACATGCGAAAGGGAACATGTTATTTGGGATTATTTATTTTCAAAAACACTGTTTCACTGTATCCGAGTAATTCATTATACAGCTGTACATATAGTATACCGTGGTTTATGATTACTACTCACTTATGAAATCCAAATCAAAAGTTAAATAGTACTTTATGATGGCCAAAGCCTTGGCTCAGTTGCGGATTGTTAAAACCACAACTGAGTGAGCAGACTCCACAGAAAATGATCTCTCTCTCACAAAGGCCACTGAGCTCTGAGTGGTTGCATTCACGCTATGAGGGATTGCATTCATAAATTATTCAAGTCTCAGTCTCAGTTTACATTACAAGACATGTTGGAGTTTATAGGGCCATTTGGTCTGACCAATGTAAAAATAACTGTCACATTTATTCTTAAGGTTTCATGAATGTGGATCCAGGCAGGAGGAGGTTATTAAGATAACATTAAGATAACAGTACAAGCACAGATAATTTTAGTCCATTTATTTCAGCCTGTTATTCTTTCACTGTGCCCAGAGTATAACCACTTGTCTTGTAAAACCTCTGAGAGTGTACAATAGAATCAAATGGACCCTTGCTTCTACAGTTTCAAACATACCATAGCATTTTTACTGCTACAGTATTAGAGTGCAAATCTTAGTTTGTGCTCATATATACATATAAAGCAACCCACGCTGTCAGGATTCAACCCTGCAAGGGGATACCCCAATGGATTTCTTCTAGTCCAATGACTTTACCACGGCCACAACGACTTGCACACTTGTGTATTACTGTTAAAGACACGTATGTAAACATTAATTAATGTAATATTAAACAGCATAAATGTAAAGACTATTTCAATAGAAGGCTATACCTTCATAGCAGAGTCTCTCAAACCTTTGCTATAAAGATTCAGGTTTGAACACATTCTGTCATAAATCGTTTTAGTCCCTGCGTCATCGCTTACACACATTTCAGAGATAATCAATGGAATCAACGAGCATGCTGGCCATATACCGGCTGTAGTCATCGTAGTTCTATTATGTCCGCTAACTCCTGTTCATTCTGGCATGGTCTTTGTTTCTTCTTCTGTGACAGAGCAT